>NW_028227266.1:49512600-49845100 GCF_978045245.1 Mus caroli
ACCTGACCCAGCTACTTAGGAACTCAAGGAGGTTACTTACCTCCACTTTGG
This sequence comes from Mus caroli, assembly GCF_978045245.1. Lineage (NCBI taxonomy): Eukaryota > Metazoa > Chordata > Mammalia > Rodentia > Muridae > Mus > Mus caroli. The sequence continues at coordinate 49,512,652 of NW_028227266.1, forward strand.
GGTCTATGATTGTGTGTCTCTATTTACTTGGCTCTCTGGTAAGGACAGGGGATGGGGTCATACGATGGCAGAAGCATGTAGGAGCAGGGATAGAGAGGACCTTCTTGTTGCCTTTATCCTGTTCCAGAAAACTTAAAGGATATAATGACAGCTCTATTCCAGAAGTACACTACAACAACCCTTGGACATCTGAAGGTCTACCTCCTCCCAAGACTGCGTCTAAATACCAATACCCCAAAGACCAAACCATCAGTCACAATGTACTTTAGAGGGACACTCAAGACATACCTAAACCATAGAGTAAGGAAAATGCAATTAGTAAGGAAGAATTCATATAATTTTAGTATATACATCCCAGAATATTTCCTGGCATAACACAGATGTTCAACAAATCACAGTTGAATGAATGACAGACTCTCTCGGAGGCTCAGGATAGGAAATAAACTTAAAGACCATCAAATAGCTTCTCTCAGCATGATTGGGTTTTGTCTTGGTATTCTCTTTTACGCCTGACTGCTCAAAAACACTCAAGGGGGTAACTAGGTTGGAATACGTCTTCCCTTGCTTGTGTCCTAGATAGGTTTCCACTGCTGTAATAAAGACTATGACCAAAAACGTCTTGGGAGGAAAGGGTGTTTAGTTCAGCTTACATCCGAAAGTCTATCGTGAATTTACACTGTCTTCTCCATGTAGGGACTCTCCTGCCACACAAGTGGCCTCAGAGGCTCTCTGAAACCATGGAGGAAGATTTCACAACTCCTTTCCTCTTGTATATTTTATCACTGTGAAGCCAGAACCATGTAGCTGGCACTGTGAAGTTCATTGATATAGTTACTGGAAAGCTGTCCCATTGCATTTATATAATCACTTCTCACATTTCAAATGTTAAGAGTACAAAATGACAAAACATTAGGATTAATGTTTGATCTCAACCAATAGATTGGCTCTTTTAATCACAGACATTGAACAGAACTAAATAAACATTTTAAAAAACGGACAGTAAATGAGGGCTGCAGCACAGATGGTAGAGTGCTTGCCCAGCATGCACAAAGCTCTGGGTTTGATCCCTAGAACCTCACAAACTGGTCATGGTAAGGCATGCTTGAACTAACATCATTCAGGAACCAGCGGAAACTCAAGGTCATTCTTTGCAACACAAGGAGTCCAAGGTCAGACAAGGCTATCTGAAACCTCATCTCAAAAACAAAAATTCATTTAGGAAGCAATAGGAATGCTATTTATTAATTTTTTAGGTTGTTTTGTTTATATATGGTCTTACGTAGCACAGGCTAGCCTTGAACTCCTACTGTATCTGCCTCTATCTCCCAAGTGCTGTGATTATAGGCATATACCACCATTTTTAGTTTATATTATGCTGTGGATCAAACTCAGGGCTTTGTTCATACTATGTGAGCATTATACCAAATGAGTTAGTCCTGGTCTCAAAAGCAGTTTGTCTTTAAGGAAAATGTTTCTTCAGAGGTCTTAGCAAAGTCTGAATAAGACTTTGAAATTTATTCACATCTATTAGAGATTTTTCTAAGGACCAAGAAGTCAAGGTTTGCAGAGAGTGCTATGGTAAGTCCAGGCTTCCTGAGTAGCATGAAGACCACATATAGAAAGGTAAGGAACTTCTGAGCCCCACCTCCTGATCTTGTCCTTCCTTAAGGAGACAGAGTAGAAGACATTACATTGCCAAATTCGTTCCATCCTTTTGAGTTCTTTAAATAATAATAAAAGAATAAGAGCAAGGAATTTGGAGGCAAGAGATGCTGCTTTAAAAGCTCTCCTTGCTGTCTTGCACATATGCCAATGAATCTCTAATTTAATTAAAGGAATTTGACTTCCTAAGTTAGCATACGCACACTGCAGTTCCTGATTGGCTGGAATGTAGTGTGTTCTGGGATGATCTGGCACAGCTCTGGATAGATTGAGTGTATACCTTTAATTGAATTCTCTTTTTATTTTTAAATTCCAGAGCAGAAGGAGGCTGGCTACCAAAATAACCTCACTTCCCAATACATAGTTGAGAATGAAAAATTGACATAGCCCATTATTTATTCAATATGAGCTTATATCATGCCCTCTCTGCTATATATTCAGATGGGAAATGGGAGCTTTCTTTGGTTAAAATGTGGCTGTTTAGTGACTGTTTCTTTAAAAGTTTCAAAAAACACCAATGATATTCATAGTTCAATTATCTATAGGTGTAGATACAGCATCAAGTATAGGATGGATCGATACGGTTGAGAATTAGGGAAATGTAATCTAGAGAAGCAGTGTAGTGAATAATCAAATGGCTTTATCTAAGTGAGGTTACAGAGGCTGTGTCATTCAAGAGAGCGCAACATTATTAGAGGTATTGAAAAATGTCAGGAGGGAGTTGCAGAAATGAATGCTGGATATTCTTGCTACAAAGCCTATGGAATACAAAGAACGAGGGGGAGAGGGAATGAGACAGAGGGGGAAGGAAAGGGGAAAGGAAGGAGAACACATTTTAGTGAAAAGATGAAGCTCTGTAGAACAGGTGGGAAATAGAATTAAAATATGAACCCCAAATGATGGCATCTGAACAACAGTCCAAACATCAAAGAGAGATGACAAGGGAGGGGATTCTTGGGGCAGAATTTAGCCAGTGTTTATTGAACATCTATTTAGTAGACAAGGAAAGTGACAGTGAAGCTATAAGAGTATTTAAGGAGTTCAGACAGATTACAGATGCTGTCGTGGAACAGGGGAGTAGCTCTCTCTGGAATTAGCTCAGAGACCCAGACATGATGTGAGGACTGCAGAGATGCACCTGCCTGAGGTTGTAGAATTCCTCAAGGTCTTGTTCTGGCAGAGTAGCAAGAAGCATGGTTCTCTAACTCCTCATGTGCACCATGCTTTGTAACAAAGCAATGCAAAGGAGCCACTGGGAATGGGCGTATTTGGTGACTTTGTTTTTAGCCTGGCATCATTTCTTTCTTTACATGTATCCTGTGGTCTATTGCATCAGAGGAGTGCTGGCCAGCCCAGTCTGTGGGTCCTGAGTATCTAATTCTATTCTCTATTGCAGCACTAGACTTAACACGAGAGTAGGATTAGCCATTTAATGATGCTCCTTTGAACATTCTTGCAGCATTCTCTGTGTGAATCTTTGTTGGTTCTAGTTATTTTGAGACACTTAATCTTTTTGTTAATGTGTAGCTTTGCTTTGTTTTTGAGAGAAATTATGTAGCTCAGGCTGGCTTGGAAGTTACTGTGTGGCCCAGGCTCACCTCAAACTTATGATTTTCCTACCACGTATGGAGATTATATGCATGCAACACCAAACCCATCTGATGGTGAATAATTTTAAAAAGGAACTTCATAAGTAGGTTCTTTGATTATCCCCATTTATGACAGGGTAACTCTCATGTGGTTAAGCTGCTTCCCTGAGATCCTCAACTGTACCAGATGCTCAGTCTCATAGATCCTCAAAACCTCTAAAGGCACCCTGATCCAGCTTAGAGAATAGGCGACAACTTCCAGAAAACCCCACGAATATCATTACTCCATAAGTGTGCCTGTCCTAGCATCCTGCTCATGTCTGGATTTGATTATCATCACTTTGTTCTTTTCCTCTTTTCTTTCCCTTAAAATAAAATCTTCATGGGTGACTGCTCTTACATGACTGTCATGCAGGTGAACATTGTCACTAGGATGAACAAGTGTTTGGACCATTGCTTCAGAAGAAAAAGAAGCTGTGATGCCTTTGGTTTTCTTACATTTCACCATCAGAGAGGCTGGCAATGGATTTCTAGAAGCACCACATGACAATTTTTCTATATTTTCTGAAGTTACTTAGTTGAGTACAACATAGGAGAGAATCCATCCTTTCCCATGCATGGGGCAGTCTTTGGCTAACACTGTCAGCAATACATGTGGTAGTCTAGGTGGTGCACTTGTTAAACTCCATGGAAAATTTCAGAGTAGAGGCAGCAAGTCGGGAATTACATGCTTCAGAGGAATAGCTTTTCACATATCCTCTCCAATACCTTAAAAAGAAGAAATGTTCTCTCCTCCCTAAAACATTCTGAACTTCCTTGGGTATCTTTAGAGTAAATAAATAGATATGGGCAGCAACCAGAAGACTCATGCCCTTTTACATACAACAATATTAAGAAGATAATAATCTGTAAATTGCATATACAAAATTACCTGGGGCAGATGTCATTTCTCTGACAAACTATTCTGGTTTGGAATAGTGCTGAACGTTTCCTCTCTGTCTACAGTAGTCTGCCATCCCAATATACAGTCCAATGAAGTAATGGGAATGTTTCCTCTCCATCTACAGTAGCCTACCATTCCATTATACAGTCCAGTGAAGAGATGGGCATATCTTCTCTCCATCTGCAATACCCTGCCATCCCGATATATAGTCCAATGAGGTGATAGTACCTCTCTTCCTACTTAATCATCTTTAGAAGCAAGCATGAAGGAGGAATAGGAAATCCAAAACTATGGAGTGTTTGCAATCTTTAGTTAAAATGAATTCATAGGCAGAGTATTTTCCCATTGAGTCTATCAACAAAGGTGGTCTTTGTCATAATATCTATTGCCCCAAAAACTCAGAACAAACTCTGAAAGAAATGGGGAAAACCAAAAGAATTGTATCTGTAAGTTTACACCCTTTGCTCTTATTCCTACTAACCTGTGAGATGATCTAGGGCAAAAGTTTATGTGTACCATGCCTGTGGCTGGATCCTTAGTTCCAGCCATGATTATCAGCAGTTGATTAAGCAGAAGACATGCCACGTTTTTCATTGTAAAATCAGGGAACACAGATAATATTCTTTTCTTCGTAAGTTCCTTTTTAATAGCACAACTCAAAACTACATGCACACCCTTCTTGACTATGGAGTGGATATCTGGGTCTGCACAGGCAATGCTTTTCAGTGGAACTTACAGAGTACCACAACACAAAAGAATATCCCAAAACTTCTCTTACTGGGAGAAAAACACCTCAGAAATTTGAGACACCTATTAGTTTCCTATCACCAGTACATTGAGATCTAGAACTGAGTCTGAGAGGCCAGATCTGACTTACAACTGAGTGGTATAAAACTTATTATAGACACAGAATTCAGACTGGGCTACATAGCCTAAGCATAGCTTAAAAGTAGCAAGGTATATAAAATTCAAAGAAATCTTATTCTGTTAATGATATTCAGAACATAATCTGTCTGTTCCCCTCACAAAACTTGCCCCTCATTCTCCTAAGTGCATACTATCAGTTTCTCAGACACGTTTACTTCCATGCATAGGAAACCAGGAGCCATTTTGGTGCCTTCCTAAATCCCATGGAGTTTCACCAATTACATGTTTCTGAAATGTGCCTGTCATTATAGACTAAGTGTTTCAGGGGTCCACCCTTTCCTCTAAAACATCTATGAAGGTGTGCCCTGCTTAATAGCTGTTCTTTCTCATCTGGGTTACAGCAACACCTTCTTAGGTATTCTCTGTCCTACCTTCTCCTGGCTAGTCTCCCAATCAAGGCAAAGAATCACATGAAATGTACATTTTCTTTAGTCCCTTAAATAGAACTCAATCACATAGAGAATCAAACTCAATTAGCCTGGCCTAGAATTCCTTGTGCTGTGCTAACGTCACTCCACTCTCCCACATCCTCATCCTTTATGCCTTACCAAATGGACTTTATACACATCCAGCAAAAGCAGAAAACACGTCTTCTCAAAACACACCAGGAAAGTTCTCTAGGGCTGGTCACAAAACAAGTCATAACAAACTTAAGAGTCTGCAACAAGCATAGTTTCATGAAAGTAGGTATCAGTAGGAGGAATACGTTTAGAAAATCATAAATATGTTAAAAATTAAACACAACCCAGGGCAAGATATGTCAGAGAAGAAATAAAAACTTAAGAAAAATCATGAGACAAAAAGTGTAAATAAGTTTAAAAAGAACACACCATAACATGTGGACTCATAGGGAATCACGAGCTGTTCTAAGAGGGACGTTTACGGAAATACATGTCTGCATCGGAATGGAGGGTCCTAAATATGTGTATATTAAATCTCAATATTAAATCTCAGATAGAAATAAGAAAGAAAGAGAAAGCATAAAATTAGAAGGAGGAAGAATATACTGGGTGCCAGATAGAAAGAGATGATGCAAGAGCTGGAAGAGCTGCAGAAGCCTTGCTAGAGGAGCCAGCCCTGAGGTAAATGCCTCAGTGCACCTTTAGCTGTGCTAAGAAGCTCATAGAAATCAGAAACTAAAGAAGATGAGTTACAACAAACACCACAGGGATACAAAGGAAATCACAAGAGATGTGTGTGAATATTTGTACACAAACTTGGGTAAGCTGATAGAAATGGATAAATTCTTGTTACAGCCTACCAAGCCTGAATCCTGAGAAAACAGGAAGTCAAGATATACCAGTAATGAGTAAAGAGGTTAAATCAGCAATGAAAAATCTCCATCAAGGCATGGCTGCACATAGCTGAAATCTCAGCACGCCATAGGGTATAGCAGGAGGGTCAGGAGCTCAAGTCGCTCTCAGGCACTACTGTGTTTGATGTCATCCAGAGCTATATGAAGCCCTTTCCAACAGGATTTTTTTTAAAACGAGGATCTCTAATCAAAGACAAAGATAAGCCTAGGAAATGATGATTTTACTGATGAATTCTACCAAACACTCTAAAAGAATTAGTACCAGTCCTTCTCAAATGCTTCCAAACACTTCAGGACTCGAAGGCCACATGATGTTGGTGGTCCTGCTGCAGCCTGAATCCATGTTAATGATCCTGGGCTTTGATGCCACCAGGGGCCATTCTGATCTGAGTGGCCTGCTCTGCCACCTAAGTCCATGGTGATGTCCAGGACTGTGCTGTCACAGAGGGCCATGTCCAGGTCTCTGGTCTAGCTGCTGCTGGGTCTATGATGAAGTCAGTGGCCCATGTTATCATCGAATGCCAGGCAGAAATCTATGATTTATTCTGTGGCTGGCTGGCTATGTGTAGATGTTTTTATACACCCATTAGGTGTATAAAAAGGCTCAATATCACTTAGTCATTAGATTGACTGCTATCAAAAAGCTGAAAGATAAGCAATATTGATAAAAACATGGAGAAAGAGGAACATGTATATGTTGCATTTGTGGGAACATGAATTCATACATGTGTGTGAGAAGTAGTGCAAAGCCCCTTCAAAGAAATGTAGAAGCAGTGTAAAGCCCCTTCAAAGAAATGTAAAAGTAGAATTATAACATGATTCAGTTATTCTACTTCTTGGTTTATTTTCAAAATAATTGAAATCAGCATATCAAAAATTTACCCATGCGTTTATGTTCATTTTAGCAGCCTTCACAGTAGCTGAGATAAGGAAGCAGGCTAAATGTCCATCAACATATAAATGGAATTTGAAAACATTACATAGGTACAACACGGAATACAATTCAGTCTTTCAGAAGAAGGGACTTGCTAATGAGGGATCTTGTTTTGGTATAGATGACTGCTGACTGTTCTAAGTGGTGGCTGGTGAAAGATGGGGTGGCTGTGACCATTACTTAAAATAACAATGAAGTTCATCAACTGACTTCTTTGTATAAGATTACAAAGAGAAAAGGAGGAAATTGTGTTATCTGTGAGAAAATAAATGCCTCCATGGACACCATATAAAGTGAAATAAGCCAGGCAGAGAGACAAATACCACCTTGTTTCTTATATGTGGAGTAAAGCTCTTAGAGTATGATTGTCACTGGAGGCTAGCTTGAATGGAATGAGGGAGATGTTAAAGAACAGAGTCTTATATATGGGAAGATAAGCTCTAGGGATATATTGTACAGCATGGCAGGGCACCATAAATGTATAATTGTTACGTGTCAACTTAAAAGTGAATGCACTGAGGTGTAATAACAGATCATAACATGGGAAGTCGTCCCCACATGCTCATACCAGATTTCACTGAATGCTTAAGAGTGGACTTCCTTCTAGGGTCAAGATGAAGCACTCACACTATCTAGGTATCCAATTGTAAGTTGTAAACAAATATAACCACAGAAGTTACATCAAAATGATCAGTGTTCTACAAACCGTGTTGGAGATTGTAAGTTGCTATAAATGAATATTTAAAACACAGCCTGAGGTTTCTACCCTGCCTTTGGTAATTGAGTTCCTGGATAAAAGCATGCACAACCTATATATTTTTAATAAGCTTTAAACAGCACACTAGCTGGGCAGCTGCCTACCCTCCATGATGTTAGATTATACTTTCCTATCAATAACCCTGAGTTATGAGTTATGAGTTCCATTGGTCTGCTCTTGACTGCAATTGGCCAGTCCACATACCTCCCCCCCCCCATTTTTATTGCTCAGCTAACCCTTGGCAGCTTTTCTTTTCTCCTCTCCTGCTTGTTCCTTTTCTTCCCCTTCTACCCCAAGCCTGTAAAACCTCAACCCCACCTATATCTCTTCTTCCCAGCTATTGGCTGTTGGCAGCTTTATTTACCAATCACAATTAACTTGGGGCATGGTCACAGGGGCTAGTTCAGACTTCAGGTCTTGGGAGCTAGCACTTAGCAATAAGTGGATATTAGCCCAGAAACTTAGAATACCCAAGATATAAGATACAATTTGCTAAACACATGAAACTCAAGAAGAACGAAGACCAAAGTGTAGACACTTTGCCCCTTCTTAGAATTGGGAACAAAACACCCATGGAAGGAGTTACAGAGACACAGTTTGGAGCTAGAGACTGCCATATCCGGGGATCCATCCCATAATCAACCTCCAAACGCTGACACCATTGCATACACTAGCAAGATTTTGCTGAAAGGACCCAGATATAGCTGTCTCTTGTGAGACTATGCCGGGGCCTAGCAAACACAGAAGTGGATGCTCACAGTCAGCTATTGGATGGATTACAGGGCCCCCAATGGAGGAGCTAGAGAAAGTAACCAAGGAGCTAAAGGGATCTGCAACCCTATAGGTGGAACAACAATGTGAACTACCCAGTACCCCCCGGAGCTAGTGTCTCTAGCTGCATATGTATCAGAAGATGGCCTAGTCGGTCATCAGTGGAAAGAGAGGCCCATTGGTTGTGCAAACTTTATATGCCTCAGTACAGGGGAACGCCAGGGCCAAGAAGTGGGAGTGGGTGGGGGACTTTTGGGATAGCACTGGAAATGTAAATGAAATAAATACCTAAGTAAAAAGAAAGACTAAACCTCAGCGGTAAGTCTATCATACTGTGATGACTGACGGTATACAGAGCATCACTTAAGTAACTGCAGTTTTTCTAAAAGGAGATAAATCAAGATCTGTCTTAGAACATGCACAAAAAGAAAAAAAATGAAGAGGAAGAAAAAAAACCATACCATTCATAGAAGCTGAACTGACTGTGAACCTGGGTCCCTGAGCTTACACATTTGACCCCTCCTCCTTCCTCTGGAAACCAGCAGCCCAGGGGCTGTTCTAACCTCCTTGGCCTTTGCCCAGCTTTGTGTGTTGAACAGAAACTGCAAACAGGCCACTTTGGAAAACATGATCTACTGTGCAGCTGGGGTCCAATAAGACAAGCCTGGAGGAGATTACTGGCCATGTACTTCAACTAAAGGACCACACTAATAACTAATAATCAATGGCCTAAAGTCCTTGTGAGATTTCAGACAGGTCTGCCTCCCCCTTCTGTTTCAGCTGTAAACTTATTTGTGACCTCCCTGTCATCACTTGGGTCTTTCCAACCGAAGTGTTTTCTAGGTCCAGATTCTACCTTCTTACATTGACCACTCCTGCTCTTGTGGCTGGGCACATGACCTACATCCCCAAGCCTCTGCATCTGGAGATAAAACTCCCATCTCCTGTGTAGACATATGAGAACTGTGCAAATTCTGCAGAATTGAAGTGTTCAGTTTGTTCAACGGCCCTGGCATGCAGAAGGTTCTCCAAATGCTTCCAACCCCCAGAGATCTATCGCAATTCTCTAACTTGTGAGAACACGCTTGCTCAGGAGAAGGGCCCTTTCTCATTGAGAAAGAGCCTAAGAGCCGAGCCTTTGCTTTCTAAGGGCAAGTCTGTGCTTTGACTTTTGGCTGTAGACTCATCAGAGGAATGAAGAGAAGCTTCAAATTCTTTCTAGGCTGGGAGCACAGCAAAGGGTTCCAGTTGGTTTTAATTCAATGGTTGGATAAGTTGATAGATATCAGATAGCTCAGTGGATGCAGGAATGAGGTCCTTTTATCTTTTGTACTAAGGATAAGCCTTTAGTGTGCTAGCACCGAATTTCATGTACATTGTGAAAAACTGAGTTGGGGCAAGGGATCTTGTGATTGGGGGACAGCTTTGGGAAACATCTGTAGGGGTCTTGGGTTTGGAAATTGACCCCTTTATGTCCCTTCTCTGCTTTAACAGGAAAGAGCTACTGACAGCCCCTCCAAGTAGACATCTGTGGCTGCTCTGAGCTGAAATGGTGCCAAGAGAGTGAATCAGAAACCGTGGCAATAGTTCTCCTGGGCCTTGATTTGGGGATCTAATAGGGCCAATTATGTCAGGTCTGTCTCTGTTCTTCTCTCCCAGGATCTTCAGGCCTGGAACAGCAGGGATTCAACTCCAGAGGTGTGACATTGAAACACCTTTGTGAAAGCTAATGGCACTGCAGCCTCTGAACTCCCTAGGGAACTCACCTTCCTGTCAGTCTCTCTGTATACAATCTCTCTTCCATCGATTAAGTGCACACTGCTGAGTTGCATACTGGGCACAAGCTTTTGTTGTTCCTTGGGCGACGCCCCTCACTGGGACTTCTGATTTCCCCTGGAATCTTTCTCACCAACACCATTCTCCTTTTGCTGGCTTAGTCACAAAGCTTATGCTGAGAATCAGTACGGAGCAGGCCCCAGAGGAGGTTAGAAGCTCATGAGAGATCTCAAGCTGTGCTCCCTAGAAATGGTCCATTAGAGCTCTCAATCGTTAACCCAAGAACATTGCAAGCTGTTCTCATCAGCTGTACTTTAGACACATTGAGTGGTGGCAGCCGTGTGGGGCCTGTCTGAGGCCCCCTGCCTATGTTCTTCTGGAGTTAGGTCTTGGGGAAGGGTGAACAATGTCATTCTCCCCTCACAATAGCCTCTGCTAGAACAGGAGAGTGGTGCTTCTTCCCCACAAGGGAAAACATGCCTCAATCTCTAATTCATCTATTTCATCCCAGGGTAGACCACAGTTGGTTTGAGATTTTTATTGTATATATTTATTGCACATAGTCCTGAGCCATATAAGAATGTTTCATCTAAGGATATCCCCCTCTTTTCTCATTTCTATGAGTCCTCTTTGATCCCCTGTTTGGTTCTATTTTCATTTTTATGTGCATGATTTCTGGGGCAAATTACATTTGTCCTTTGGTGAAGATTGTATTGAATCTGTATTGTTTTAGGTTAGATAACCATTTCTACAATATTGATTCTTACAACCCATGAGTATGAACTGAACCATACTACTGAGGGGTATTATAAAATGCAGAAACTTTAAAGTTGGTATTCTTAACACTACTATACTAAGTATTGTAATGTTTCAGAATATTATTCAGAGACTCATCTCTGTGATCTCATTTTTAAACCAAAGTCACACTATTAACTGGCTTCCGGAGTTCTCTAGGAATTGGGTCTGATATAATGCCTGACATTTGAAGGGTGCCCAGGGAATATACTGATTGTATGAATAAATACATTAGAATATTAAATATGATATATAATAATAGAAACATATGTCAGAATTAAATTAAAATTATAGACACCATTAGAAATATCAGAGGGTCGGGAAGCATAGATGACCAGCTGTTAGAAGTGTGAGTCCCGTGGCCAGACCTTCCATTGTGGGATATGTAATACCAGCCCTTGGGGGCAGAAACAGTAGATTCTTGAGTTTTGAGGACCAACCTTGGCTATATAGCAAAACCTTACCATCAGCTATGTATGCTTGTGGATTAGGAGGGCAGAGGGATGAAGACTAACCCTCCCATAAAATGCCTACCTGTGGTGCAGCTCATTGTGATGTGTCCATATGTGCCATTCACAGTTATTCTCTATGATAATATTTTAATATCTTGATCATTACATCAAGGACCCTCCCTGAGGCCAGGAGTTATGTTTTGCTGATTAATTTTACCTACCATATTTAGGAGGACCTGGAATGCAGACCTTCAGTAATATGTAACCGAATTACCAAGTGCATAATAGTATTTTAAAAGTAATGTTCTTCAAATCCCAAGATGTTATCAGCCCAGCCACTCCCCAATACTTACACCATGATGAGATGATTCTGTTCTGCTCCCTACTACAGAAGTCACCTGTCCCATGATAGCAGCCCACTCGTGCCTTCTGATTCATGAGGACTCTGACTCCTAAACTAATTCTGGACTCCTCTAAAAGTGACCTCAATTAAGGAATGTCTGTCCCAGGTGATGTCTCGGCTTGTAGAAGCCCAGCGTAGTGGCTCATTTCTTTACAGAATCTGTTGGTTCTTGTTTCTGCTCACTGCCTCAAGCTCTGTCTTCCACCCTTCTCTACTGTCCAGGTTCAGGAGGTTCAGGAGTCAGGGAAACATGGGATTTTGGGCTCAACTTCTACTTGGAACTCCATGTTTCTATGATGATTTGAAGGTCATACAAAGGCATGTGATCTGCTCCTGCTAGTAATGGGTAAACTGAGAGTTGTTACCACTGTTATTATGGGATCCTTTTATGAAATATTACCTACCCCTTTGGTTTTGTGTGTGTGTGTGTGTGTGTCTCATCACACTAGTTCTGTTTCCTTTTGTTCTTTGTCTAATTAACATCAAGATTGAAGGCTCTTCTCAGATTGTTTTTGTTTTTTGTTTTTTTTTTTTTGAGAAAGAGGCAGTTTTTTAATACGTTGTTCTGAATAAAAGTGATTGGATTCCTCAAAAACTGTGTATCCCTATTTTATCTTGGTATGTTGTGAACATTTATTTTGTAAGTAATTGTATACATTATTTTTAAATAAAAAGAAATAGCTGTTTATACTATGAATTCTCCTAAGACAAATGGTCATTTCATTTGATGTGTGAAATATAGCAGATATTTAATTAAAGAAGGATAAAGGAAGGCAGGAAGGCAGAAAGGCAGGAAGGCAGGAAGGCAGGAAAGAAGGAAGGAAGGGAGAAAGGAAGGAAGGGAGGGAGGAAGGGAGGAAGGAAGGAAGGAAGGAAGGAAGGAAGGAAGGAAGGAAGGAAGGAAGCAAGCAAGCTAACCTTTAAGAGTAGCAGGAAAATATAAGATGTATTTAAGTTTTGACAAGATTAAATTGAACAATAGTTCAATTTAAGATATCTTGAGATATGATTGGCAAACAATTAGATTTAGGGAATAAATATCAGAAGTAGGCAAAGCTGTCCTCTTGGCAGATTCAGCCCATGCTTTGTTGTCAAAAGCATGGCAGTGGCTAAGGTTGCTTTGAAAGGATTCGGGAACAATAAGTCAGGGAAAGATTGGTTCTAGAGATACATTGATAGCTAAAGAGTAGACAAAAGAATATTCACCTAGCAATGGAGAATTGGGTTTTTCCTTGGCCATAGGTATAGTTCCAAACTCTTTCCCTATGACCTGAATCACTAGGATTTCAAGATGCAGAACATTCCATCTCTCCTTCAACTGGGTTAAGTAAATGTTATTGAGTCATACGCCAAACAGCTGTGTCCTTCTCCAGTCCTGCTCCTCACCAGCATTCTGCACGAAGCTTTGGCTTTTGCCAAGTCACTCCACCCTCCTGAATTACTCTGTTTTCCTCCTCTTCCACCTCCACATTTCCGTCCTGGAGCCTTTACCTTATTTAGTATTCTCCAGTCTTTATTTATCCACAGTCCATTTGCTCTCAAGCACTTTGCCCGAGATCCCATCTCCACAGTCTTCCTAAGTCATTTGAACCTATGGTGACATGACTGTCCTCTGATGTTTGTGGGTCATTTTGTTGTTAGTTCCCATGGTAACTCACTGACCAAACTGCTGCTCCTTTCTGAAAAGAGTTGTGGCCAAGACACTTATATTGATATTATTACCTGGAGAGGCTGTGCACAGACTTACCAAATGCATTATTCCCGTCTCCTCTCTAGGCTTCAGGCTGGCCTAGGAGCAGAATGGCAACCTTGGACTGTACAGGCTGGTGTTGTTGGGATGGCTACTGAACATAATGGGCTTATGTGACCTGAAAGAGTTGAAGCAGGATCTATAGGACCTGGTTTATATATAGGTAACTCACCCAGACCTAAGGTTTGCAGAGGTTAGTCATAATGTCCAAAGCAAGAAGTCAGTGGAGAACAAGGCAAAGACAAAATATTGATAGACCTGTCTCCTTACCCACCTACCTTTCTCTCTCTCTCTCTCTCTCTCTCTCTCTCTCTCTCTCTCTCTCTCTCTCTCTCTCTCTCTCTCTCTCTCTCTCTTCTTTCCTTCCCCTCCCCCTTTCTCTCTTTCATACTGTCTCATGTAGCCCAGGTGGTCCTTGCTATATAGTATAGGTTGGTATTTGAACCACTGTTTCTACAACTTCCTAAATGCTAGTGTTATAAATAAGTGTACAGTGCCACCATGCCTGTCTAAACCAATCTGACGATTTTCTCATGATGTAATGGTAATCGTGTTTATAACGCGCCAACGTCTTTAAATAGTTTTTTTCTTTGAAATGGAGTCTCATGTTGCTTAGGATAACTGTGTGGGTGATACTGGCCTTGAATTCCTCATCCTCTTGACTCAGTTTCCCAAGTACTTTTATCACAGGTATGCATCAGTACACTCTGTGTTTTTTCTTTTCAATGGGGTGAGTTGGTGCTTTAGATAGATACTGATTAAGACTGGGGCACTGCTAATCCTGATCTTTCAGGATCTACTACCAGTCTAAGATGGTGACAGATGAGACCCCAGCCAGGGGGAAAAAAAAAATATATGGGCAGCGCCAGGTGGGGGTGTGCTGTCTGTCATTATGAAAACTGATGGATGCTTAATGAAGCCCCTGGGATGAAGCTATCCCCAGGGACCAGGAGGGCATCTTCAGTGCCTTGAATGAGAACAAGCAGGTCTCCTCTCCCAAGACCCAGCCACACACTTGGCCTGAACTCTAATGAGTTCATAGAACTGTGGGTGTTCCCAGCGCTTGATAGAAACCCAGTCTTTTCATTTCTTATGAAAATTCCTTGTCAGTCTGTTGATTCCTTGTCAGTCTGTTGGTTTATGCCTGTCATTGGAGCACTTGAGTAGCTGAGGAAGGAGATTACTTATAGATTGCAGGTACATAGTAATTTCTATTTTAGTCTACAGTATGAGAATCTATATTATAAGATTAAAAATGAAAACTATAAAGGCCATATCAGAATATATGAAATAATAAAAACTATAAAGACCATATGTCAGAATAACATAGAGAAGATACAGTTTACCAGTGACAGTGCTGTTTTGCCTAGAGGAAGTAACATTGCTAGATAGAAAAAAATGATTAAGAAAGAGGGTACACTAACTGTAGCCTCTATTTTCAATATCCCAGGTAACGCTATTGTTCTCATTTATCTGTGTGGGGAGTGGAAGAGCATCATGGCTAAGAACCACAGGATGGCACAGGCTTATTCTCAGTCCCATCTCTGCCATTTCACATATGTAAATCTTTCCTGAGAACCACAATGTACACATGGATGTAGAGGGATGTGTGAGCAGACAGGATCTCTGCTGTGTCTAAATTTACGGTGTCCAGTGGACTGGGAAGGGAAGGGAGGAGATACAGTGGTAAACACATGTTCTCCAAGATAATGTCAAGTAGCAATATTATAAAAAGAGCAAAGTGAAGGGGTATGGGTAGCCAGAGAGAACTCCAGGTGGTGATATATCCTAGGTCATAGATTGGTTACTTGCTCACAGAGGTTTTTTACTTTTCTGGGGTTTAGTTTGCTTATTTACCATGTGCCTATGCTAAGAGTATATATCTCAGCCTCTCCCTTGAAGATTACAGTGACTCCAAACCTCCTTGAATACAGTGAATAATAAGTGTTGGCTCCTTGATATCAGGTCACGGGGCATATGTCAAATCAGCCCCACTAACAGGGCATCTCCTTCTTGCCAACATGTTTCACCTTGATTTTGTATTGCTTGTTTCCAAGTTACTGCTTTAGAGAGTTGAATGTTTATAGAACTTGCTCCTATTTTTAAACTCACCTTACTCCCCCCTCCCACTGTCTCCTCAGTCTTTATATTGATGGTTATAGAACAAAAGACCCTGAGATCATACTGCTGGCTGGGATAGGAGTAGGGGAGAAAGGAGAGGATACAGATACTAGGGGAGAGAGGTGTGTGTGTGTGTGTGTGTCTGTCTGTCTGTCTGTCTGTCTGTCTGTGTGATGTGAGAGGTCAGGAATCTGGTTAACAGGCAATAAGTTTGCAATGGTCCTTTATTCTAGACTCTTTTTCTTCCTCTACCTCATGGCCTATACTTCCTACTATTGTATTGATTCCACATGGATCTTTAGCTCCTGAGGAAACAAAGTTTTATTAGATAGAGGCATTTAAGAGAATAGAGGTAGCTATCACTCATCCAAGAGCTGTGAGCTTATCACATCACATCTGAGCTTGAGTGGCTTTGAAGCCAGGAGGGTGGCTTTGAAGAGTACTCCACCATCAGACGGATGGAAATAAATGTGCGGGGTCAGAAGGTGCAGACACAGGAGAACCAAAGTTCTCTGCCTACATCTTAGGACTTCTAGAACATACTGAGGGGCCCCTTGGGTTAGATTAAGAGGCACATGAGAAAATGCTGTTACCAGGGGACAGAGTTGCCCACTTCTGCCTTAAGCCCTGACAGAAAGGGCTGTATGTGTTTTCCCCTGTAAGCTGATCAAAAGCAGGTGGAGTTAGATAGATTTGCATTCAAATATAAAACCACCCTGACCCTGAGAGACTGTTATGTTTTCCTAAACCTCTCTGTCATTGTCTGATGGCATTACTACCACCCTCCTCCAAAGATTGACTGCATGGGTTGATAGGAACATTTACTGAGCCCTCCCAGGTGCTGCCAACTGATTCAGTTTCCCATAACTTCAGAATATTGTCAGAATATCAGTACCCAAAGGGAAAGGGAATAGTGGGTCTGGAGAATCCGGCTGGACATTATTCATTTGACGATGAGTACTTTGAGTACTGGGACTGGGGCTTCCCAGACAGCCAGAGCTCCTAGTTTTGATAACTGAATTGAGACTAGCTCAAAAGTTTTAATGAGATGCTATGGATGCAGAGAAGAGACATGGGCTTGATTGTGTCTGGAAAGGCTTTAGGAACACAGTGATTTAAGAGATGTAAAGTTTTCCAGACTGAGAGGAATGTTAAAGAGACCAGTGCCTAACAAATACAGAGGCTCCCAGCCAACCATTGGACTGAGCACAGGGTCCCCAATGGACAAGCTAGAGATAGGACCCAAGGAACTGAAGGGGTTTGCAGTCACATAGGAGGAACAACAATATGAGCCAACCAGTACCCCCAGAGCTCCCAGGGACTAATCCACCAACCAAAGAGTACACATGGAGGGACTCATGGCTCCAGCTGCATATGTAGCAGAGGATGGCTCAGTCGGACATCAATGGGAGGAGAGGCCCTTGTTCCTGTGAAGGTATGGTACTATGCCCCAGTGTAGGGGAATGCCAGAGCCAGGAATTAGGAATGGGTGGGTTGGGGAGCGGGGTGGGGGGATAGAGGGTTTTCGGAGGGGAAACCAGGAAAGGGGATAGCATTTGAAATGTAAACAAAGAAACTATCTAATAAAAATATACTGTGATAAAACGTATTTTTAATAAGATAAAAATGATATAAAAAAAACAAACAAAAAAAGAAATAGAACAAATTGGGATAACAGTACAAGCAGAGGACAAGAACAGGGAAAGATTCAGAGTTTAGCATGATCTAGCCCAGGTCAAGGATAGAGTGATAATGAATGAGAGCTGAGAATATAAGTTTCATTTAAGAAGCAGGATGTTGACTAAGTCACAAGGAAGCTACTGTGTGGCCTGAGAACTCTCCACGTCAGAGCTACTAGACTGAGATATTCACAGTTGGCCAGGTCCTTTGGATGATTTCATTCAAAGACGGGGAAATTTTTTTGGCTTTCACATGACATCACTGATACTCTTCAGCTAAGAACGATGTCATCAATAATGTGCTTCTGGAACTGAGGGATGGAAAGAGTCTGTGTGAGGCATGGAGCTTTCCCAGCCTTGGTACCCTTCCCTGGCTGGACATACACACGGGCTAGCCTGCAATCCTCGGGAACATTGTAAGATTGGTGCTAGGGTGCCTGATAACACCCGATTGACTTTGCTAGAAAGCTTGCTTGTCTTTTGTCTATGAAAGGACTCCTGTCTCTACCAATAGCTGGGAGATAAGGGGATAAGGGTCTCCATACCATATCTGCAGTGAAACAGAAGAGCCACATAGCCCAGCCAGCACAGTAGCTCAAGTTCACACTCTGTAGTTCTCCCTGAGCCAACACAAGACACCCTCTCTTAGCAGCCTTGTGGTCTTAGATGTGTTGCCCAAACTCTGAAGATTTCAACATGCTGCATGGGACAGATTCCCTGGGGACAGCTTATGCTTGTCATCTTGATGTAATCAACAATACCTCCCTTTGCTCTTCAAAGTGTCCAGTCTGAATGATAAATTGGCACCCTTCTTTATCTACCCTGTCTCTCTACTAGGGGTGTTATGCAGGTGAAATGCATTAACATTGTTTTCTTTGGGGCAGTTTAATGGCAATGATCATAAAATGCAATCATTAAAGTTAACAGTGGAGAACATTGTAGCTCGTGTAAGTGAAAGTGACTGTTTCTAATACAAGGCCAGGGCTGTGGGACTCATTTCCATGTTGAAATTATTATCCATAGTTGTAGGAGCAGCAGCATCATGATCAACATGGGCGCTCTCCCTCATTCAGCCCCCTGTAAGCTAGCCTGAAAGATTGGTTATTTTATTTATGACAGGATAAAAACAACTTAGAATTCAGAACTAGAATATATGCAGGTGACACTGAACTTCTATGAACACTGGTTTCTGGGCCATGTAATCACATCACTCGGCTTTATTAAGAATACAGTAGGTTCTGCTACATAGAAGTTTTCTGAAGATGCAAGAGGAGCAAATCAGGGAAGGGGCTTCAGTGACAGCTTCTAACAGAAGCCAACTCTTTCAAGACTGTGGTCTTAATTTCCTACAAGGGTCAAATGAACAGATGAAGGTCAGTAATGTCCAGGGCTGGGCTGCATCAGGGTAGGACGAATCAGGGTAGGTCAGTTTGACACGTTGATAAAGGTGTGAGTCACATGTGAGGTGTGTTGAGCCATGAATAGCTAAAACAGAGGATCCAACAGGGATGTCAGATACAGAGTGGCTTTTGACACAGAGGCCAGGTGGTTGGAGGACCGTCTGAGTGGTAAAAGGCAAACCGTTGTTTCTTCTCTTCCAGAGCTTTAGGCAGCAAGCCGAGCAGCCTTGCCAATCTGTAGGTGGCCCTCACAGATCCATGGGTGGCTCTCACATCATCCTAGGTGGATAAGCTGATAGGTGTAAACTCAGGGCGTTATATAAAATGAGAGCCTTCTCTCTTCTTACACCAAAATCAGAAGCTTCAAAGGAAAGGTCCCTGGATGTACCAGCCAGGTCAAGCTGGGGTTTAGCATGCCTAAACACATCCAGTTCATGAACTTGATGAAGTCAAACTCACCTCTGGATTTGTTTTTTGGTGAAGAACTAGGAGGTTGTTTTATGTCAGAGAGCAAGGGAGAAGAATAAAGCAGGGGAAAAAAAAAGGTACTTTGGTTGGGACTTGGTTCCTGTTCCCTCAGGTCCTGAGGGATGGGTTCTGAACCTACAGGAAGGAGGTGTCCCATCCCAAAGAAGAAGATCTCTATGTCCTGAAACACTGTGTTTGGACTGTGATGGAGTAGCACAGGCTGATGATGTGTGTGATAAACATGATGATAAGGGCATCTCAGTTATTAGATGCCCTTAAGAAGGAAGGAAGGTGACT
Source organism: Mus caroli (assembly GCF_978045245.1). Classification (NCBI taxonomy): domain Eukaryota; kingdom Metazoa; phylum Chordata; class Mammalia; order Rodentia; family Muridae; genus Mus; species Mus caroli. The sequence goes on from NW_028227266.1 coordinate 49,532,691, forward strand.
GGCAAGAAGGAAAGTGACTAAGGGATGTGGCATGAGATAGAGAGATCTTGGGTCTGAGGACTAAACGAGATTTTAAGCTTAGGTGCTTTCTGCCTTGTTGACAGTGATCAATGAATAGAATCTCTTATGTTATTACTGTTCGCTTACCCATGGGCCAGGCACAGTGCTATCAGATGTATCTCCCAGGTCTCAGCCTCTAAAATGCTGCAAGACTAGGAATGGTTCTTCCTCCTCCTCATTCCTCCCTCAATGGGAACAAGCTGGCATTGCCTACCTGAGAAATGGAGAATAGCAACAGTGAATGAGAGACCCAGGAGTGGGTTGGATCACTGGACACTGTTTGTTTTCCTCTATGTTGCTTGTATGGAGAAACCCTTCACAAAAATAGAGCATCTTTTCTTAGAATCACAGGCTGTAGGAGCATAAGAGCCACTTGAAAGAGGTAAGGGAAGGTCTGGCTGTCTCCTGATCTGCTGGAGGCTGTCCTGGCCTTCTGAGTTAGCACTGCTGAAGCCTGGGAAGTTCTAGTCTTGGTCAGAGGTATGCTGCAGTCACTGACCACTCCTGGGTGGCAATGGCCTAGGGGTCCAGTGAGAGTCTGCTGCCCTGCAGATAATGGCCATATGATGCTGTGAGTGTCAGTGGTTAGGTGTCAGTCTCATAAAGAGATCTACGTGGTGATGAGCAGTTCTGTCTCTGCCTCTCTCCTATCTCTCTCTCTCTCTCTCTCTCTCTCTCTCTCTCTCTCTCTCTCTCTCTCTCTCCCCTCTCTCCCCTCTCTCCCCTCTCTCCCCTCTCTCCCCCTCTCCCCCTCTCTCTCCCCTTCTCTCCCTCCCTCCCTCCGTCCCTCCCTCCCTCCCTCTCTTCCTCTCCCCCCCTTTCTCTCATGTATGTGTGTGTGTCTGTGTCTGTGTGTGTTTTGATACCACCAATCTATACAAGTGAGAGAATTACAGTGAGCTACAATACACACACACACACACGAAAAAAACAATGAACTCTCTATAATGTCTATAAATAGTACCCATGTCAACTTGTCTATTAGCTATGTAAAACGTTGTCTTTGGAGAAATACAAAGAAGCTGGTTTTATGGCTTTCTGAGTCTATGTTTATCTCAAAATTAGTTTCATTTAGTGGGTCAAGCATCAAATGAGGATGTTTTATACATTCTTTTGTTTCTATTTTGTGGATTTGTGGGAGAATTAAATTAGTAAATTCATGTCAACTTACTGGAATCAATCAAGAGTAGGAGCATGGGCTTGTAATCCCAGCCCTTCCAGGTAGAGGCAGGAGAATCAAGAGTTCAAGATCCCTTGCTGCTGCATGTTGTGTGCAAATATAGCCTGGGATACATGAAATAGTATGTCACAAAAAAAAATAAAAATTCAAAAATTAGAGCAATTCTGGCAGATGGACAAAATCACAGTTAAATTAAATCTATTGCCTTCAGACTCACTTTACTTCCTGTAGAACTCATTATTTTCAACCAGTCTAGTTTTTTCACTGAACTCTTTGGGAGTGCACCCTACCCACTCTTCCTGAAAGCCACATTTCTCCATCTTTAACTGTACACAAATCATCTATCACTCCTGTTAGAACACACAGGTTCCAATGTACTTGGTTAACTGGCTAATATACAGAGCTTTGGTTAACATGAGTGTTATTTTATTGACCTCCTTTGTAAGCCTCCTATAAGCAGGACACCAAGATACTGAAGGTCCACAGAAAACATATGACAGCCCAGGGAGAAGACAACCACTGCCTTCCACAGCAGGAGAAGCTCGGGGAGGTCAGCATTATTGCTTCGTGCACACGATCCAGTTACTTCTCCTTTACGCACACCACAGTTGGCTTGTTTGGACTCATCACGGCACTATGCTAAGAGATCAAAGAGAATTAAAGTATGTTCCCTGCTCAACAATCTTTTGTAGGAGGTACATAATTTTGGATTTATATCCTAATTCTGGGTCCTCTATGCTCACAGCAAATTACAGATATGTTTAAAGAGCACAGAAAAGCAGTTTCAATCAAACCAGGGGAACAAAGAAAACTTCCTGAGGCATCTCAAAGAAATCATAGGAATTAGAAAGATGGGCCAACATCCAGAGACTGCCCCACCTGAGGATCCACCCCAAATGCAGTTACTAAACCCAGACACTATTGTGGATGCCAACAAGTGCTTGCTAACAAGAGCCTGATAGAGCTGTCTCCTGAGAGGCTTTATCAGTGCCTGACAAATACAGAGGTTGATGTTCAAAGCCAACCATTGGACAGAACACAGGGTCTCCAGTGAAGGAGTTAGAGAAAGGACTGAAGGAGCTATAGTGATTTGCAGCCCCATGGGAGGAACAACAATATGAACCAACCAGTACCCCCAGAACTCCCAGGGACTAAACTACCAACCAAGGAGTACACATGGAAGGACCCATGCTCCAGCCGCATATGTAGAAGAGAATGGCCTTGTTGGACATCAATGGGAGGAGAGGCTATTGGTCCTATGATGGCTCAATGCCCCAGTATAGAGGAATGCCAGGACAGGGAAATGGTAGTGGATGAGTTGGTGAGCAAGAGGAAGGGGCATGGGATAGAGGGTTTTCAGAAGGGAAAGCAGGAAAGGTGATAACTTTTGAAATATAAATAAAGAAGATATCTAATAAACAAATAAAGAAAGGAAGGAAGGAAGGAAGAAGGAAGGAAGGAAGGAAGGAAGGAAGGAAGGAAGGAAGGAAGGAAGGAAGGGAAAGGAAAGGAAAGGAAAGGAAAGGAAAGGAAAGGAAAGGAAAGGAAAGGAAAGGAAAGGAAAGGAAAGGAAAGGAAAGGAAAGGAAAGGAAAGGAAAGGAAAGGAAAGGAAGGAAAGAAAGAAAGAAAGAAAGAAAGAAAGAAAGAAAGAGAGAGAGAAAGAAAGATGGGCCAAGAAGAGAGCCAAGGAAGCAGGGGACATGGGGAGCAGTAGCCTGGAAAGTTGAGAGATGACAACTTTCCTGGCAGCCACTCAGAATTGGGAATGGTTGATACAAGCCTACTTCCCTGAGGTTGAAAGAGGAGAAACAACAAAAGTTAGAAGTTCAATTAGCTTGGGAAGTTCTGGGTTAAATAAAAACAGACTGAATGGATACAGCCAGAGGCATCTGGAAAAGTCCAGAGTAGGAAGAGAATATCGTTGACTGAACAGAGCCATGAGAGGGGATTGGGCTGAGTGAAAGAAGAGGGCCAAGAAAGAGTGCATATGGCCAAAGTGGCAGAGTTATATAGAAATAAGAGGCTGGGGAAAGGAAGACATGTTGAGAAGAGCTAAGATGAGTCAGGTTGCCAGCATGGACTCTTTCACAGGTCCTTGCTAAGCTGAGAGAGCCTGGGGGACCAGCATGCACTTCAGTATGCTAAATAGGCACCATAGTTAGCCATGTGTCCCTGGTTTCTTTGGACCAGATGCAAACCAACTGTTTTTCTACAGCGCATCTCAGAGTGTTTGGAATGTTCTCCTGTATTATGACTCTCTCAGAAGAGTTATATTGCCCAGCTTCATGCTATACAGATCCTTTCTTTCAAGGGTATTTTGTAGGAAACAAATACTCTAAAATGCACTGAAGAAATGTTGGGCTATCCAAATAGGTTCTGAACATTATCAGTATGTACCAGGCAGCATAAAGATATTTTTAATATGCCAAGTTATGGATAACCCTGATTTTTCTGGAAGCTCAAGCCTAGCTATAAAGTAATGGTAGATTAAGGTGATTCTTCCCCAGTGGGTGTCTATGGGCAGCACCCCATGAGACTTAGCATTATACTGGCATGCAGCCTCTGGTAATTCTATTTGTACTGGTTTGGGCTCAGTTTCTTCATTTGTCACCAACTTGCCTTCTCAGAGTTTTGAAGTCATAGAACCAGAGACAGAAACATATATTATGAAGGTTTTAAAAGGCTGCAGTAGATGATCTATGCACTGATTATTCAAAGAGCAGGCAACATGGAAACAGAATTAATCAAACCTGGAAATATAACCCAGAGTGGGGTTTCCATGAAATTGCATTGTATTTTGTTTCCATTGTTTAAGAATATGACAGATGATTTGTGCCCTTGCACAAACACACATACACACACACACACACACACACACACACACACACACACACACACACACAGTGCTGCAGTGAACAGAAAGCACCCTGGAATAAATTCAAGTCCTGGAAATAAGAATCATAACAAATCACGGGTTCAGTGCTCCAGTCCTTGTCTCTTCTACCCCCACAGTACTCATAAATTATTCCAACCAAGAAAAATATTTCTCCTACGTCTTAAGAGTAGAATTTACTGCCTCTGCTCTACATCAGCTCTGCCTCGATTATCAGCTCACTAAATATTTATGGTGGCTTTTTCAAGGTACGAGTTTTCTGAGTTCAGTCCCTAGGGCACAGTGCCGATGAAGTGCGGGATATTTCAGTTCCATGGCTCCTCTCTGCTTCACGGATGCAGGCTCTGAGCCATCTCTGCCATCATAGATTTCATATTTTATGCATAAAGGTCCTTACCCTCTCAAAGATGATAAAAAAAAGTTTGTATCTCCAAACACAGAAGGCATGGCACTTAAGCAAAGCATATAATATAGCCCTGCAGCATTAAGGTGAAACCTTAGGTAGTGGGTTTAGAGGTTGGGAGTGAGAAATTGATCTGGCTGAGAATGGATCATACCAGACCCATTTCTAGCCTGAAAGTTGAAATAATTTCTGCCCTCTCACGTGTCATAAATTCAGCACTACATTGGAATGTTTAGGAACTGACCACCTTTAAAGAATGTGAGGTCTGTGAAAGCAATGCCAGGGAGTGATCCCATTGTTAGAGATTAGTAAAACCACTCACTGTGTGGACTACATAGTTGGCTACTAGCTAGAGAGCAGCATCCTCTCTGCTGCCTTCTGGAAGAGTGCTATTCAGCTTCTTTACGCAATACTCCAAGTCTCTTCAGGATCATTGGACAGAATGGACCTAGCCTTTACTTTTATGATTTAAGGGTAAATTTTATGGGAAGAGAATAGGGATGCACACACACACACACACACACACACACACACCACCTCTATCTCTAAGCCTATTCTTCTTTATAAGCTGTAACCTATCTGTTCTTTGTAATCCCACAGAAATCTAAAACCTAAAATGTTGATGGAAACAGCTATGTTTTATTTCATGTGTTACAAAGAAAAGTTACCAGGCAAATGTTTTCATAGCCCACTTGGGATGGGGAGAATGATGGTAGCCTCCTTCACCATCAATACAGTCATGAGGCAGTGAGTCTCTTACTAGGAAACAGACATCTCATTTGAATGTCCACTGGGGGCAGGGGGCGGGGGAGGGGATGCAGTTCTATTTAGGAAGCAGCTCTTCTGGGGACTGTGTAAAAGGATTCCAGAAATAAACACAATTCCTCCATTATTCATTGTGAGCATAGGTACCCATCCAGGACCTAGCCTGGTGAGCATCTGGTGAGTGCCTCCCATATAAGGACTGAACTCAGGGACTCATGATAGAGGAGGGGACAAATTGAATGGCTTGCAGAGCACAGAATCACAGCAGAACAAGGAACGGAACTGACTCAAGGGTCAGACTCAAGGTCACCAGAGCGATGCCTTGGCCACCAAACCATGGCTGTACTTCCAGAATCAAGTCTGACATTTCTTTCTAATCCTTCTATGGGTCTTAAGTGGCTTTATTCAGATGGCTGCAGAGAATGGGAGAAAGTAACAGGGAGAGATCAACAGTGCTGGCATTATAAATGGAACTAAATTACATGTCATGGCAAGCAGAGGATGAAAAGCCTGACCGGGATTAGGTAATTTCATAGCAAAGTAGTCACAAAAGGGTCAAGGATTATAGACAAAGTTGACATGCTTAGACTTTAAGGATAGCAACAGCATGGGCAGGAAGGTGCCTTGTTCAAGTCGAACTATCCATCCCTAGATAAGCCTTGCCCTTCGTAGTGGGTTGTGATTCACAGACAGTAGACTGTTGGGATGATGCTCCATTCCCTTCCCGGTTAAAGACCCAAGAGAACACTCCTACCCCCAAACTCACCCAAGATGGGTAGTGTTATGTGAGGGCTTCAGTCTGCCTCTCCTGCCCATCAAGCTAGAAGCTTACCTCTCCATAGCCAGGGACATCTCTGATCCCAATCAAGGGCAGAGCTGAGCTGATTGGTTTGTTACTCCTTTAAAATCAACTCTGACTCCCAGGTGATAAAGCAGAAATTAATGAAATTTCTCCTTTAAAACATTTTAAATGGAAATATCAAAAGAAAAGAAAATGCCCTGAATGGTGCTCAGCTTACCCTTCTTTTTATGGGGTATTGCTAGCTTCTTATACCATGTGCTTCCCAAATGCTTTGATGCATTTGGGGATATGCTGGGGCTGAGTTCAGGAGTGGGGCCTAGCCATTGTATTGCTCCTCTGGCCATCTGTTGGGAGTGAGATCACACATTAGTCAAGCCTGTGTCCAGTTAAGAGTGCCAGTGATGAGCAGAGACCCACTAGGACATCTATCATAACCACAGTGTCCCACTCTACAAGACATACTGAGCATGACTTACTAAGAATAAAATCTACAAAATGAGTTTAACTCACAGTTGCTGCTGCCCTTGGGAATGTGGCACCAGAGACAACTATATATGGTCTCCTGGCATTGTAAAGCTTATTAAAATCATAGATCACACAATGGAGTACTACTCACCTATTAAAAACAATGACTTCATGAAATTCTTAGGCAAATGGATGGAACTAGAAAATATCATCCTGAGTGAGGTAACTCAATCACAAAAGAACACATATGGTATGCACTCACTGATAAGTGGATATTAGCCCAAAAACTCGAATACCCAAGATACAATTCGCAGACCACATAAAGCTCATGAAGAAGGAAAGCCAAAGTGTGGGTACACTGGTCCTTCTTAGAAATGGGAACAAAATACTCATGGAAGCAAATATGTGTGAAAAAAGTGTGAAGCAAAGACTAAAGGAAAGGCCATCCAAAGACTTCCCTACCTGGGGATCCACCCCATATACAGTTACCAAACTCAGGTACTATTATGGATGCCAAAAAGTACATGCTGACAGGAGCCTGATATAGCTATCTCCTGAGAGGCTCTGCCAGAGCCTGACAAATAGAGAGGCAGATACTCACAGCCAACCATTGGACTGAGCACGGGGTCCTCGATGGAGGATTTTGAGAAAGGACTGAAGGAGCTGAAGGGGGTGCAACCCCATAGGAAGAACAATAGTATCAACCAACCAGAGCCCCCAGGGTTCCCAGGGACAAAACCACTAACCAAAGAGTACACATGGAGGGGCCCATGGCTCCAGACACATGTGTAGCAGAGGATGGCCTTGTTGGACATCAATGGGAGGAGAGGCCCTTGGTCCTATGAAGGCTTGATGCTCCAGTGTTGGGGAATTTGAGAGCTGGGTCACCACCTCTCTGGTTGATGGTTGGGTGGGGAAATACCCTCAGAGAAGTGGGGGGTGGGGGTACGGGGATGATATTTGAAATGTAAATAAAGAAAATATCCAATAAAAAAGAAAGAAGCAAGTGAACAAGTTTTACATGAAAAAAAAATCACAGATCACAGAGCTGGGAGGCTTGAGGGGATTCTCAGCCAGGTTTCTGTTGTTCTGTCTATCTGCCTAAGTAAGGCTATCACTTTATTCTCAGTGTAAGGAGAGAATTGTGGGAAGAGACGTCACACAGCTGACATGCTGTGACGTTGAGCTGACCTCTGCAAGTTGGCTTTCTGCCTCTGCTCCATACCCCACCAATCCATGGGTTTCCTGACCTTGGGAGGGTACCCATGGATTATCAAAATCGTCCAAGCACTATAGAAATTTGCACTGAGTCTTACGTAGCCCTCCCCCTTGCCTTTCCTATCACTTCTCTCCCCTTCAAGACGAAAATCAGTTCCATTCCCTGAATAGTAGCACCAAGCCTGCCACTGCCTCTTACTGTTTCTCGGCTGGGTTTGGAATGAGACGAATGAGTGGAGAGCTGCTGTGCCATTGCTGGCTATCTCACCTTGAATGAATCCTCATGGATCTCTCCATACCACACACCAGAATGTGGGGGCAACTTTCTCACTCTTATAATTTGCTGGGAACCTTATTTTGGTCTCAGCACTAGACTCTAAGGCTTAGAAAAAAAATCTAACTTTTCTGAACCTCAGCTTTCTCAATTTTTAATGAACGTGAGCACTACTCATTCCCTTAGTAGATTTAAGGGGTTAAAATGACCATGGGAATGGTTTGAGTCTATGAAGCACAAACTGCAAAGCATTAACTTTATTTTTGGTGTCACTAACATGTCCCTGCACTAAGCTATGCCCCAAATACATGACTCATTTTCTGAGGACTTTGCTTCTTTATAGTATAAGCCTGGCAAATAAAATGTCTTGCACAAGCCTTCTGCCCTAGTCAAAGTTTATTGGGCAAGTATGGTCATATGATCTAAGCAGGTGAAAGAAATTCTCTCTCCCTCTCTCTCCCCCTCTCTCTGGGACATTTAGAGGCAGGATGCAGAGACTGTTCATTTCTAGTGATTTTTTTAAACAAAGAATATACAGATTGGGGGGGAAAAAGGAATAACTACATTTAGTTTAGACCCAATGAAGCAAAAAGAAAGAGAAGATGTGGTCAGTATGTATCTCCTTTCCCATCCAAGGCTAGACAGTGGACTTATAAGTGCTGCAGCAGATGAACAGTGGGTTGCTACACACTACTCCACGTGCTGTGAGCAGTGCTCTCGGGTTAGCAAGAGGAAACAGACCACAACCAGAGTGGTCTTTATTTACTAGTGAAGCCATGGTAGTCTTGCATGAAATATAAACAATATGCCATGATGGCAACATCCAGGCCAGTCTGACCACAACAAAGGAAGGCTAAAACAGACCTCTCTGGAATGAAGGCAACGTGATCCTGGTGAATGAGCTTTCTAATGTCTTATTAAAGTTGGTTTCCCAGTGTGTTACTGGCTTGTTTGTATCCATACACATCATGAAGATGAAACTATAATTTCCTTCTTTTATATTGTCTTTATCTAGTTTTGTGTCAGAGCAATACTGAACCTTGGCTTACATTATTAGTTGGAAGATTTATAATCATCACTTGCACTTCAGACCTGTTTAAGTGGGTTATATCCTCTTGACTTAATTTTGGCAGGACATATGTGCTTATAAATTTAGCTGTTTCTTTTAGATTTTCTACTTTATTAAAATAAAATATTTCAAACAATGCCTTAATGATCCTTTGAATTTTATTAGTATCTGCTGTAGGATATCTCTTTCTCTAATATTATACCAGGTCTTTCTTCTTTTGATTAGTTTATCTAAGCATTTCCCAATTTTGTTTGTATTTTCAAAGAACCAACTTTGTTTCGTTGATTCTTTGTAATACTTTTGCATTGATCTATACTACAATCTTTATTATTTCTTTCTGTTTACTGATTTGAGGTTTGGCTTTCTCTTGGTTTCTAAATCCTTGAGTATTAGTAAGTTATTTATTTAAAATCAATCAACAATATTTATTTATTTATATTTATTACTTATTTAACGTGTAAAGATGTTTTGTGTGCATTTATGTTCATGTATCAAGGGCATGCTGGGAGCCCACAGAATCCAGTTAAAAAGGATTAGGTCCCTAAGAATTGGAGTTAAAAATGGTTCTGAGTCACCCTATGGGTGCTGGGAATTAAACACAAGTTTTATGGAATAGCAGCCATTATTCTTAACCACTGGGCCATATCTTTAGCTCCAACTCTAATTTTTTCATGTAGACATTTATAGCTCCAAAATTCCAGTCTCAATTGATGCATCTACAGACAACCCCTCCATTAAAGGATAAGGGAACATGATGAAAGTAGTACCAGAATGATTATAAGAGCCAGAGGACTAGAACAATGTCTGTGAGATGATGTCTTCTAGACATGGCATGGATGCTACACTCATGAAATAACAACCATATGGTTGCCTACCCAAGACCTGAACAAGCTCGTGTGCCATCATAGATGGGAAGAAATGTCATAATGCACCAGCCTTAAATGGACAGCTACAGACTATAAATGGCTATTAAGAGAATTAAAATTAGTTTTCCTTCAGGGATGAGGACTATAATAGATTTTTTTTCCAATTCCACATGGTCATCCCTAAACTTCTAAACATAGGTATATGTGAGCAACATCAATTGGACACCTAGTCCAAAATCACTTCAAGGGAATCAGAGGCCTTAATGTAAAACCTGAAACTCTGAAAATGTTGTGGGAGACACTTCAAGATAGAGGCATGGGCAAAGAATTTCCAAAAGTGACTCCAATCACAAAGGAAATAGAGGAAAGACCTGATAGAAAAGTGAGATTGCAAGGGAAAAAATAGCTCCTGTACTGCAAAGAAAAAACCGAGTTAAGATACAGCTTAGAGAACAAGAACAAAGCATTGTGAGTTCTATCACTGATAGATGGCTGAAACTTTGCACAGGTTACCACGCCCACTCGTCAAAGACCCTTAGCACCAGAAGGGTCTTTGGCTAAAGTGTGGGTGTCCATTCTGCAGTGTAAAAATGACCAATTCAGGGTCAAACAAAGGATTATTTTTCAGGGTTCAGAGTAGAAAGCTGTCTCTGACACCTGTTTTTGTACTCTTTGTGTGCTGGGTTGTTCATTTGACCTCCTTATATTGCGGATTTTGGCCATGTTCCTATGTAAAGGATATGTGTTAGACCACACCCTAGAGGCATGATATGCATGCATCATTGTGCTTAGCACACATTGGCTCCCTGAGTTTATTCTGATAGAGATTTCAAATCCCTGTTGCTGAATTCTGCTCTGAAGTACATACTTCAGACAGGATCTTCAATGGTGACAGGCTTTCACCACAGATGAACCTGAGCATGTTTGGGGATGTCACTGAGAAAGACTTGTGAGTGCAAGGGGAAACCAGACTCTCCTGCCTTCCCCATAGTAGCCTCTTGGCTTGATGGTTTCTAATAAAATGTCCTCCCCTATACCTCAGCACTTCCCAGTCAAAGAGCAAGTGAGAACTGTGGCTCTAATTCATGTTATAAAAAGAACAGGGTCTAAATTCTCCAGTTTAAGGGGACCCATTTATCAGGAAAATAACATCCTTCCCATTATCATGGTATGGTCTCTTTTGTACTATGATGACACAGTAATGTGTGTACAAAAATCAACATGAACTTTGCGGTCCATCTCAATACCTCCCTTGGAAAAAATAAAGAAAAAACAAGGACCTTTGTCCTCTCAATATCACTGGAAGTGAGCATGGGGGCCTTGAAAGCTTCAAAACCTAAGCCAGGCTCAACATCACCTCCCCCCCCCCTTCTATTAACAAACACTTAAGTGAAGTTTGCCTTATCCACAAACTCCTATGTGTGCAAAAGCTTATTGTTTCTTCCTCTGTGTATTTCTATTGCTTGGAATATAGTATGAAATGTATTTTGTTTTATGAATTAATGGATAGACCAACCAATGAATCAATAAATCAACCAAATCTATTATTAAGGGCTGACTCAATTCCAACGATATAAATGTGTGATTTAATAAAAGAAAAAAATGAGGGGAGCTAGAGAGATGGCTCAGCCATGAAAGACTTGGCTTACAATCCAAGTAATAATAACAACAATTGTAATGACAACCTCAAACGTAGTCCCACTTTTTATTTCTGAACCCAGTATTAATCCTTCCAGAAGCCTCGCTCTTTTTTTTTTTTTTTTTTTTTTGAGACAGGGTTTCTCTGTATAGCCCTAGCTGTCCTGGAACTCACTTTGAATGATCTTAAAATTAAAGATAAAAAAAGGTCTCCATTTGCTGTACATAAGAGCATCATGGTTGCCTCATAATAATTTGTGATTTTATTCATAGTTAAAATTTTTAATTGCTTTCCTTTATTGTCTCTCAAGTGTATGCGTGAATGTATCTCCTAATCAGGTCAGGCTGGATTGTAAGTTCTCTAGAGAAAGGACTGGTCGGTTTTTATAATTATATAATTCCAACATATGGTCATGGTTAATTAACATTACATTGTAAATGGCTGTACTGTCATGTTAAAGAACTATACATATAAAAACCATTAGCTAATGCACAAACAGTTCAGGGATCTACTACATGACATTAGTGACAGCTGTGTCTCCAAATAGCATGGTAATTTGCAGAGTTGGTATTTATGGTCATAAAAGATCTCAATGATTGGTTTCAATGATTGAAATTTCTGTCTCTGGTAGCTTTTATATGCTAAGGATTCTTCTATACCCTCCCCCACTCCAGGGCTGTGTCACTTTCTCCTGCTACCTTTTCTATCTAGACCCTAGGATCTCTTGTGGGCCTCCGTCTGGACTCCGTGGCATTAGAAAGAGAAAAGTAAAGAACTGCTCCAATCTTAGAAAATATGGGAATCAGAGATGCCTGATTCCTGAACCAAGGGAAAGCAAAGAGCTGGGAGTTTGGGGGGAAGAACTGATACCTTTGGCTATGTTTACCATATGCATGCATTGCATTATTTCATTTAGTCACCTCAGTATTCCAGTTGATTTTAGCCCACAGGATTCAAAGTTAGGCTCCAATTTCCAAGGCCTCACAGCAGAGACATGGAAGGACCTGTGATGTCCATTCTCATTCTAAAGTCCACTCCCTTTCCATGATACCAGGCTAGGAGTTTGTTGTCTATTGCCGGTGTCTTCCTTCACTGCAGAAGTAACGCTACAGGTGAGTGGTTGGGTGGGTGGGTTTTTACTTTTTCTTTGTTTCTTTCCTGTCTATGAGAAACACTTTATTGAAAACAGAAAATTCTTGATCTTCATGCCTGAAACATATATCCAATAGTGATACTCATCTTGCTGTTGATACAGGATACAATAGGCCAGCATACTTCCTACTAAAACAGCTATGTTATGTCTCTTTCAGCTTATATTTGGTGAAAAAGCGTGACTTTCCTTCAGCTTTGCTCCTGACAGGTGTTCAGTCAAGGATCACTTGGTAGCTTGGTACTAGACACAAAACACACAAAATGCATATTGAAATTTGATTAGACAAGAGAAACGTATCACAAGGAAGTTATGGTGATTTGAGTAGGTCTGATCTCCCTAGATTCATGTGTTTGAATGCTTGGCCCATAGTGAGTAGCACTGTTAGGAGTTATGGCATTGTTGGTTTGGTATGGCCTTGTTGGAGGAAGTGTGTCACTGTGGGGACAGGCTTTGAAGTCTCTTATGCTCAAGCTCTGCCCAATGTAGCACATAGTCTTCCTGCTGCCTACAGATCAAGATGAGAACTTTTGGTCTCTCCACATCTGCCACCTGTGCACTGCCTTGCTCTCTGCCATAATGATAATGCACAAAACTCCTGAAACTACAAATCAGCCCCAACTTAATATTTCCATTTATAAGAGTTGCCGGGCCCATAATGTCTCTTACAGCAATAAAACACCAACTAAGGCGTTCTTACAGAGTCAAGGTCGAGCAGGAGGCAGGCTTTACATGGGCTTAGAACCAGATGTTGAAGAGTCACAAAAAGAAAAGAAAGGCCTCTGCCTTCTCTTTTACCCCTTCCTCCCTCTCCCCTCCCCCTTCTTTCCCTTCTTGTTACTTCCCCCTCCTCTCTCCTCATTTATTGATATTATATACATAGATGTATCTGTCTATACATACATATTCCTAAGTACATAAATGCTCTCTTAGTTGTATGTATGTGTTCAGGGCTGACCATTTATTGGTGTTGATAGCCAATTGGGGTACTCAATGCTTTTTTTTTTTAATTATCTCTGAATGTTTCAGCTTATTAGAAAATTTATTTGTTACAGTGTGTTTTTTTTTTTCTTATATAAGGAGAGTAGAAAGTTTTTAAAAATTTGTATTTAAAAGCTAATATGAAATACTACTTTGGTCCTTTCCCGATGTCCACATGCAAACCAGCCCCTCAGTCAAAGATGGTAGGCCTCTGTCATAATTCTGACAATCATGCTACACTGATGGTATTGCCTTATCCTGGAAACCCAACCAGGAAACCATCATTTGGCTCCTCATAATATCTAAAATTATGTTTTATACATAGGAAACACTGAATAAATGAATAGAATATGAGTCATTTTGTTCTCATTCAGTCTTGTATTTGTGGGGGAGTTTTTGCTTTAGCTGGGAGATGTTTTTATTTTCTTCCCTTTTTATTTATTTTTTTAATTACATAATACATATTTGGTCATATTTTTCCCTTTTCCCAACTCCTCCTAAATAGCTCTCCCCTCCCCCACAACCTCAGCTTTCTATTTTGTTTGGTTTCAATGCAGGCTTTCTCCAAGATCTGCTTTATCTTATAAACATAGCAGTGCCTGTTTATTTTCCTCTTACATTAGGACGTCACTCCTATCATTTCAAGTTAACTTATTTTGGCTCGTAATCTGAGGAGAAATCAAAGGAGCTGCTTTTAATATTGTGAGCAAACACTCTCCACCACTAGCAGCCATGTGTCTTTAAAATTAATTTGGGGCATCCCTTTTGACCTTAGACAATCCAGTAGGTCGAGTGCTTGAGAAGCCAAAGCCACGATTAAGCCTGCCAGAGATGGAACGGCTGATGCCAAACTCCTGGAGATTACTCCCGGGCTTGAGCCTCTCCTCTCCTTCTGAATGAAGCTCATTACTGATAAATCATCATTCTGCATTTATGGGCTTCAACATTTAATAAACCAGTGATCAGAATCCTGGAACATAATTAAACCTTTGATGAAAATGAATGAGCATGGGACCAAAACCAAGGAGAGCCCAGATCAGAGGGAAGAGGAGCAGGCAAGAAAGAGGTTTCTCTGGGGCCTCAGGACAGACACGCTGAGCCTTTTCATTCTCCTTTGGACCATGATGTCTATTGCCTGTGATGAGGAACAGCAAAAGACAAATTTCAGTGGACATGTAAGAATCTTCCAAGGGGTTAGGAAAGGTCACTTCAGTGGGGTTGGGGTGGAAGCTGACTTCGAACTTAGTCATTGCCCTTCAGTTGTTCCTGGCAAGAATAATTTGAGTGCAATAAAAATCCCAGAGGGGTGTGTGTGTGAGTGTGTGTGTGTGTGTGTGTGTGTGTGTGTGTGTGTGTAAGCATTACTAGATCAGAGAAAGGAATGGAATAGTGCTACTAATAGTTATGTCTGGGTAACCAGCTAGCTGGTGTGGTGAAGAGCTGGAAGACAGAGTGAGAAGCCACTGAGCCAGTGGTCTTGCTCTATCATGAGGTGGTTGTGTGGCCTGAAACACCGATTTCAGAAGACCTGTTCTATTCTGGATATCTCTTCTCAGTGCTTTTTCCTATACACCAACACAGCTTCATGTTTTGTGGAAGTAGAATTTACAGTAAACAGATATGTGTTTGCTACAAAATTATATTGTTTTCTCAATTTACAAAAAAATAATGAAAATATGATTTTTAATTTTATTATGTTCAACTCTAAGACTATTCTTTGTTTGTACAGTAGTTGTTGAATGTTTATGGGTTTTGCTGCAATTTGCTGTTTCTGGTATCAGGAGCCTGGAGGCAGAAACTGAAGCTGAGGCCACGGAGGAATGCTGCTTACTGGGCTGTTCTCCATGGTGCTCACCCTGCTTTCTCATACACCCAGAACCACTCGACCAGGGATGACACCACCCATAGTGAAGTGGGCCCTTCTGTGTCAACATCAATAAGAAAAATGCTCTAGAAGCCTGGGCACAGACCAATCATATTGGGCCATTCTCTCAATCCAAGGTTCTCAGATGACTGTAGCTTGGGTCAAGTTGCCAAAAATAAATACGTAAATAATCAGTGCGGTGAACGCACTCATGAAAGTGATAAATGTTTATTGAAACTGTTCAAGCAAGTAGAGATTAAAAAAGAAAAAGGAAAACGGGTGTCACCCTTCCTTTCCCTTCTGCTACTTCTTTGGGCCTATTTCCTTTTGTGGTGTTCAGTGCTTCAATAGTCTACAGGAGGCAGGAAGGATCTGTGTTTCCTGGTGTCTCCAGGCCTCCCCACTCCCTGAGACTTCAAGTTTCTCCAAGGTTAGGCACATCTTCTATGTCTTCTTTTATTACTAGTAAGGTTGAGCAACTTTTTTAGTGTATATTTTGTGTGAATCACAAGAAAGTTGCTCTCAGTAAAATCTCTGGCTGAGGCTGTGGACATTTTAAGGGTGTGTGACTGTTTAGCAGTGCCTTCAGAAGTGATTAAACAACTCACCCTCCCACAAGAATCTCGTGAAACCTAGCTCACAAAAGTTGATATTGTCATTTTACAAAGGAATTACAGGTCTTTGCCAATTTGAGGGCCTCGATGGTATGTGTGGACATTTCCTACCTTCCTGTCAGAAGACCAGATGGAAGTGCTGGTGGGGAACCATATAATGAAAAGAAAGCTACATGAAAAAGAAGAGAGTTGGGGGCATTGATGCTTTGTAAAAGGTATCTAGGGGAGGGGAGGGAGCTGTCAAGAGGTATTCCCCAGCCACCACTCTAGACACTGAAAGTTCTTTTCTATGCCTAAGAGAATCAAGTGAGCTGGTCTAGAGGCTAAGTAGAAGCTTATGCTGGGTCTGCTACAGGAAGTATAGCCAGGTGCTGTGGGACTGTGGGGTGCAGACATGGCTGCTCCTGACGGACAGAGAGATCAGTTTTTCCAATCATGTGCTAGTGAGAGTTGGCCACAAATGACCACCGTGGATTTGAAGAAAAGGTCTGCTAAGCTAGACCAAGTACTGGAAGGATCTAACCTCTGCATAATCTTATCTAGGCCTAGAATGTTTTCACCCTCTGAGACCTGATGCTGAAAAGTTCACCCTTTCTAGTCCTTTCTGAACTCTGGTTGACTGGTTCAGGTCTGATGTTCTGGCATAAAACTCTTTTCCACACTAACTGATTCAATCTGGCTTCTCTTTGTTTTTCCTGAATTGCTCTGCTTGGCCACACACTAAGTTTGGCAATATGTTCTCATCTTCTGACTCCTGGTTCTCTGGCTCCTTCTGGCTTCACCTATATCTAGCTTGTTCTCTCTGCTGTCTTTGTAAAACCTTCCCAGTCAAACTGCCTCCTCCTTTTGCATTGCTCTTTCTTAAGTAGCTTCCCTTTTCTCTCTCTTCTCATGAGAGTTGTGCAGATCCCATTCTGTCAAATCTTTTTCTGATTCGTCACCTAGTCTGACACTCAATGTGTAGACATCACTTTAAATCATGGGTGCTTCCTTCTACAAACTAACTTTACCTTCACTGTTTGAGATTGAATGTATATACTAAGGATATGTCTGTATTCCAGCCAGAGGTATTAAAGGTTATGCTAAGGGCTGAGCCACACCATAATGCACACATGCAACAATTAAAGGCTAGAGTTATTTTAATTGAATGAATTCCCATTACATAGTATTTATCAATTGTATATTGAACCTTGAACATGGCTGTTGTTTGGCATATATTAATTGGGCTTAATATAATGTACCCATACGGTACATATATTTTAATTTGCTATATTATCTTAAGCTCTGAAGTTTTCCTTAGCTACACCTAGGGCCAGTGACAACCTTCCTGCCTGAATGCTCCCTTCTCTATGTCTACAGCGATCTATTCCATTAAGGAAAACTGTTACTTCCTTACAGTGAGGCCTAGATGGACAATGGTGGTAGTAGAAGGAGGAAGAGAAGAACACATGACATAGGCTTGGGCTAAGAGACTCAAGGCCCACCTCCTTTGACCTACTTCCTCAGCTAAGCCCCACATCAAAGCCTGCCCTGCCTGGGGAATAGATGTTTAAACGTATGAATCTATGGAGAATATTTCTCATTCAAACACAAAAGGTAAACTTTAATTTTGAAAATTGTTTACTGAAAGGCAAGTCACTAGATTTTTATTCTAAACTGGAATAAATGGTGACTAGAAAAGGTGTCCATGGGATCTGCAACTCTATAGGTGGAACAACATTATGAACTAACCAGTACCCCAGAGCTCTTGACACTAGCTGCATATGTATCAAAAGATGGCCTAGTCGGCCATCACTGGAAAGAGAGGCCCATTGGACTTGCAAACTTTATATGCCCCAGTACAAGGGAACGCCAGGGCCAAAAAGTGGGAGTGAGTGGGTAGGGGGGTGGGGGGAGGGTATGGGGGACTTTTGGGATAGCATTAGAAATGTAAATGAGGAAAATACCTAATTAAAAAAATTTTCAAAAAGAAATGGTGTTCGTCAAAAGGAGCATATTCCTATTTTTAAACAGCTGCATAATGACTTCCACAGATCAGAATGACTTCTGCCTTTTCTGAGGCATCTAGAGCAGTGTTATAAACCCCGCCCTCATCAGTCCTTCCTGCTAGTCACAAGTAGCTCGAGCCCTAGAGTCCCACCCTTACTTGCTGCCAAGGCCTGTGTGTCCAGATACCCTCCTCCCTCCTTCACCCCATACCTGTTTCTCTTGGCTATCCCTCTCACCTTCTCCCCTTAATTTTTCCTTTAGTGTCATTAGCCCATAAGGATGGTATCAGTAGGCTTCAGTCTTTTGAGAAATTTCAGGAGAGACAAGACTGGCAATGGAAAATAAAGACTAGCTGCTCTGATGTTCATAACTGCTAGGCCCAAGGAAGCCTGGAACAGAATCCCATGCCTTGCTGCGATATGGCACCACTCTTAAAGGAATCATCTTTCTTCTGACCAGCAAAAGCACCCTATAATATGCCTTCTGGCAAAACCCGCAAGCCTGAGTGTCTTATGGCTTCTTCTACCTCTGTACAGAAGGACATGCCCCTTAAGGAGACCTTCTCCGTGCAGCTACCTCCTCTGTCTTCATGCCCTGTCTCAGGACTGACCTTGGCTTGGTCTAATAATAAATCTCAACCATGAAGTGCATTCCTTCTGGGAAGCTCCACCCTGACTCTCGGGGGTGTGGCTTTACTCTCTGGATTTCATCAAGACAACTAAATTATAGAAGACCCAGAGTTCAGCCCCAGATATCCCAGGGCAATCTATCTTAAGATCAACGTATCCCCTTCAGGAGTATGTACCAGCTGGGACATGATAACAGCACTCTGAGGTAAGGATGGTTAACTTGATTGTACAGAAGAAAACAAACTTCATAGATACAAAGTAAAATACCCAAGACTTCCGGGGCTTGAAAGCCATGGAGGCAGAAATTGAACTCAACTCTTTCTGTTTCAAAGGTCTCTGTGTTTTTCATACGGTCAAAGGGAAATGTGGACAAGAGCCCTTGTCTCCTTTTCTACCCCCTGGATACTGGCAGATGCTCCACAGGCTGAGTCCTCTCGCTGACCTCTCTGTATTAGCTCATTTCTCTTCATCTCTCTCATCCTTACGTAAATTCTCAGCCAAAACCATCTTTCCAGCCTCCTCCCCCATCACCCTTTTCCTCTCTCCTCTCTCTCCTTTCCTTCATCTTCTACATTTAGAACAGAGATTGTGTTTTCCTGTCCATTTAGCAATCTTACTTATG
The DNA here is from genome assembly GCF_978045245.1 of Mus caroli. NCBI lineage: Eukaryota > Metazoa > Chordata > Mammalia > Rodentia > Muridae > Mus > Mus caroli. Next base: position 49,552,175 of record NW_028227266.1, read on the forward strand.
AGAAGTGACAGGCAGTGTGATTAAGGGAGGGACCTCTCTCTTTTCCTGGGAGTATCCTTGCTTTCCAAGGAGACCAATGTGGTTGTCACTGAGCCCAGATCTCGGGTAGAGCTAAATTTCTTCTAAAAATGTCAGAGTGTGAGGGCTGTGTCCATATAAATACTGAAACTGTGAGCACAAGTTACAGGTCCTTGGAGAAGAAAGGCTGCCTGCCTAATTGGGTGGCTAGCATCCAAAATTCCCCGTGGTAATCCTTCCCCAAGACTGTTTCTCTTTTACAAAATAGTTTCCAGAAGAGCTCGGGATTTGCCTTCAGAGGTGTCAGAGCACCTATCACACAGCACACTTCAATAGAAAAATTACCCCAAACAAATTATTACTGGAAGTAGGTAGTGTGGGCTGGGATCCAGATACCAGGAATATGCTTACTAATGATGGCTCTTTTAGGCACTGCAGGGGAATGGTAGCTGTATATGTATCTTTCAGATTTTAATAAGCTTGAGGGCTAATTAATTTTGTATTCAAAAGAAAGCTACAGAAATGTGACTGGATAATTTAGGCTTAACTTGGAGTTAACTATCTAAGGAAAGAAGAAAAGGGGGCCATTGGAGAGGGGAAAGAAGGGGATAGAAGAAAGTAAGTGCTATGAAGGGTTAAGACAAAACATGAGGAGACTTCTCTAGGGAAGAATGAGAGGAACATACGAAAGCCTGTTTTATACGTTTTCTTAAATATGTATGTGTATGTTTAATTGGAAGTACCCCATATGGGAGATGTTCTTCCCAGAAGCTAAAGACTATCAAACAAAAGTCCAATGCCAATTATAGAATAACTCTTCAAATTGTTGATCAGAGTGGTTGGAGAGACTCCCAAAATAATACAGACTATTTCCCTTGCTCTTAGTTGTCTGCAAGAATCAGAAGGTGGGGCCCTATTGCAGAAGACACCACACACTTCGGTAAAGGACTTGGACAAATCTACCTGGCTCTAACCCAGAAGTTTCCTCTATGATGACTAGCTTTCAAAGTGTCAGAAGCTGTCGTGTAGGCGGCCTGGGAAAAAAATTACTCCCATTCAGCTGTAAATTTAAGATTGCAATAATGACTGGCCTGGCAGGATATTCCTAAATGAGCAACAATGGCATTAATGTCTTGGCTGTAACCAACACCTATATAAATGGACTTAAGGCATCCTCAACAGGACAACAGTCATGTTGGTACTATAAAACTTGCATAAAACCATTGTTGGAGAAGTTATAGATCTTAGAGGAGAACCTACTGCTACCATTTTGCTAAATTGATATACTATCAAACTGTTCCTGAATCCCTATTCTTCTACCCATAGTTAAGTGTATCTCTTACCCTTTATCCATAAAGCTTCCTTTTGCAGGTTGCAGAGAACTTCAACTGGTCTAAAGTATAGAAAACAAGTGACTGTGGAATGCCCATCTCCAAATGGTGAGCCTTACACCCAGGCACAGGGAGCATCATGGTTATGGAGACAGATGAGACCTAAGAATCAGAGCAGCAAGAGTACTGCTACAAATGGTGTCTTCATACTTAGTCACTTAGCATAGTATGTTGATATTAACTATAGTTATTATGCTATACCTTAGGACTTCAGAGATTAGTCAAATCATAACTTCAAGTTTATACCCATTAAGAAACATTCCCATTTTACCAACTGTAACTCCTGACATTCGCCTTCCACTCTCTATTTCTGTGAATTTAAAGTCTATGCATGGAATTCTGATGTATTTGCCTTGTCTATGTCTGGCTAGTTTTGTTTAGCATAATGCCCTCTTGTTTTACCTACTTTGTTGCAGATGGCCCAATTTCCCCCAGTTTTTTAAAGGCTGCATTATATGCCATGTTTACTTACCATAATTTCTTTATCCACTCATTCCTAATGAACACTTTGGTAGTTCCCGTGTCCTGGCTACTGAAAATGGTGGTGCAATATGTGGTGTCTTTAACAGTAGGGTCTTACCAGCAAGTTCAAGAAGAAAGCAGTCAAAATGGCCTGTAATATTTGAGGGCTCTATAGGATCCTACTGACAAACACTGGACATTTTTTATTTGATAGCCTATGATATCTGGGAGAGACATTGTATCCCCTAATGTAGGATAGCTCATTTTAAACTCCTTATATCTCTATATATTTTAGAAAACTTATAGAATGGTAGATTACTCTAGGGCCTTCTAAAGTCTTTAGTGTTAGTTATCCCTGACCATACTGTCCTCCTCTACCCTGTTCTTTAAATGAATTGGTTGCCCAGTGTGTTTCAATAGCAGATCATCTTTGCCCTTAAGTGGACCAAATACCCCAAGTCTTTTGACCTAGGTTCCATGCCTCAGATCACTAAGGATGACCCAGTACATCTCGCCAGGGTAGATATAGACACAGGCCTGCTTCCCAGCAGAGGATGTCTGCCCTATAGCCCTTGCATCCTTGTCCACTGGTTGATGTGAAGGGTTCAGGCTCATTAAAGCACATCCTTATGGCTTTAAACTCTAACAATTGTCGACTTGTGTTATTTTAATCAAAAATTTCTTGAAATAAACAGGTCATTGTAAGGTATTATTCTAGGATGTGGCACACTTTTGAAATTTGTTTCAAGGGATGTATTGTAAACTATGAGTTTTACTCATTAGATAATGGTTTTATTTCTCCTCTTTTAAAAGACTTCTCAGAGACATCCATCAGTTTTTATCAGAGGCCAATGATAAGTCTCCCCAACATAACCATTCCTCAAGTGTGATGTTGCATGTGCTCTTTCAAAATGTCTTTGTACCTTCTGTTCATGATGTAGCATAATATATGTGTTTTGGCTCTAGAAGGCTACTGTTCTAGAATGACATGCTCTGGCCTCTTTCCAGCAGACCAAATGAGTCATTGTCCCTGTCTCTGGCCTGCTGCTTCCACAAAATTGGGAGATAGTAACCCCACAGTGTTAGGATGAGGAGTAGATAAGCCAGTGAAGATATAAGTGCCTGAGCCTGGCATGCATTAGGTGCTCAAAGGTATTATCTTGGGGTTCGTCTGCATGCTTGCTTGTCCTGTGTTATGTGATACTAGGGAGAAAGCATGTCAGAGTTAAGTCAAGTTCCATTCAGTCAGTGGTTCTCAACCTCCCTAATGCTAAAACTGTTTAATACAGTTCCTCATGCTATGATGATCCCAACCACAATATTATTCCATTGCTATTTCATAACTGTAATTTTGCTACTATTATGAATCACAATGTAAACATCCAATATGCAGGATATCTGATATACAAAGTCTAATAAGGGTTGCTCAACACCCACCCACCCCAAAGGGTTGAGGCCCACAGATTAAGAACCACTGCGTTAAAGGGTCCTCTGGGCCACTTGGCTAACGGACAAAATTCTTTTTATATAAAAGAACAAATGTTTGCTTTGGCCTTCTAATCTGACAGCACCTTCTGTTGGTGTAGTGAGTTGTTTGCTTTTACTGGAGCTTGAGTGGATACCATGAGATGCTCTGTCCACAAGAGATGCCCCAGCCACTGTTTGATGCCATAGCCATAACTTGTCAGGTAGGTATCAGTGTGGCTAATTCTGGATGGCAGCTATGTTGAAGGGAGCCATGGAAACCCTGTGGCTGCTCCTTAGACCTGCTATTGTCAGGACTTAGCATTGTCTGCAGCCCTCCTTTAGAAAGGATTTCTCTTCCCATCCCATCCCTTGAGGATCTGAAAGGCAGGATTTCTTCCCCTCCTGTGCCCCAAACACACACACACATCTTCCAGAAAAGCAAGAGTGCCAACATATTCCTTTTCTGCTACTTCACTTAATCTAATTTAGTCTCCCCAGTGATGCTAAAAATACATTTTAAGTTCATTTTGTCCACCTAAAGACATGTTCAAGTGTGTCAAGTGTGACACTAAAAGACAGTCCGTGACCAGTCAGCAGGCCTCAAGATGGTTCATGATTAGTTGTAGCTGGCACAGATTGGGGTGTCATGGCCCCATTAGCTGTGAAGACTTTAACAGTTGCAGAAAGTGCTCTAGGACACCAGTACCAACCATTCTGAGTGAGTCTGTCAAATAATTGTAAATTTCAGACAGACTGACATAGCTCATGCCGGATGCTTTGTAATCTGGTATTCATATTCCTTGCATCCATGTTTGAGAATAAAGACCTCTGCTCTCTGTGTTAATTGCTTCAAATGGGTCCTAGAACCCATTTAACTGTCTCTTAACTCTCGGTCTTTATTAACATGTCCTCCTCTGAACACGCTTTCTCCCAAATCTCTCTCTCAGATCCCTTGCTTTCTTTACATAGTGCAATGCTGCTTGCCCTTTAATCCTTACCTTAGACCTATCACCTCCTCTCCTCCAGCAAATCATGGATAGTAATCTTCCTATGGCTTCCCAAAACCAGGATCTTGTCCTGTCTGGGCACTTCTGCCATGTGTACTCTCTGTCCTCGTGTCTCACCACCTCTCTAGACAGAGAGAGAGCTGAGGTAACCAGGGCATGTCTTTATTGACTGTCAGGAAATCTTCAGAATTCTGGGTACTATTTTTAAATTTGAAAGATGATAAGCCCAAGGAGCTGAAGGGGTTTGCAGCCCCATAGGAGGAACAACAATATGAACTAACCAGTACCCCCAGAGCTCCCTGGGACTAAACTACCAATCAAAGAAAACACACAGCGGGACTCATGGCTCTAGCTGCATATGTAGCAGAGGATGGCCTAGTTGGTCATCAATGGGAGGAGAGGCCCTTGGTCCTGTGAAGGTTCTATGCCCCAGTATAGGGGAATGCCAAGGCCAAGAAGCTGGAGTGGGTGGGTTGGGGAGTGGGAGGGGAGAAGGGGATAGGGGATTTTCAGAGGGGAAACTAGGATAGGGAATAACATTTGAGATGTAAATGAAGAAAACATCTCATTTAAAAAGACAGAAAAGGAAAGGAAAGGAAAGGAAAGGAAAGGAAAGGAAAGGAGAGGAGAGGAGAGGAGAGGAGAGGAAAGGAAAGGAAAGGAAAGGAAAGGAAAGGAAAGGAAAGGAAAGGAAAGGAAAGGAAAGGAAAGGAAAGGAAAGGAAAGGAAAGGAAAGGAAAGGAAAGGAAAAGAAAGGAAAGGAAAGGAAAGGAAAGGAAAATAGAAAGAAAGATGGCAAGCTCTTTTGAAATCCTTTTCAGACATGGATTTGATTCCATAACATTATTGCCAGTGGGAAGGAGCAGGGATATTTGGGAAGAAGGCCAACGAAGGAGCCAACCACAGCCTAGCTCATTGGAGTCCTGGTGTTCCAGATGCATACATGTGAAGGGTAACAATTACATCACAAATTTTACAACTTTTTCTCGCTAATCAGGTGACCATTTTAAATCAAATTTAAATTTGACACGTGGATATTACTCTTTAATGAAAGTAATTTGGAATTGGGGGATAACCTGGGATTTTAGAGACAGAGGCATCTCAGATCCCAGGCAGTTTCTAGCATGTGATATTTTGATGTTAAGGTAAACAGCTTAGAAATCCACATTCCTCATGCATTATGTCGATTCTTACAATTAAAGGGTAAAGATTCCAGGAGAAATGTGTTTTTCATTTAGTTAAACCAAAACTGAACAGAGATGTAAAAACTGGCTATTCTGGCAGCTGCTTTTTCCTCTTGTCCCTATTTAACACACTCTCTCTCTCTCTCTCTCTCTCTCTGTGTGTGTGTGTGTGTGTGTGTGTGTGTGTGAGAGAGAGAGAGAGAGAGAGAGAGAGAGAGAGAGAGAGAGAGAGAGAGAGAGAGAAGAGAATGAACACTTTGGAATGTGAGAGAGAGAGAGACCTAGAGTCAATCAGCAAAAACAACAGAGACAAAAAAAAAAGCACTATTAGTCAAGTGACTTAAGATTGTAAACCTACCTGGGGTGTGTCCATTGTGAAGATTGGTAGTTATTTTGAGAATTAAGTTAGCTTATCACAGTATTTATCCCAGTGCCTGGGAGACTATGTAGCAGTGCACATTACAGCATTTCTGCAAAGAAGCAATTTTTTGCAACACTGCACACACACCCTCAAACATACTCACCACTCAAACATACCCACCACACCCATACACAGAAACTACCCCAACCCTCCACCCTCCACACAAAATACACTACCCACAAAAACTATACCACCCACACATACCACCCGTCCATACCACACACTCACACACACACACACACACACACACACACACACATACCACCACCATCATCACCACCACCACACCAACATACAAAACCATACCCATCCACACACACCACACTCCCTATACCCATTATTTAAAAATCAAACTAGATTTCAGTTCAATGATTTTTAAATGTTATTGTGTGCCATCTGTATTTTTTAAGATTTATTCTTTCATTTTTAACTCTGTGCATATGTGTATGAGTGCAGATGACCATGGGCCTCAGAAGAGGGTAGTAAGTCTCCCGGAGTTAGTCATGGGTGATTGAGGACCACATGGCATGGATGCTGGGAACGCCTGCCCTTGAGTCCTCTTCAAGAGCTGCACGTATTCTTAACCTCTGCTCCATCTCTCCAGACTCTCAAGTCAACCCACTGTCTTAAGAGTCAAGTGGATTCCCAGCAAGCTGCTCACCACGCTGCTTCTCTATCCACTGCATTCCCAATGTTTTCACTGCAGACTGCTTAAAGAATTAATGATGAGTTATTAAGTAAATAGGACTTATTAATTCCCGAGGATGCCACCAATGGAAATCATGTTAAAACAACATGCCTTGGAAAATCATGGGCAACACAGAAAACCAAAGGGAGAGTTGGAGAATCAGATCTTAACAAGGAGTCGATGAGCTCTTATGGTGGAGACCGGGAAGTTTCTGCCCGTAAGGAAGAGTATATGGCTAGGAGTCTGGGAAGCTTGCAAACACTTCTGGGGATGAGTATTTTCACAGGATGGTATTCTGAGTAATACTGAGCTAGCAATTATCCTCCTACTGGCTAGAAATGATTTTGAGTAACAACTGTCATTATTTTTCACCAAAGTATGATGGTCTTAAATTTGGGGCATGTAAGCAGCAGGAGGTGCTGCTGTTCATAAGACTTGAATAGTCTGTACCCAGAGCATACCTGCCTTCTGTTTCATGATTAAGAATGTAAGAACACCTGTGTACTATCTCCATGCTGTGGACTCATTTCTGAGGATCTGGAGCAAGGAGCCATAGGTGGGAGAGAACATGTGGTATTTGCCTTGCTGAGTCTGGGTTACTCACTCATATAGTTTTTCCTAGGTCTATCCATTTACCTGAAATGTCCCTGATTTCACTAGTCCTTACAGCTCATTAGGAACCATTGGGCATAGGCATCACCTTTTGTTATGCATTCATCTGTTGAAGAACATTTAGGTGGCTTCTGTTTCTTGGGTATTGTTAATAGGGTGGCAGTGAAAGCTGCTGAGAAAGTATCTGTAGAGTCCTTTGAGCCTATGGCAAAGAGTGGTATATCTGGGTACCAGGTTGTATTTATATACAGAAAGAGAAGGGGGGATGAGGGACAATTAACAGCAAAGTTGTTTGATAAAATTTCAAGGAATACCTGGGCAGTGGTGGCACACGCCTTTAATCCCAGCACTTGGGAGACAGAGGCAGGTGGATTTCTGAGTTTCGAGACCAGCCTGGTCTACAGAGTGAGTTCCAGGACAGCCAGGGCTACACAGAGAAACCCTGTCTCAAAAAACCAAAAAACCAAAAAAAAAAAAAACCAAAAAAAAAACAAGGAATCATATGATTTTATATGTACCTAAAATTATACTCATAATTCATATAAATAATATATTATATACATGTACACACACATATATATACCTATTATATATTCATAGCTATATCTACTAGATTTACATGCATATACACATACATATATGTACATATTATATATTATATGCATAGATACCTATGTATAATATGTATATGTATATACATTACATATATAATATAATAAATATTACAGTAAATAATATACTACATTATTATATATTATATAATATATGTGTATATATAATATGTATAATATGTATATATAATATATATGTATATAATATATAATAATGTGCTATATTATTTACTGTAATATTTATTATTATATGTGTATATATATACATATATGTGTATATATATATACATATATGTGTAATATATGTGTATATATATACATATATGTGTAATATATGTGTATATATATACACATATATTATAGGAAGTTAAAAGTTAAGTCAGTTGTGTTGACAATGTTCTCCACAAGAACCATAGACTAACAAATTTCCCCAGTATCAGAGTACTTGACACAAGAAAAGAAGAAATCTCCTTTTGTATAGTTGCTCTGTGTAGTTCAAATGATCCTCCAAACAATCTAGATTATTGGTGTAGCCCTTGGTTGCCCTTCAGGGCTTGAGAATTGGCCACTACTATTATTAAAGATACACTTAGGACACAAGGCTCTGTTGATTCCTGGACTAGATCTGAAAACCTCTTTCCTTTGCACTAATTTCCATGGTTCCATAAAATGCTATGCAAGCAGCCAAGGAGGGAAGCAATTAAAGAGCCCTACTCAGCTGCAACACCTATGAACCACTGCAATTCCAAGCATGGCAGGACATGCATAAACATGCAATAAGTGCCTCTCACATGTCAGCAGCAACCAACCGCTGTCTAGTTGGACTTACGGTCCCCTCTACAGTAGGAAAATCATGTGTGGTCCTGAAAAATTAACTACCTTTCCAGGACTAGTGATTTCATGGTTCCTAGAAAAGAATCTACTACTACCACTTTGCCGGAACAGGATGGTTTCTTACTACATTCTAAATTGTATCCTTACATCTACAGCTAAGTGTAGCTACCACCCCTCATCAAATAAGCTTTTCTTTTTAGCACATGGAAAACCACAACTGGACATAGTACAGAGATCAACAGATGACAGACCCGGTGGATATGTCTACATCACAGCTCCTGCATCTGTGGATCAGACAACATCAAAGACAATTGTTAAGAGCCAGGATACCAGGAAGTCTGCTGTGAGACAGTCATTTTCAGAAGCTGCACAAGCAAGACAGAACAGTGGCCGTCAACTAACTTTTACATAGAAGTATAAAACAACAAGAAAAACACCATAGCATCCCTCTCCTAGACTGAGAACTAAAGGCAACCAATGCTTACTGGAAGAAGAATTAGCCTTTTCCAGGGATGAGCCCTCTTACTGATTGTCCAAAACAGAGTAGTCAGCCTTTAAACCATCCACATACCATCAACAAAAACAGACTCAGAAAACTGCACATATGTGTTTATTTATATGCATACTAATACACACACACACATGTAACAACAAGGAAGAAAAAGAAGCAATTAACTTGGTCGGTGCAAATGAGAAGAGTTCTAATGAGCTTATCAGGGAGGGGCTGAAGGTAGGAAAGAGAGTAGGAGAAAGTGAAATAATTTTATTTCAATTAAAAACAATTTTAAATGAGTATTAGAACTCTAGGACGGTGTTTATTTTCTATAGTTACTAGCCTGGAAGATGAACTTGCTTGGTGTTCAATCTTATTGATTATAAAATCATCATGCGATTCCCTAGTGTCAAGCCACAACGTGGCTTCTTTAAAAGTCATTTTGAGTAGATGAAGGATTTAATCATGTGGGCAGCAGGATAAATATAGCAGAGAAAAATCAATGAAAAACAAACTTCTAACAAGCACCTTATATATAATGCCACCTGAAGTGAGCACTGATTTGTGTCATATGCTATCCTTGTTAGTACTGGTCTCTGATGTATGCTAAGTGCCAAGATGCTCTGATACTCAGACAGGCATGGTTTCCAAGGAGATGTTACAGCAATCTCTTGTCAGTGTCTCCCAGAAGCCAGGTACTTAGTGAGCAATGCTGAGTCACCCCATCTCTAAGCTGGGCTGATTCTTAAGCTAAGAAAGGCTTGGTATAGAAAACTGAATTTATAAAATATTGGGATCTATGTATGAGTCATCTCGGACCAGAAGCCTTTCAAAACATAAGGTGAGTCTTGTATGTCAAAAGCCAGGTCTCTCTGTACCACCAGGGACCTTTCCAGCTACTGGGTGTTAGGAACAAGGAAAATGTTCCCAAGTACAGGTGTCTTTGGGTCATCAGTTTGCCTCAACCTTCTTGTGCTTTGATTCTGATATGAAGCCCCTTCTAAGCAGATTTTGTTTAAGCTCCACCTGAGAGCAGCTTGGTCCCTCTCCTCCTTGCAGCCTGCCGGGGAGAACACTTTTGGAAGTGTGTGGAGGCATGGTATAGGAGTTGGTTGGCAACTGACACCTCTTTTTCCTTCCATGGGCAATTGCTAGTTTTTCAGAAGGTCATATGGGAGAGAGGATGATGTGTCCAATTCAACATTGCTCTCCTTTTTTCTCTGCCTCCTTGTTTTTCTCCTGCCACTTGGAACTACCCTGTGACTCAACACAAACCTCTTCCAGGCTGCTTTGGGGACACTACAGGCTGAGTCAACTCCCCTGGATTGTTACCTAAAATAAGCCTACCCATCTTGCTTCGATTTCTTAGTAGGGATCTAAGACAGATTTCAAGTACGATTAGGATCATTCCATTTTCTTACAGATAATCAAACACTTGAATTTATACCCAGAAAACAGTACTTTTCCATAGATGGCAATTTATTTTTTGAGTTTGGCTGTTTCCATAAACACATGAAGTTGGATCTTTGTGTTTAATAAACTCAACACAGCCCTTCTCTACAATCTGTAGCACCCTGGTAGACACATCAGACAGATGAATTCTCCCACTGCATTAGTCACTTTTTGTCACAGTGGCAAATGCTTGAAAACTACCAATTGGAAACAAAAGGAGGTTTCTTTTGGCTCGTGATTTCAGGTTTCAGTTGTGACACCATCAGGCTGAGCACTGAAGCAGAGACAGTACGATGAAGAGCTACTCACCTCTGAGCACAGAAAGGTAGAGAGTGAGGGGAATGGAAAGAGGTTAAGTCTAGGGACAAGTTCTGTCCTTTCAAAGGCTTGCCTTAAGGACCTACACACTCCAGTCAGCCACCATCTCCTAATGGTCCATGTAATTATCTGCTGGTGAGTTACTGCTCAGGTGGACGTGTGCGGAGCCTGCATGATGCAGTCACCTCTGACTTCTGCTGGAGGACCAAGATTTCCACACAGGAGCCTCTGGGGATTTTTCACCTCTAACCCACAATACTTGTTAATCACATCAATATTGCACCAAAGAGAGAGTCCCAGGCTATTCTAGGCAGGCAGGTTATAACACTGCCCAGAAGAGCCTCCTTGAGTATTCAGTCAATCATTTCCTAATTCAATAAAAATGTCTTAAAAGGATGACAAAGCTTAATCTTACTCTCACTTACTAGAAAATTTATATTATTGATTCATATAGAACTCAAAATTTCTAATTTAGTTCCATTTCTTGTCAAAAACTGTTCTCTATTTACTTTCTCCCAAGTCTGCAGCAAGTCCTCTGCTGCCAAAACCCTTGTGCACCTATGTGTGTTTATGTATGCATATGTGTATGTACATGTGTATATGTATGTATTTATATGTGTATACACACATACTTTTATGTATGTAGAGTTAGGACAACATCAAATATTTATATGTAATGAAAGTCGTCTATTAATTCCTCACCAGAATCAGGTCATGGACATGCTTCTAGCTGCTTGAAAATTGACATTTTTCCTATGGAAAAAAACTTTATGGATTAGACAAATAGCAATTTAGATTCCAAACCAGAGTGGTGCTGAAATTCCCTCTGGTTTCAGTAAATTTTCAATCTGATTTTTTTTCAAATTACAGATAAAAGAAAGCAAGTAGATATATTGTGATCAAGTCTGAACATGCTCCTGGCTATAACTTACTCCTTATCATAAACTGGGCCAGACTTTGGACAGGTACCAGGGACAAATGTAAGTGTCATTGAAATAGTATCCAAACACTCCCTCTTCCCAGTCTTTGGGGACATTTAATGTCCAAACCGTAGGAGAATTTGTGGCGCCCTTGCCTCCAACACTGCCCATTCTGCTTTTGTTCTACCCCATATATTTCAGACAGAGCAGCACTAACTGACCTAGTGCTTGTTATTATATCATGATGGATGTTGATTCTGTTTGAAGAGCAGAGAGAAATGGGCTGTTTGTGTTCTGTCTTCCTCACTCCTTATTACATAAGAGAGAGAGAGAGTGGAAAGGGAAATTGATTTAAAAGCAGTTGGTGGCCATGTCTTGCTAATTTGATGAGTGATGTAAAAAGAGTTTCTAGTGGAGTTTAAGGAGATCTTCAGATATCGACAGCACAGGACCCTTGACGAGGCTCCGCCTTGATCTGCTCATCAAAGCCCCAGCATCTCAGCTTTGGCCCCATCATTAATCAGCCTCCTTCCCAGGGGTTGTGACCTGAAGGGCATGTCCTGGAGGAGTGTGAATTGTCTCCATGTTCAGCTTAGCTTTCACTGTAAGTCTAAAATACACCATGTAGTCTATTATAATAAGTGTGAAATTTTGGGTAAGATTTTGTTGAACATTGTTCTATATTATTTAACCCTGGGGCTGCAGTCCTGGGTAAAACACACTCCTTAGAGCTGAGAATTTGGCTTGGTGCTCCAAAGTAGTGCAGGCATCTTCTTGACACACCTTTAGGCCAGGTCCTTGTCCTTTGAAATATAATATTCTAAAGGAAGTGGTCACAACTTGTAGAAGGAGAGAAATTCTACTGGAAAAGGGAGCCAGCAGGCAGGCCAAGAATCTGTGGTTAGGAGTTATTTCAAATTTATCTTAACCTATTATTCTCTCTCCTTTGTTTTTTGGACTGTCCGGTAGCCATTCAGTGATATCACAAATATCCGCTTATCATGGAAGCATTTAAAGTCTTCTTCATTATTTATGGATAATGGCATCATCCAAATCATATGGACCCTTTTGACAGGACATGACATCTAAGACCATGGAAAAACACAGATATTTACATTAGAATTCATAATAGTAGTAAAATTAGTTATGGTGTAGCAATGAAAATAATTTTATGGTTGGGGGGGGGTGTCACCACAACGTGAAGAAATGTATTAAAGGATCACAGCATTAGGAAGGTTGAGAACCACAAAAATCTAGGAAACCAAAATCTTTGTATGAAGTGATCAAGGAAGCCACATTTCCTCTAGGTGTTTTTCTAGGTCCACTGGATGGATGCTACTAAATTGAAGATATTAGAAAATAGTAAGAGCAGAGGCAAGATCACCAGGTACAAGGTCTGCACCTTAAACCTTGAAATCAGAGTGGGGACCACACTTTCAAAATAATTATGAGACTCCTTCTTTCTCTAGCCAGCCAACCCTGCCTCTGTCACCTTCCCTTGGTTTTCAGGAGTTAATGGTGACAGATGTATTATGAAACAAGTTTTTAAAGTCTCTAGTAAAGTCAATCTTTAATCCTCGTACTCCTGTCATCCCTCACACTTGTCTATGTGTTCCTCAGGCCTTCCTGTTGGTCTGCCATCCAGCCTTGTCTCCAGATTCTCTAATGTCCCCTGGAGAATCAGTTGACAAGAGATCGCCCATGTCCCTCATGCTTTCCAGGTCCTACACTGCTGCACTTATGGTAGGCAGATCCAGGAAAGTACATAATAGTCAAGGAAGGAAACTGGTTGCCAAATTGTCTCAATAAATTATAGCTGAGCTGAAAAAGTCCCTGAAATGCATGGATTTACCCCAAGGTCCATCATGGATACTATCTTTACCTATCCTAAATCAGATAAGGGACTAATACCCAATATATATAAAGAACTCAAGAAGGTGGACTCCAGAAAGTCAATTAACCCCATTAAAAAATGGGGCTCAGAACTGAACAAAGAATTCTCACCTGAAGAATACCGAATGGCAGAGAAGCATCTGAAAAAATGTTCAACATCCTTAATCATCAGGAAAATGCAAATCAAAACAACAGTGAGATTCCACCTCACACCAGTCAGAATGGCTAAGATCAAAAATTCAGGTGACAGCAGATGCTGGCAAGGATGTGGAGAAAGAGGAACACTCCTCCATTGTTGGTGGGATTGCAAGCTTGTACAACCACTCTGGAAATCAGTCTGGCGGTTCCTCAGAAAATTGGACATAGTACTACCGGAGGATCCAGCAATACCTCTCCTGGGCATATATCCAGAAGATGTCCCAACCGGTAAGAAGGACACATGCTCCACTATGTTCATAGCAGCCCTATTTATAATAGCCAGAAGCTGGAAAGAACCCAGATGTCCCTCAACAGAGGAATGGATACAGAAATTATGGTACATTTACACAATGGAGTACTACTCAGCTATTAAAAAGAATGAATTTATGAAATTCCTAGCCAAATGGATGGACCTGGAGGGCATCATCTTGAGTGAGGTAACACAATCACAAAGGAACTCACACAATATGTATTCACTGATAAGTGGATATTAGCCCAAAACTTAGGATACCCAAGATATAAGATACAATTTGCTAAACGCATGAAACTCAAGAAGAATGAAGACCAAAGTGTGGACACTGTGCCCCTTCTTAGAATTGGGAACAAAACACCCATGGAAGGAGTTACAGAGACAAAGTTTGGAGCTGTGATGAAAGGATGGACCATCTAGAGACTGCCGTATCCAGGGATCCATCCCATAATCAGCTTCTAAACGCTGACACCATTGCATACACTAGCAAGATTTTGCTGAAAGGACCCAAATATAGCTGTCTCTTGTGAGACGATGCCGGGGCCTAGCAAACACAGGAGTGGATGCTCACAGTCAGCTATTGGATGTATCACAGGGCTCCCAATGGAGAAGCTAGAGAAAGTACCCAAGGAGCTAAAGGGATCTGCAACCCTATAGTTGGAACAACATGATGAACTAACCAGTACCCCGGAGCTCTTGTCTCTAGCTGCATATGTATCGAAAGATGGCCTATTCGGCCATCACTGGAAAGAGAGGCCCATTGGACTTGCAAACTTTATATGCCCCAATATAGGGGAATGCCAGGGCCAAAAGAATGGGAATGGGTGGGTAGGGAAGTGGGGGGCACTATGGGGGACTTTTGGGATAGCATTGGAAATGTAATTGAGGAAAATATGTAATAAAAAATATTAAAAATTAAAAAAAGAAAGAATTGTGTATGGTCAATGATTTTCCATACAATCTGAGTAATAACAATTGACAACATTTTATAATCTATACCTTCCCTTTCTTTAATGAAACTTTTTTCACTGAAAACCTTCATATTATAAGGCTGTGTACATATGAACATTGCATACATATGAACAATGAATTTTAATAAATTGGGCCATTTATTGGTGGGAGAGACAGGCCTTTTATCATCCAGGTGGTAGGCAACTCTCTTGAGTACTAATTTAAAATGCAACTGAGACAACCAAGGAAAATATTTCCCTAGAGAGCCTCAGTGGTTTGCTAGCAATCTAAGTATCTACTGAGAAATTTGTCAAATGGAGGTGTGAAAAAAGTTCTGCCAAGGTGAGAATTGAGTTTTAGAGGAAGATCAAGATGATCACTCCACCCACCGCTTCGAGGCAATGGAGCAGGAAGCAACATGGCAAGGGAGTTACTTTCCAGTCTTGCCATTGGCTTGGTTTACATCAGAGTGTTTGCTAATTGCAGCTCAACAGAGTAGAACTCAAGCTGTTTTCGATGGTGGTGACGCTTGCTTTAGCCACATACCTATGAAGCCCTAATACCAATATTTTAAAATCATCCTTTCAGATGTGCTGAGATATTGGGTAGACTAGGGTAGCAAGAGGGATGGGTCACAGGATTCACTTCCATTTTTGCAGAGCATATTCTATACTTCTATTATCTATCAATCATCTGTCATCTATTTTTCTATCTTCTATCTACCAGTTTGTTGATTTATATCTATCATCTATCCATCTATATATGTTATCTATTTGTATACTTATATATATTCTATTTGTATCATTTATCATCCATTTATATAATCTATCTATAATCTATAATCTATCTGCAATCTATTGGTAATCTGTTCATATCTGTCTATATATCTATGTATTATTTGCCTATATCTTGCTACCTTCATTATCATCTATCATCCATCTGTCTGCCTATGATGGGATTAATTTTACTTAATGCTCACAAAATTTATACCACAACTCAGATTCATAAGGTAAATTTAGTTTATTAGTCAGTAGATAATGGGGTCTTTATTAAGAGAGCTGGTCCAATAGGGAGATGAGAAAAGAAATCTAGGTAGACATCACAAAGGGTAATAGCTTTGTTGGTCTAAACAGTTAGGTATTATTTTCAAAAACTATGTTTTGTTGGAGAACCACCTTGGTGTGGGGCACCCTCACACCCTCCAATGCTGTAGTAACTTGAGGTCTATTCTTTCAGCTCCTTGATGCACCTGGCAAAGCTCCTAGGCTTAAAAGGCTCCCTCAGAGTCATAATTCCTCTGGCTTATGCCATCATTAATCCAAGCAGCCAGTTCTGTAATCTGTATTCCAGGACACTTCATCCCTATGATGAGGACTCCCTATGTTTAAGCTAGGTTCTGACACCAAATTAAATGATTAGAATTGTCCTGTTGGCCTTAATCATCTACTCTCATCTCCACAAACTGTGAGTAGGAAATCTATTTATACATAAAGTAGGAGTGATTGTCTATCCTCATTTAATAGACCAACAACTCAGCTACATTTATAATTGGTAAGAGTCAGATGTTGAAGAGTGCTTGCAGTGCAAAGTGCCTGTAAGTCCATTCACACCCACCTCACTATCTTACATGATGAGCCCAGAGGCCCAGGGTTTAGGTCCACCATGCTACAGTACTCACCAACCATAAACCCATACAATAAGCTTGAACAATGCAGGATTAGTCTCAGTTTAGGGCCACATGAGTTAGACACACATCACACTTATAAAAGTAACCTGTTACAGAAAATTACTCCAATCGCTTGGGTACACATCAATATATTCCTCAAAACCCTTTGAGCCCGAGAAGAAAGACTACATTTGTTTTTAAGCCATTTTTGTACATCTGTTTTGAAAGTGTATGAGACAAAGATTGGGAAAGATATGAACATTTACAAACTAGCATAGAATTTTTAAAAATTTCTTTAGTCTATGGCTAACTATAGCTACAAAGTAACTCCAACATTAGTAAGAATGATGGTTTTGAGCAGAAAAATATATATTCAGTAAGGAAAAACAAAAAATTCCTCCATGGATGCTAATCTATTGCCAAAATATTTTTCAATTTTCCAAGAGTGAATTATATAAAATAAAATGTAAAAGCAATTATTTGAGGGATGATATACTATCCCTCAGGTAGAAGAAGGGATCTTATAAAAGATGCAGGGTAGCTTTTAAAAGGCAGAAGAAATTTTTCTAGATTAGAAATGTCTTCTGCACTTCAGACAATGCATCCTGAGTTCTCTTCTGCACTGCAGACAATGCATCCTGAGTTCTCTTCTGCACTGCAGACAATGCATCCTGAGTTCTCTTCTGCACTACAGACAATGCATCCTGAGTTCTCTTCTGCACTGCAGTCAATGCATCCTGAGCTCTCTTCTGCCTTGAGACAATGTATTCTGAATTCTCTTCTGCACTGCAGACAATGCATCCTGAGTTCTCTTCTGCACTGCAGACAATGCATCCTGAGTTCACCAGTGATAGCTTTGTCCTCCAGAGCAGCCTTGAGAATAAAGGAAAAAGAAGAGGGTAAGAACATTCTGACTAGTTTTATGCTAACTTGACACAAACTAAAGTCATATGAGAGAAAGAAATCTCAATTAAGAGAATGTCTCAATACTATTGAGCTGTAGACAAGCCTGTAGACTATTTTCTTAATTATTGATTAAGAGCCCATTGTGGGTGGTACAATCCTTTGGCTGGTGGTCCTGAGATCTATAAGAAAGCAGGCTGAACAAGCCATGAGAGCATCCCAGTAAAGAGCACCCCTCCATGGTCTGCATCAGCTCCTGCCTCCCGGTTCCTGCCCTGTTTGAGTTCCTGTCCTGACTTCCTTCAGTGATTGAACTAAGGAAGTGGAATCTAAATAACCCTTTCCTCTTCAAGTTGTATTCGGTCATGTTGTTTAATCGCAGCAATCGTAACCCTAACTAGGAAAGAAACAGAAGTAGGATGAGGAGGTGAGGAAGTTTTTTTGTTTAAAAGGTACACAGTTACTAGACTTTCAGAGTTGTGTGATTGGCAGTGACTTGTTTTGCTTCCAAATCTGGAGAGCCAGATACCAATCTCCAGTTCCATGGCAGCCTTCCGCTGGTCTGAATCTGCCCCTATTCCTGAGAGCTCAGCAGCCTCCCCTTTCTCTTGGGCCTGGGTCACCTCCACTCTGGGTAGCCTTAGGAGAAACAGTAACGGCATCCAGGTCCACTGCTAAGAGTGGTGTGATCATACAACCATGTGTCCCCAGTCCATTACCACGAAGTTCTTTATAAAAAGGAGAAATTTGAACACAGACTTACATAAAGACATAAAAGATGAAGACACTGTCTACATGCCAGGGAATGCCTGGAGCTATCAGGTGCAGTGGGGAGGAGTCAAAGCTGGAATAGGTTTTCCCTTTTCACACTTAGATATAAGCAGTGGTTGTGAATTTGACGTTGAAGTTCTAGCCCCCATGCTATGAGACAATCAATTCCTGTTCTATGCCCCTCCCAGTATACAATGGCAGTACTTTGTCCAGAAATGAACACAAAGAATATCCCTTTCCTCCCCTCATCCCATGGCATCCCTACCCTAGGCTTCCTCTGAATACGCCTAAATTGGCACTTACCCCCAACCCAAACGTCCCTGCTAAAAGTAGTCTGTCCATAGACCACTTTATTTTTATTCTACAGAGGCCTAATCCTCTTCTGGAAAACCTGGGTGAAGTTCGTGCATGTGTTTGTATAGTGTAGACCATTGTTCTGTCTATGATTTGGGGTGAGCAATGAAGCATAAGGGTCAAAAATATAGGTTGGGTGGCGAGAAAGGAGAGCTGCTAATTCCTCACCAGCTGAGGTGCTTTAAGTTAAGGCAGTGTCTCTTAAATGGGGCATCAGTGCCTCTCACCTTAAGTGAGTGTTAAAGGAAAGCGCTTAGCACAATTCCTGACACATAAGCTAATTAATGAGAGCTATTAAAAATAGTAGCTGCTAGGGGAGCTTCATGCGTGGAGAAGAGTGGGGGTGTACTCATGGAGTCTTTTCAGATCTCTGAAATTAGACTAGACAGCTGCCTACTCACTTACATAACCCAGAATCACATTTACAGTCACCATTAAGCCGAATAACCACATGACCCCTATGTGCTCTGGAAAGTCTAAGAAAAGCCAAGGTTTTAACATTAAAATAAAAGAGTTTGATATTCCATTGGATGGCAATGATACCAAAGAGTCAGGCAATGGCATCCCTTGTATCTTCCAGAAGAGAGGGAGCTGTCAGCCATTATAGTTATCAGTATGGGGGTCAATGGATGACACCCCCCCCCTCTGGCATGTGCTCATGGAACAGTGAGGTAGTCTTTCTGAGCTTCAGGTCCCTCATCTGTAAAAATGTCATGGTAGTATGACTCTTCACATATACTTTGTTGCTAGGAGGTGTTTAAAAGTGACTGACATATTTCCTTTTTGCTTTGACCATTTGGTGGTAAGTGGCGTGACATTCTTTTGTTAGCTTCAATATCATGCAAGCAAGCTGAAATGTAACCTCTGCCAGCCTGGTCCTGCGGGTCTATGACCATCAGTCACCTTTGTGGCCCTCTGTGAGGATAGACTATAAGCAGGAAGCTAACTTTACAGTTTCAAGTCACAACATATTAGGGTTGATCCTATAGAAATACCTCACCCTTAGAACTGAGATGGGTGGGAAATCGGGCACTGGCCTTCCTGGGGCCTTTGATGAAGAGTATTTGCCAGGAGGAGAAAATAACCTGTGATCAGAAGACAATATTTGAGAAAAAATCATTATCCTATATTTTCACAAAATGAGGTCTTGATTACAAAATTAGTCTATAGAAAACAAGACACCACAAATTAGCAATCTTCTTTCTCTCAAAGTAGACAGAGAAAGACTATAAAGCAGCAGAGCCATTCACAGCTGACAGGGACATGCACCTCAGAGCTTATTAGAATCAGGCTTCCTCCCACTGGCTGCCTCGGGTCTCTCTGCCTTTTGATTTTTGCCTTTTTTCTGCAGGCTTTAAATTTCTTGAGGGGCTACTTTAAAATGTACTTCTCTTTTTTGAAAGGAACTCCTCATCTGTGGATGTGACCTGCCAATGTTCTAGGCAAAAAGAACAATAGAAAGAACGAAGGGAGGGACAAGGGAATGAGAAGGGATTGGTTATTTAGAAGGTAATCGTTGTCCTATAAGGTCTTGTTATGGATGATTTATTATATTTATCAAGTATTACGGAGTTTTTAATTTGCAGGGCAAAGTGATCAATAAACCCACCCCCAGGAAATTCCATTGTGTTGTTTCAATACAGGAACAATTAGCATAGGTAATTATAGAAATAAACAATAACATTTGACCTTGTACTTTAAGCTCATATTTATAAATGAGTACAAGGGCACCAGCACTTCTGGTAATTCACTTCAATCAGATCAATTAAATCAGAAAGAAGACTTCAACCAAATCTATGGAACTTCCCCCGTTTGGCATTGGCTTAGTCCCTCCTTGCGCCAGTTAAGATGGCAGCCCTAATTCATCCATCTTTTAGTTTCTGAAAGACTCTGAAAGGACAGAACAGTCTTTACTCTCCTGGGGGATGGAAGGAGAGGCTTCTATTTTGTTTGCAACTTGCTTGCAGCAAGCTGGCATTTGTTTTAAAACAGCAACAATCTTAACATCCCTCCCTTTTCTTGTTGACTTGGAGGTGGAGGTTAAGGAAAAGGGAAGTCCAGAATTCAGAGTCTGATATCACAGAGGGACTGAGAAAGGTGAGACCTGGCTGGAACAAGACATCTGTGAGGCTAGAGCTTGTGGGGATGGCTACTTCCAAAAGAGAAGCCAGAGCACGCATGGACACATAAAACAGTATTGATTTGGGGCTCCTACATCACTAATAGTTATCTCAAGTTGCTTCCTTTGAGACCTTGCCTTTGTGACTCAGACATGAAAGACACCCCCACTTCTTGGCTTAACAAGTCCCATCATATACTGATGCCACCTCTTTATCCATTCTTCTGAGCTTAGACACCTAGATTGGGGTTTTATAGTTTAGCTAGTGTGAATAGTGCAATTATCTCTGTGATGTGCTCACCTGGAGTCCTCTGGTAAATGCCCAGGCACTGGTTCATCTGGGTTATATTCAAAGAACTACTTTTATTTTTGGAAGACTCTTTGACACTTCCTTCAGTGGTGAACGGACTAGTTATATTCCACTACCACTGGATCTGTGTGTGTTCTTTCATTTGCAGTTCTTGGATTTTATAATGAAGGGTAAAACCATGAATTTAATTATATGTGACACGGAAATGGAAACAGATTTGTATAAAGGAGAAAAACAGACTAAGAGGAGTGCGAAGGTGGGGGCAGCATGGGGTATGCTCAAAGTATATTACATATATATATATATATATACATATATATATATATATATGGAAATGTCCTTAAGTAACCCATTATACACCACTTAAGGTAAAAAAAAATGAAGGAAAGGAGAGGAGAGGAGAGGAGAGGAGAGGAGAGGAGAGGAGAGGAGAGGAGAGGAGAGGAGAGGAGAGGAGAGGAGAGGAGAGGAGAGGAGAGGAGAGGAGAGGAGAGGAGGGAGAGGAGAGGAGAGGAGAGGAGAGGAGAGGAGAGGAGAGGAGAGGAGAGGAGAGGAGAGGAGAGGAGAGGAGAGGAGAGGAGAGGAGAGGAGAGGAGAGGAGAGGAGAGGAGAGGAGAGGAGAGAAAAGGAAAGGAGAGGAGAGAAAAGGAAAGGAAGGAAGGAAGGAAGGAAGGAAGGAAGGAAGGAAGAAAGGAAGGAGGAAACTCACTTCTTATTTAAGTCAAAGGCAAAATGTAGAGTCCCATCTTACAGGAGGGTAAAGACTACGTAGACTCAGGTAAAGAGCTAACGGGAATAACTTATCTGAGGATGATGTGAGAAACAGAAGAAGACAGTGCCCTTCACCCTCTTAGGAGAACAAGAAGAGAGGACACAGACTGGGTCAAGATATTTAAGAGATGAACTTAGTGCAGAATTGTTCTCCAAATTATAGAAAGAACTCTGAAAAGTCATAAGAAAATAAACTAGTTAGTAGAATGGCCAGTGTTCTGAACAGAGACCTCACCAAAGAAGATGATTAAAAAAGATGTTTAGACAATTGTAAACCAAACTACAACAGAAAGAAACTACTCCTACTAGAGTGGCCAAAATCCAAAACCAATCATCAAATGCTGACAAACATGTAAGGTAACAAGAATTGCTGGTGGGAATATAAAATGGTACTTTCACTTTGGAAAACAATCAGACTTCTTCACTGGCTCATAAAACTAAATATATTCTTACTATGTAGTCCAGCAATCAAGCTGTTACCATACTTACTCAAAGGAGTTGAAACCCACACATGGATGTTTATAGCAAGTTTATTTATAATTACCCAAACCTGAAAGCAACTAAGATGACCTTCAGTATGTGAATTTAAGAACTATGATTTATTCCAGACCATGAGGTATTACTCAGCACTACAAGTAAATGAACTATCAAGCGATGAAAGGACATGAAAAAATAAGCAAAGTCTAAAAGGTTGCAGAGTCTCTGATTCCAGCCATATGATATTCCATTGTGCATTATTCTGCCAAAGTCAAGGCTATAGATACAATAGATAGAGAGGGGGTTTGGGGTAGGGGAATATATGGGGGAGGGCATGGAGGGCTTTTCTCGGCTAATAAAATTATGGTGCTATATATTATTCATCTAAACCCTCAGATGAACACCTGAAGTGAATCCTAATGGAAGTTAAGAACTTGAAGTGATTATGGTGTGTCAATAAAAAGTTGTGCAATTATAATATATAATCTGATAATAGGGGAGGCTATGAGAGAAGAGAGAGACATGGAGTGTGTGTGTGTGTGTGTGTGTGTGTGTGTGTGTACTCTGTACTTCCTCGTCAGTTTTTTTTTCTTCTGTGAATCTAGAACTGTTTAAAATAAAGCCTATTAAAAGGAATCATGTAGTTACTTTTCTTGGGTAACATCTAAAAACTAAGTCTTCCAACTTTTAAACCATCTCATTATCCCCACACCTCTTTGACTGATACTATAAGCTCTATTCTATGGTAATTCTTCTTTTACTTTTAAAAGAAGCATCCATATGTCTGTTATAAACTAGGCTTTTTTGAAGCTGCAGTAACATTGCAATCTTAATATGACACACACTTTTATTTTGCATTTTTAAGATATAAATGGTCATATTTCTTTTGAAAATGAATAGTCATCATACTTGACAATGCTTCTTCTTGCATTAGTAATACATAAAACATTTTGGACCTTACAGTCATAATCTTGGAGTTTACAAATAGGGCAAAATATCAAAAAGATGAAAGAGGGATTTATGCCCAATTTGGAAGTAAGAACTAAACAAAAAGCTGGTTAAAGCTGTCCTTGTCATCAGTATCACTTTGAAAGGATGGTTCACAGTTCTGGAGTCATCAGAGTGTTTCCTAGAGGGAGGGGTGATGTTTCCCAGAACTCAGGCAGATAGACCCAGACAGGAAGGTGAGAATGAGTGTTCTAGGTTAAGGTGACTGAGGCACAGAGGCTCAGGACAGAAGAGCCTCTGAGTCATGGACAGATGGCATGGGAGGTATGACAAGAGGGCAGGGAGCAGGGGAGAAAGTCATATTACAAGACACCAGAGAGGAAAGGTTCAGTAACCAGTGAGTTCTCTGAGTCAGGAACTCAGAGGGGATTTCTTGGATGAACATTGCAACTGTTCAGCCATCTGAATCAAGACAGCAATTCAAAAGGAAGCCACCAAATTATTCTGAGGCCTGAAAGATAACTAAGGAATGCCAAGTGTGGAGGACTCCAGAAATATGCCTACAAGAGGAAGTTGAGATTGTGGATGCAAAGTTTTGTTTTGTTATAAAAATAAACCCCACATATCTTTCCATATTTGAAAGTAAAAACACAAACAACAGCTTTGCCATACAAGTGATCACACTATCCACTCTCTGATCTGGGGAAATAATGAGAACGCAGTCATGGGAGAATGAATTTGCTCATGGTCGCCAAAGGAGAAAGCTTCGGCACTGTAACCAGAGCGAATGAAGCTGGGAGAGGCAGAGATACAGTCAGATTTTCACATATTGCACATGATAAGAATGAAGAATTGTGTGCAAGTTCCAGCTGGCACATAAAAGTAGATCAGAAACTCTTTATCAATCCGTGTTCCCACTCAGGCTGTTCCTCCTAAGGATGGCCTTAGCCTGTGGCTTGTCCACAGGCTGTAGTTGTTACATGCTAATTAACCTATTGTGTGGAATTTCGTTCCAAAGAATCTACTGAGAGATGCATATATCTGATATATTAATGCATCCAGGGGAGAATTGGTTTTACTTTTCCTGACTCAGGAATGGCATCCTTCATATTAGAAGACATACTGACCAAATAAAGATTTGTCTACTGCCAACTTTGGGCCAAGTATTGCATCAATTTGCAGAGAATAGGAAATTGAAAAGCAAGCCTAAGAGGATTTAGAATTTCCTGCTTGGTCTACCCTTGCCCCCAGAGACTAATTATCTATGCCGATGACTAATGACTTGTAACTTGGAATGATTAAAGTGTCGAATTGTGGCACTCGACCCAAGCATCAGTTGTTTCCAGTGCACTGCTGCACAGGCAAGCTTGTCTTTGGAAATCACAGCTCTTTGCGAGAGTGGTTTCCTAGTGCAGGAAACTATAAGGAAAATGTTATTTGGCCATCAGAAGCAGCTCATCAATGCCTGCTGGGATGGATGATGGTTTTCTGTTACTCAAAAAAAAAAATTAGACAAAAGGTATTTCTAAAAGATTTTCATTGGGGAGATTCTTTTTTTTTTTTTGTATTTTTTAATTTATTTTTATTAGGTATTTTCCTCATTTACATTTCCAATGCTATCCCAAAAATCCCCCATACCCTCCCCCCCATTTCCCTACCCACCCACTCCCACTTTTTGGCCCTGGCGTTCCCCTGTACTGGGGCATATAAAGTTTGCATGTCCAATGGGCCTCTCTTTCCAGTGATGGCCGACTAGGCCATCTTTTGATACATATGCAGCTAGAGTCAAGAGCTCCGGGGTACTGGTTAGTTCATAATGTTGTTCCACCTATAGGGTTGCAGACCCCTTTAGCTCCTTGGGTACTTTCTCTAGCTCCTCCATTGGGGGCCCTGTGATCCATCCAATAGCTGACTGTGAGCATCCACTTCTGTGTTTGCTAGGCCCCGGCATAGTCTCATAAGAGACAGCTATATCTGGGTCCTTTCAGCAAAATCTTGCTACTGTGTGCAATGGTGTCAGCGTTTGGAAGCTGATTATGGGATGGATCCCTGGATATGGCAGTCTCTAGATGGTCCATCCTTTCATCGAAGCTCCAAACTGTGTCTCTGTAACTCCTTCCATGGGTGTTTTGTTCCCAATTCTAAGAAGGGGCAAAGTGTCCACACTTTGGTCTTCATTCTTCTTGAGTTGCATGCATTTAGCAAATTGTATCTTGTACTTACTGATAAGTGGATATTAGCCCATTGGGGAGATTCTTAAAGATGATATTTTCTAATTCCAGAGTGATACTGAATTCAGAAAGCATGGACATAGACTGAGGATCCTGGAACTGAGAGGCTTGTTAAACCTTGGCTTCCTAACTTCACATGTTTGGCCCATGCAGAATTAGATTAAGTCAGTGTCGATAAAAGCAAAAGGATTGAGGGAACCCTTCCTGATAGACACGAATTGTCACATACATTGGACTGGGAAAGGGCTAGAGTAGAGAGAAGGTGCCCTTGGATAAGGCTAGCAATGCAAAGGCTAGGTACATGCACAATGTATGCTCTATACAGCTAACACTCCCAGGTCTCCAAGTCTGACTGTCTGGTGAGGACCCAGCTGTTGACCACTTTTATTCACTGTCCACTATTGCCCATCAGTGTTCCTAGTTATAAAATTATACCAGTTTATGCCCTTGAGTTTGAAAGATGGCATGAATACACATTTTAAAGAATATTTTTTAAAAGACCCAATAATGGTAACATAAAATAGAGAGGCGAGCATGATCTTAATCTCCATCTTTTAGATGTATCTATTAGTAGCTTGATGTCATTTTTGAGGAGCTGACACACATGTACCTACAACAAGAAGCAGAATGTTAAAGACTCCTAGACTGTGAGGCAGCTTTATCGTCATTGATTACCCGTGGTGTTACCAGATAGCTGCCTCTGACATTTAATCATTACTGTGAATAGAAACTTTGGATCAACTTTGTGAAAACCACATACACCATTTTAGGAAGGTGCCCCACAGTGCTGAAATCCCAGAGCTCTTAACTACATTGGTATGTTTGGATAAATGTTTCACAACTATTTTGTCTTGAATGATTTTCCAGGAAACGAGATTTCTCAAGTGAGAAGAAGAACACCTTCTATGGGTGTTCCTATATCAACTGAAATTCCTATAGCCATGCTTTTTATGACTATAAATTGTAACATCTTTGTTTTTCTATTCTTCTGTGAGAAAGAACCGACTCGCGATTATCTTCTGAGTGCCACTTTGACCCTGGTTGTTTTGTTTTGTTTTGGTTTGGTTTGGTTTGGTTTGGTTTTTGGTTTTTTGAGACAGGGTTTCTCTGGATAGCCCTGGCTGTCCTGAAACTCACTCTGTAGACCAGCCTGGCCTTGAACTCAGAAATCCACATGCCTCTGCCTCCCAAGTGCTAGGATTAAAGTCATGCCCCACCACTGCCTGGTATTTGGCCCTGGTTAGAAGTATTTCTTCTGATGTCTTCTGTTCTAGCTGGAGATGGCCTTCCATCCACACTCACATTCTCTTATGCTCATTGTTCAGTGGAAAGAGCTCATCTTTCTCTGTGGCTGACAACTGATACCAGGTCCACCCTGAGAACATGTTAGAACACATGATTCCAAATCCACATCAGGATACCTTTTAAGACTCAGGTAAGAGAGACAATTCTTACAGAGAATCTCTCTTTTTCTAGGTTCAGTGAAATATAATCTCAGACTTCACAGACTGAGCCAGTGCAAGGAATTTCCTCAAGCAAAGAGCATATGGTATTTCACATAAATTTGACATTGGAGCTTATTTGGGATGTTATTACTCTAGTTATGGAATTTGGCAGGAGTGCAGGACAGTGGTACCACTGAAAAAAAAAAGAAGAATCTCCTTTTTAGGTCACTGTGGTCTATACTGGAAATAAAACAGCTTCAACAGGTAGAGGGGGTGATCTGCTAAGCAGGACAGCCTCGGGGGAATGTGAAGGCTAGAGAACCCTAAGCCACCATCAATGGAAAAATGTATGCAGTAGTTTGATTGGGCATAGAATTCCCAGATATTCAGGGCAACATTGAATTTCATAGGTCTATGAGGCTTTTTTCAGGTGATGTTAACATCTGAACTGGCAGATGACGTAAGTAGATTGTCTCCCAGTGTGGATGGATGTCATCCAGTCTGCTGAAGGTCTGAATAACCAAAAGGCTAATTGAAGCAGAATTCACCTCCACTATCTATACTCAAGCTGAGACATTGATTTTTTTCCCTTGCTCTTTGAATTCATACTAGTAACCATAATAACGCTTCTCCTTGGATTTCAGACAACTTCCTGCCAATCTACAGACCTCTCACCCCCTAGAGACAATTCCTTATACTATCTGTCCACCTAATCTAATTGTCTATCATCTCTCACCTGTTAGTAGTGGTTCCCTGGGGAACCCAAGAGTCATGCACCCATCCAGCTTCTCTTGTGCATATCCCTTTTACTGCAAGTTCACCTCTTCCTACATGTCCTCATATTAATAGAAGAGGATCAGTAAAGAAATAAAATCAATGACCTTAGTCAGCAACTAGCAGAATCAAACTATGCATGTGTTTGGCTTCTGTCTCTCCACTGCAAATATAAAGATCAGACTTAGATAATCCCTCATTTTCTAGCCTGTGCCTCAGTTACAAACTTGATATTCACCTTGTTAAAATTGTCTGACACAAGCAGTAGCAAGTACCCTGACCTACAGACCAGCCCTTTCCCTGTGTCCAGTACTTATGACATAGTAGTCACATGGTCTCTTGTATGGCCATTTCCTGTGAGATTAAAACCTTCCATCTTGGGGTAAAGCTTGTTAAGATACAGGGTGTTCTCAGGCAGTAGTTCTCAACCTTTCTAATGCTGAAACTCTTTGATACATTTCCTCACATTGTTGTGATGCCCAACCATGAAATTATTTTCAGTGCTACTTCATAGCTTCAATTTGTTACTGTTAGGATCACAGTGTAAATATCTGTGTTTTCTCCTGGTTCTAGGCAACCCAGCAGGGTCCCAATCCACAGGTTGAAACTCAGTGGCCTCAGGAAGTTCCTGAAACCTACCAGGTTTGGTAGCCCCCTGATTCTCCTAGTATATATAAGCAATGAAGAGTGTTTAAAGACACTCTCAGACAATGTGATCTGCATGAAAGAAGCAGAGACCAGAGATAAGCCAAACTACCTGGAAGAAATAGATCAGTTAATTCCTAGAAGACTCAGAGACAAGCTGAACTGCTCAGAAGAGGCAGAGACCTGCACAGCTGCCTGGAGTCAGCTCAAACCAACTAAACTACTTAGAAAGGACACTCCTCAATTCATTAAACTGCCTGAAGACTGTTCAGTATGCTCTGGGTTTCTAATATTCATGTGCCGACACCTATACTGTGGGTTTTTTTTTTTTATATTTTAGATGTGACTGTCTTTGAGTCATTTCTGCTTCTGTAACGCCTCACCTATGTTCACACAAATATTTCTGTAAATACCCCCCCTAAAAAAACCCATACTTTTTTTTTTTACCAGTTTAGACTTTGATAGTATCCTTTGATCTATGGTTTAATCCCTCTCTGGGAGTAGGTAGAGATTTGTTGACATATCCCCATGAATCATGTCACATATCTCTTAAAACTGTCTTTTATGACAGACATTCCATCTCTGGAAACCACAGCTGATATGTCAGTTGAGTTACTTGCCATTCTCTGCCATGATCTATTCAAGTTGCTCCCTCTCATATACTCAATGTGTCATCAGATCAGGATATAGATCCTGTATTTCCTCCTGTTCCTGCGGTTGAGTGAAACCTGTCTTGGTGTCACTTTTTGGAAAGACCTAGTTTCCCTGGCTGTAAATAAAAGAGAACCCTTGTTTTCTAGCTTTATAAAAATCCTAGTTGTAGAAGAGTCTCAGGACTGTTTCATCCAGTGTTTTGATCATGTCCTAAGGACCCAAGTCCTTGGCATTTTTCAAGTTGGCCATTCTTAGCACAGCCACTTTGCTCCAAGCTAGTTCCCTTGTTGATCTATCACAATGTGGATGCTGTATTACAATAGTGCACATGTAGACATCTCAAAACCCATAAGATAATAATAATTCTTGCTTCCCATATCCCTTTGTTTAAGATGAAAGAAAAAAATCCCAGGAAGATCCTTCACCTTGTAATTTATTGGTCAGGATGAAGCCACATGCCATGTCAATCACTGAAATAAAGGCTAGGATTATCGTGATCAGCTTTCAATAGTCTCAAACTATCCTTGAGCTAGAGATTCGACCATCTTCCCTACAAATAGCTGGATGCAGGTGGCTATCAGAACAAAAGCCAGGGCCAAGACTGCAAATAGAAAATGGGGAATTCAAGCAAAAATTATTGAGCCAGATACATCCTTCCCTGGTGCATCTTCAATGTGCTCAGCAATCCTGGTTAGAGTCTGCCCCTCTTCAGGGTCTACACAGATGGCCCCAGTGGGTGGTACTGGAAACAGCAGGATAGACTCACAGAGCCCCAGTTGGTTCTCATGTACCCTTGCTGCCTAAAGCAGAGAATACAGTGTTTGCTATTTGTGTCACATGTCATGTGCTTAGAAACCCACTAGGCAACCCTCTTAAACACCATCTAAACCTACACTTCATACACCTACCCAGACAGACTCAATATCCTAGCATCCTGTCAGCATCCCTCAATATCCTAGCATCCTGACAGCACCCCTCAGCTCCACTGTTTTACCTCCACTGCCTTATTTTGATTTTTGATCCTTATAACAGTTCTGAGCATCATCTGGAGAAGGCTAACTCTATTGATATTGCAGAGGTGAAGAAAGCATATGGCAGCGAGGTTAATTTCATCCCCCATGGTCATGGTCAATAGGCTGTGAATGCAGAAATCAGCTGCTGTTCCAGCACTCTGTGTCACTGAGAGATTTATGATCCTGGACAAGAATGACAGTCACTGAATAGTGTTGCCCCAGTTGTATATCACAGCCTTTTAGGGCTGGAAAAGCTTTTAGAGATTATTTGTCCTATTATTAATAATGGAGAGAGACAAAGGCACTGAGGTGGAGCTGAGCAGATCATGATTATGGTGACAGGCCCTGAAGCTCCAGATACTCAGCCCAGCATATGCATGCCTGCCTTTCTTTCTTTCTTTCTTTCTTTCTTTCTTTCTTTCTTTCTTTCTTTCTTTCTTTCTTTCTTTCTTTCTTTCTTTCTTTCTTTCCGTCCCTCCCTCCCTCCCTCCCTCCCTCCCTCCCTCCCTCCCTCCCTCTCCTCACATTGCTGACTTTGGAGCCCTTTGTCTGTGAATTCATTCTCTTTTAACAGGAGAAAGTAATTAAGTTTATGAGAAGAAACTCTGATTTTTTGAAGCCCTTCAATTTGAAGCCATAGGGAAGAAATAATTAGGTTGCATTGAAGCCGCAGCATTTAAAATACCAATATACGGGAGATTCCCTCCCCACCCCCACACCCTTTTTTTCCCAATGTGTTTATGAACAGAATTAATCATGAACGTTTTCCCTGTAGCAACCCACTGAGTTGGAGCTGGAATGAAACATGTCATGTGGTGAGAATCCACTCAAATATTCAAATGGAGGCCAGCAGACTAAAAATATTCAAACTGCATACAATATTTGTTTTATGATGATCAGAAATTTGATCATTCTCTCTGTTCCTGGGGGGCACTCAGCCTGGCTACCCAGTGAGAATGAACAACATCTGGAGCAGGATTTATGAAAATGAGCCAATTCTACACTTGGGGAGTTCCAAATGTTTGTTAAGAAGTCAGCATTCACCGGCCAAATTGAGCTTGCTTTCTATTTTAAACCATTTGCCCCTCTTACTTCTGTTGGTACCAAGTATCTGCCGTTGCCTTGGAGAATAAGTGCATTGCTTTTGGATATCTGACCTTGCAGAGGGGATACCAGGCCAAGAAGCTGATTTTTCCTGGCTAGGTTTAATCCAGAGGAAACCTGTTAGGTTGCTGAGATGGTTGGCCTCTGACATTTCTGCTTTGACTGACAATCACAACAGATCCAGAAGCTTCCAAATCTTCCTATAGACTCTAAATAGTCGAGAGATGTTGAAGGAAAAGAGAATGGCTCTTTTAAAATTAGGCCACCCAGTTATTTCAACGGAAATGGGAGTAGGTGATGTCTCCATTGTACAAATAGGAAGCCAGTGGTTTACAGAAGCTAAGTGGTTTGGACAAGGTCAAATGGCTAAACACAAGACAGAACCAGGCTTAAGTTCCAGGGCCACTAGATAATATCCTTACTTACTTTATGAAAGTGTCATGACTTGTCCATTGCAGGATGGTGACTAGTTCCCCTGAACTAAATCAGCTCAGGGGGAGAACATTTCGTCCCAGAGTTTGACCTGCAGCATCACATAAAAAAATAACTAGGAAAAAGGAGAAAAGACCCTACACTTAAATAGGAAAGTCTCTTAAAAGCCATACTTCAAATTTCTCCTATGAAGTAGTCACACAACTTACTCAGGATCACACAGTGAGCTACAGGCAGGTCTGGAAGAAGACCGTGGAATCTTGGCTCCTGGGTGTTATCAGTTCACTGACATTAGTGGGAAGGCACAGCAGTGGAGCATGAAATATTTTGTTCCTGAATTTAAAAGAGAGAGTAAGTTCCAGAAACTGTGGCTCATTATTGAATACCAATTTCTTTTTAATTCTAGAATAAAATTTAAAATACATGGCTTACAAGCCTCTGCAAAACGAACTGTTTCATGTGTTCAGCATCAATTATCATGAGTGAACTCCACAAAGCTGGTCTTTTTGATTACTGAAAAATATTCCATACATTATATAAAGAATTTTAATTAAATACTAATTAGTTATAAAAGGAAAATATTCCAGTAAACTTGGAGATGACATAAAGGCAGTGTTTCTTGATTTCACTGAAGCATTTGTAAAAGTATTACATACCAATTGTAAACAAGGTGGAAAGGTGGAGGGGTGTGACTTGGAAATTATAATATACATTGTTAAACAACTGTATCTATACAGAATGTCACTACAAGAAGGTAGCCCATGTGTCAGTGTTGAGAGTGGCTCTGAAAATACATGTCACAGTTAATATTAGGAAGAGTTGCAAAGGTCATTTACCCAGGAGAAGACATGAGATTATAGCAGTTGTCTTTGAATAAATATGTAATGGATCCTTTGTAAAGATGGGTTATACTTAATGGTTGGGCTCATGAGATAAAGAGTTGAACAGTTATAAAGGAAGACTTGGGTGCTAGGGTCACAGCTCAGCCAGTAAAGTGCTTGCCAAACAAGCATAGGAATCTGAGTTTGGATCCCCAGAACTCACATAATTAACTGGGTGTGGCTCCTGCCTGTAATCTCAGTACTGGCTAAGAAGATCCTTGGGGCTTGCTGGTGGGACCATCGAGCCAAGTCAATGAGTTTTAGTAGAAGACTGTGTGTCGAATTAAAGTGGAGATCGTCTGAATTGATGAAAACATCTGATATCAACCTTGAGCTCGGGCACACACACACACACACAATACTAATAGAAATAAAAGAAAGCCAAAGAAATATTAATCCTGGCCTGGTCCAAGTACTCAAATTTATCTCTATCTAGAGGCAGAGATGCCTGCTTCTGCTGGCTCCTTTTCCTTAGGTTTGTTATTGATGCCGTTTCCAGTCTGGGACCTCAGCCCATAGGATGATACTACCCACATAAGAGTTGGCTGGAGAGATGGCTTAGTGGTTAAGAGCACTGACTGCTCTTTCAGAGGTTCTGAGTTCAATTTTCAGCAACCACATGGTGGCTCACAGCCATCTGTAGTGGGATCTGATGCCCTCTTCTGGTGTGTCTGAAGACAGCGACAGTGTACTCACATATATAAAAATAAATAAATACATCTTTTAAAAAAAAAAAAGAGTAGGTTTTCCTACCTAAGTTACTCTAATCTAGACTTTTCACAGATGAGCCCAGAGGTTTGTGTCCATGGCCAAGATTAACCATCACACTGTAAGAATGGAAGCCGGAGGTTTGCTTAGCATATTTCAAATTATTTTATCTGAAATATGTCTCTATCAGGTTTGTTTGCATATGTTGGGCCCCTCTGGATATGATTCACAGAGTCCTAAGGACAGTAAAAAATGGGTGCTTTACAGATTATTTTAATAAATATTCCAAATCATATTTAACTAGTCTAGGCAAGAAAAGTCATGATGCCTAAAGTGCCTGGGCTACCATGAGAAGAGAGGTAACTATTGGGGGAGGGGTAACTGCTGAGGAATGGATAACTGTTGGGGGAGGTCTGCACGCCAGTGTGTGATTGGTTAGTAAGAGTCCAACCCAAATTAATAGCAGCTTCAGCTTGTGAAAGGGAAAGCCTTTAGCTCCTAATTTTCAATAAACTAAAAACAGAAGCAGAGATTCACCTAATGGAAATGCTCTTGTCTGCTTCTCAAAGTTCCTACTGTACATCAAATCCATGGTTTCATTTAGGAGGTGATGTCTCTGTATGTCTTACAGACAGGACACACCCACAGCAGTCCCTCCTGGGATGTTTACGATGTGTTTATCCACTCCAAATGTTCTACGAAACTTCTACGTTGGGATTTATGTGGATTCATCAAGGTAGTTGTTGCTGTCCTGAACATGAGGTATAGCTGTACCTCTCTGGCCAATGTATCTTTCATGGCTGTGCCCCAAGGCTGAGGACCATCACAGGGAGCCTTATTGACAGTTCTGTGAGCTTGGGACACTGTCTTTCCCTTCAAGTTCACTGTATGTGAACTATAATAGGTGCACAAAAAGATATCTAAGTCACAATACCATTCGCTCTCCCATTGTTCTTCTATGTGGTTCTTGTAGTACCTCCCTTATTCTTTAGAAATCACACTTAATGAATTGTCCACATTTATAGCTGGACACTCCTTCCCCTTTCTTCAGTGACCTGATACAACTCTAATACCCCCTCTGCTTCCCCAATCCTTTGCTCCTCCATGGCAGTCCTGCTGCCAGGCTTCTCTGGACCCCATCTGCAGTCTCCATCCCGTCTCAGACTCAGCCTGGATCCATAACATCAACCTCAAGTCTGCATTTCTCTTCCTTTTCTGAATCTTAGAAACACCATTCTATCACCTCATTTTGGCAACAGTCCCAACTGAATGCATTGTAGGTCTCCATTTCATTGAATAATTCTTACTTTTTCTGTCATATCTGTCATTAGCTTTATTAATAGGAATATTATTCCCCAGGCCACATGGCTCTAAGTTCAGTTTTCATCCCTCAATCCCTGAAGTTCCCAGAGTCACTCACCATGTCAGGTCCAGCCCTAGGCTGTGACATGCTTTACAGCTTTCCCTAGAGCTTTAGACTGGGTTCTGCACCGCAGCAATCAGATGAGGGAGGTAACAGTCTGGCAGGAAGAGCTTTGACTATAGTGGTAACTGAGAAAGATGAGATGATGTTTGGAAATACGAACAGTAGTAGAGGCATCAGTAACCCACTGGGGAAAATGCACCCAGCTGGATTTAAGAGAGACAACATAAATTCTTTGCTATACATAGATCCCAAGGCTCTAAACCAGGGAAAGTATTTGTAGCTGTAAAATGCAGTTCATTTTTCAAATTCCTGACCTATGGCTGATTTGTACCTGGTTTGTAGGATTTTCAAGACAATAATGACAAGTGGCCAAAACTAACAGACAGGCAGGCAGGCAGACACCGTGAGTGGTTGTTAGGCCTTCAGAGAATGAGGACCTACAACAATAAAGACCCTCAAAAGCCATACTTTCAGGTCAGATTAAAGAGCAGAAATCTTTTCCATCTCCGTACTGTCGTAAGCAAGGCAGTAAACCCCTCCAGGACTGGAAGTACTGTGTAACCACTGTTGGGTGGAAGGTTTATTACACTTGTCAGATGAGTCTGTGATGAGGCTCCCTCTGCTCTTCCAGATCGTCCCTAAAGTGCTAGAGGAATGGGTGGAGGGAGTGCCCGCACAAACCTCCTGGTGTTCTCCCACATCATTCTGAGTCCAGGACTTGTGTCCTGCACAGGAGTGCCAATCCACTACAGAGCTATTTCCTTATATAGGAAGAAGGCCTTGGCACGGCTTGCCTCACTCCATAAATGTAGGCTGACAGAGTAGGTACAGTCTGTCTCCATCTCACATGTTAATTTTCCAGTTCATCTGGCATGCTAGTTGACTCTTTTAAGTTATTAGTGTGCTTCGGTGAGGGCTATAGGAAGAAACTTAGACCCTTGCTTCGAACTGGAAACCTTGCTACTCCATGCTTCTCAGTAAAAGGACCAGGTTAAGAAACATGCTCAAGCAGATACTCCAGTGGGAATATTATGGGTAATGTGTGATCCCACCCTACCCCTAGGAGAAAACCCCTGTGAGAATAAAAAGAAAATTAACTTCATTTTTGCTGACTTAGCATGCCTTCTAAAGTATCCAAGGGATAGAAGGCAGGAAGAGATGCACTTGCCAATTTAAATCTGACTGTTGCTGGGGAAAACAGAATCATGTTTTCTGAATGTCCTAAAAACTGTTACAAATCTCCTAAGTACTGAACAAATCCCTGGCCAGCCAGAATCTTTTTTATCTTCTGCTTCCCCAACCCTTGATAACACAGAAACAAAAAAAAAAAAAAATCTAAAGAAGCTTTTAATGTGCTTTATGAGTGAAGCGGCTATCTATCATTGTCTTTGATAACTATAAGGCAGTGGGTACGTTTTATGGGGGTGGAGAGGAGAGAAGGAAGAGAGGAAGCTAGGGAGGGAGGGTGAGGATAAATTATGACGATAGTCAGGTTCAAGGCAACATACCACAGAACCATCCTTCTTGAGTGGTGTGTTGTTCTTTGTCAACGTTGGAAACAGTGTCTATTGATGTAGGTAGGAACTAAATCCAACACAATTTTATTTAACCCCAAAGATTCAATGTTTCTACACAGAAACCAGGTGAGGCTGGGCCCACATCTCACTTC
This sequence comes from Mus caroli, assembly GCF_978045245.1. Lineage (NCBI taxonomy): Eukaryota > Metazoa > Chordata > Mammalia > Rodentia > Muridae > Mus > Mus caroli. The sequence continues at coordinate 49,588,646 of NW_028227266.1, forward strand.
GGGAAGTCGTTGATGATGTGTCCTTCAAACTTTTGCTATACAAGAAGGAAAGCATGAGGTCGTGATCATGAGTCTTACTGTTGAAATCCACCAATTCAACTGTTTACTGCTAGTTTTGTGGCCTAGACAGGTGAATCCTCTTAGCCCTTCCTTGTCTCAGTGGATGACTAGTAAGTGCTGGTACTAGTCTTTATAAGCTTGTATAGTAAGTGAAAGTAATAACGTAGAACATTGTTATTCAACGAACATTAACCTTTTATGTTTATACACTGGCCCAGGTGGGAAAACAGGTAGGATTTTTTAGTTTTCATTGACTAACATGATTATCCTTCCTTGTACCACTGACTACAGCATACCTCTACTGTGTGTTCTTCATCACTGTCTACATGTTGTGGGAAACAGAGGACACAAGATCCTGACAGTTTCACCAAGCCATCAACCATGTGTGCTTTTAGGAAGGTTTTTCAGGTTGCCGCTCCATCAGACACCCAAGCACAGTGTGAGGACTTCTTGGCTGTGTGGAGATCATAAACAATATCACATTCTCTTCCGTGGAGTCAGGGAAGAAAGCAAACAAGAACACTCAGAACCAACCAAAATTCCTCTCCAAAGATTACAGAGATGCAAACACATCAAGGAAAACGCCCCCATTCCGGATTCTTAAACAAAATAATCTATATTAAAAGAACATTAGAATGCAAAGTCCTAGAATTGGAAGACACTTAATAATAAAAGAGTCAAATGTGTGTTCACTGTTGGGGTAAGGTCAGGATGACTTTGAACTAGGGACTCAAGAGGACCCAAATCCTGCTCTTGGCCACTCATTTCCTCAGAGACTCCTACAGGATATAGTCTCAACTCCAACAGCCTCAAACAGAGCCAGTGCATGTCAGTATGAGGATCTGGCTTGTAGAAGTAAAATGTAGAGAGGCTCAAGCAAAGCCCAAAGGTAAAAAGGTGATCCACCTCAAAGCTATCTCCACTTAGCAATAGAGAGGGAAAGAAAAGGGTTCCGATGTATCCAGTCTTGAGACTCACAACCCTTGAGTTGCAGATGCAATTCATTTGAAGTTCTGTTCCTTATCTTTAGTGATAGAGCAGAATAAGATACTCTGGCAAAACCATAAAGAACGCTAGTGAAAGTGTTCACATTCAGAGAATTTCCTAAGTCCATCAGCACTCACTATGGTAAAGGACAAAGGATTGAGAGTCAGAGAGAACTGGGGCCCAGCCTTGCTTCCTCTGGTCCCTAATTGCATGTCCTAATAAAACTGCCTTAACTTCTCTAAGCCAAGAGTTTCTCATCTAAAAATAAACCATTCTCTCTACAGAGGGCTGTTATGAAAATTTAAAAAATGTAACACTGCTGAAGCCCCAAGCAGAGAGCCTGGCACACCATTGAGTGTTAAATTAGTGGTTCTTATCATTACAAAATCCAGGAGTCACCTCTACAGTGTCCCTACCAAGTTATTAGCTCATTTCTCTCTGGTTATCTCTGGGGACAATGGGTTCAGTGTGTCAAAAGAAAACTTATTATATTAGTGGATAGCTGCTAGAAAATTATGTTTTGTATTGGACATGGACACTTTTAATTCCTACTTCTTCCCCTGGAGCAAGATAAAATAAGCATGCTGTGTCTTCTATATGATGGCGCTTTATGGCCTGACGGTGGTTAGTAAGTTCCCCGGAGTCCTATCTTAGCCAGAATCAACATCCCTACTGTTCCTAGCCATTATTTCTGGGATCATTTCTGAGCACTTCACCACCAAGATTGCTTCCCTTCATCCCCTAAGGGATCACGTAAGAATCACTGAATGTAGGCTGTCATTGCCTTGTCACATAAAGGTGACTCTCTCAGACATTTCACAATGGATATCTCTACACAGCACCGAGTAGTCAGGAAAGAAGTCACGCTCTTCAGGATAACATGATTTATTAATAAAAGTTATCTGACCTTGCTAATTTATCTCTCTTTAATAAATGTCCACTTAGTATTTATATGATATCTGGCCCTAACTCAGAACTGGACTACAGTCTATAATGATCTCCCTTTCCAGAGGACATGTCATAGCTCCTGGCTCACAAGAATGTGAATGCTGCTAAGGACAAAAACGAATGTAAGCTGGGAACTGGGTTCTACTCTACTCATTTGGTATTCTCCAATATTCTTAAAATCACACACACACACACACACACAAACGCACGCACATTAGATAGATAGATAGATAGATAGATAGATAGATAGATAGATAGATAGATAGATTAGAGAGGGGGGAGGGAGATCTACTGTTATGAATCATAATGTACATATCTGATATGCAGGTTATCTGATATGTGACCCCCTGTGAAAGGGTTGTTCAACCTCAAAGGGGTCATGACCCACAGGTTGAGAACCACTGCACTATCTCCCATCTCCCTGCACCCTATCAAACTATTTATTTGTCTCTCAGATCTCAGCACACGGGCAACCTCCTCTAATTGCTGTTTACATTGTATGACCTGATTTAAAATGTTCATTCTAGCATCTCTTTACTCTTAAAAAAATTACTCTAATTATTTTTCATTTTCCCCATCGTGCTTGTATATGAGATATCCCGATAGTCTCATGGGTTTGAACACTTGGTCCTTAGTGGATGGTTCTTCTTCGGAAGGTTATGGAGCTGTTAGTTTGGGGGGCCTTTATGAAACAATTGTAGGTGGATCATGAGGCCTTAGTGTGGATTTACTTCCTGTCTGCTGTCTCTTTCTTGACTGCAGACACCAAATATGCAGGGTGACCAACTGCTTCATGTCCTTGTCACCATGCCACCTCCCCTGTGTTGTGTGACCTTTCCTGGAGATGTTAGCAAATATCTATTGACTCCAGATAGAGCACTAGTGAAAGAAAAAAATTATTCCACCCAAGTCTAGCTTAAAGAAACAGAACTTTTATTGGGATTGCTATAGAAGCATCTATGCATACAGAAGGACCCTGACTTACGATGATTTGACTTTATAATACTGTAACAACAACAAGAACAACAACCAAAGGTGTGTTTATTTAACAGAAACCATACCTTGGATGTTTTTGTTCTTTTATTGTTGCTGTTTTGTTTTTCTTTTGTACAAGACCTTGCTTCTTTATAGCCTGCCTTTAACCTGGGGAATGAGGTTCAAGGCATGCACCATTCTGGCTGCTGTTTTGACTATTCATCTTTTCCAGCATCAGCAGTTTGTTATGATTTTGAGAAGCTGGGAAGTGGCAATGAACCAGAGCTCTTGATTGGCCCCAGACAATTAAGGGAGGGAATGAAGTTCAAACAGTTTTTGTAATGGAAGTAATTACTTTCCAATATAATCTGGTGCAAGTATGAACGTGTGTGTGTGTATGTATGTGTGTGTGCGGTAGAGTGAAATTTGGGTTAGTACGTTTCCTAATTTTTTAGGTGATAAGTAGATTACTTCCCAATTTGAGAGGTTTAGTAAAAGACAGGCATAGGATAGAAACAAGAATTGAATGTGGGGAAGAAATTCTGACCCTGCTTTTAAATGTATAACCGCACCAGTTTGACCATAGGTCCCCCAAGGGTCAGACAGAGAGTAGGTGATTGAGAACATGGGCTTAGATCTAATTCCTGGTTCTTTCAGTGTGGTCACCGATAGAGCCTTCTTGGTGTGCCTGTGAGTGTTACTCGTGCTAAAACGTTTGTGCCAATCAGGTGTATGCTGATGACATTTGATCTTGGAGGGAGGAGAAGGAGGCAACATCCCAGACATTTTTGGTGATGTGCATCTGATGCCTAGCTCTGCTCCTGGGGCACAGTCATGTGATGCGTACTCAGACTCTTCAGTTCTTAGGACAATGGCTTCCTCATCCCCGTAGGACATTTGGGAGAAGATCTGAAGCCTGCAATCCTCAGAGCAGCTTCTTGTTTGTCATAGTATTAATAGTTCCCTGGTCAGAGTTTCAGCTGTGGCATTTTCCTAGGAGGTTAGTCTGTAGCAAGCTTCGGCTCACATTTCCCATAACTTTGTAAGTATTTAATTCCCTATAGTAAATTTATTCTCACCTAAGGAGGTTTATATTGCTTACAAACATACCTGAACTAAATACCCACTGTACAATTTGTTGTGAAAATGAAATTAGATAATCTGAATGAAGCCCATATCCTAGAGCCCATGTCTAGGCACTTGGGCTTAACAAACCATGGGATTTGGGCTTGGTTTTCCTTTGAACATTGGGATGTACTTTCTATAAATAAAATACTCATAGCTTTGCTCATAAGAAAGCTTGCCATTTTCTCCAACCCATCAGAAATGAAAAGGAGTCGGCGGAGATGGAGCCCTTTGAGGAAAGGAGGGGGCTAAAGTCTCCTCTTTTGGGTGGTCTGACCTTCAGAAGCCTGAGAGCTTCTGCATCACAGCAGTGCTGTGTATAGGCTAATGACTGAGATGAAAATGACAGGTCCATCTTTAGGGACAAGACATGCAGCTCCATGTAGAAAAGATGCTTTGTTTATTCCTCAGTATAGACCCCGAACATGGCAGACGCAGAGTGAGTATTTTAAGTGTTACATATCAGAGCAGCCAGGACAGAGAGAAATTGGGACACAAATGGCCTCTGGCAGGACAGCAAGTTGTCTTACTTTGATTTTGGATCATTGGCTTTCAGAAGTAATTGGTTGCCCCACCTCTGGATGTCTTCACTAATACCGGAGCATGTGAATAGATCCTTCTTGACCTTTGGCAAACTTCTCACCTGTTATCATCTCTGCCCAACTTTGAATACATGGTCTATATCTCATGAGGTTTGCCTAATGATGCTAGATAATGGCAACAAGGCTCAGAAGACCAAAACTGTGCCCACTGCCCAAGTGCAACGGGAATAAGGTAGGGGAGGCAGCCAGAGACAAGCTGGCATTGCTGCCATTTTGCTTGAAGTAGTGAGGTCACTACTGCATGTACTCATGTCTGGTATAGCAAACCAATTCTCCATCTAGGTTATATTTTGTTCTATGTTCCTCATGGCCGACTTCTGAGAAATTCAGCCTCATTTGGTGTGCTTATAAACTTAACTGTGCAGGTGAACTTTGAAAAGGGGGTCTTAAATGACAGTCAGAACTAAATCATTGTGGCAGCATATTATTTGAATATGTTATGAAAATATTATACTATAAAACATACCAAATACAAGCATTCAATTGAAAAAACAAACAAAAAAGATAATAGCATCCACAAAATTATATGACAAGGAGTTGAAGACCCCAGAGTAAAAATTAAAACAAACAAACAAAAAACAAATAAAGAAACAAGCAAACAAAAAAACGTTAAAGCCAAGTCACCAAGCAGAGCCTGTCCAGGGCAGGTGGGACTTAACCATTGTAAAGCACCTACAGAGATAGGAGTAAAAGATTCTCTGCTGGTCTTGAGAACCACAAGATCCGCATTTTCCAAATGATGTGACTTAATTCTGAGTGGAACTGTCATCAGCTGAACATGAAAACAACCAGTCGGCAATACTGGAGGAAATGCCACAGACTACACCAGACAGATGAGAGGCATGGCAAGAGTCTGGCAGGACCACTAGCTACTAACCAGGTCTCTTCAATGGTAAGAGTGTTGCAGGACTGTGAGGAAAACCAATATGGGCAGAGAGATGTTGGACAGGGTAAAACCAATGGTTGAGAATAATGAGGAGTTTCCAGGAGCAGGAAGAATGTAGAAGAAACAGGCCTGCCAAACTGAAAGGCTGAATTATTTAATATATCAAAGCAATAAAACAGAGACTCAGAGTGATTTCTCTCAGAAAACTAGTCTGGCCTGACTCCAGGAAAACCCCCTTTTCACAGGGCAAGGACAGGGAGAATCTCTATGATACAAGAAACGAGAAGGGGTCACAGTCAAACCAACTTCATAAGGACAATGCTGAAAGGAGAAGAGAAAACTGAGACCTGAAGCTGATTAAAACTGAATCTTGGTATTAAAACAGAGCTAGAGTAAGGAGCAGCACTGAAGCTCTTAAAGTGTAGTACAAGTTCCCGGCCGAGAAGCTCAGGAATGACATCCGTGAAAGCCAGCAGGTGTGTGCACGCTCTTCCAGAACGCAGGGGAAACAAGAGAAAGTCGAACTTCAGATTAAGGGTGAGAATGGAAGGCATGAGGGCAAGCCGACTTCAGAGTAAACAATACGATGAATTAAAGATGGAGACAATAAAGAACTTGAGCCAAAAAATAAAAAGCCTATGCAAGAAAAGATACAAAATATGGACAAGAAAAATTCTACATAATATCATTAGAATCCTTAAATAAATATTCGATGTGACATAGAAAAATTCCTATGAGCTGCAAGGAATAAATTAAAAAATCACCTTCCCTGAAATGAAAGATGACTTAAAGCTACATATTGAAAATACACAGCTTGAGTTTGGAAAACTTGATCCATGCGTCTGACACTAAGACACATGCTTCTGATACTGTAAGACTTGAAGACAAAAACGACTTCTAGAACTATGTGTGTGGGAACAGACACATACCTAGACTCTTGCTGGCCAATTGAGACACAAGATCACCCAGTCACAAGAAAAAGAGCCACTATCTGGCTGCTACAGGAAATGGGGTTTACAAAATAATGATTACCAATTAGAATGAGTATCTACAGCACTCACACACTGGTCTCTAAACATTTAGTTTATTTCCTACTCAAAGACATGAAATTTGATATGAGACATAGCTGATTTCAGGTGTGGGATAAAAAATGCTTGAAGCAACCCCATGATATCTGAACTGGCTAGGAAAAAGGGGATCTATTAAGAGGGCACAGCCCACAACTACTGTCGCTGTAGTGGTTGTGGTGGCCACTGCAGCTGTAGACAGACACTGTGACTCTGTCTGCAGGCTTGTAATGCATGCAGGATTTTGTCTCTTAAACATAATGATGCTTTGAAGCTGAAGTCTGCGGATTCCAAGCCGAAAGAAAAAGAAATACAGAGAAAATGTATCTGGCACCTTTGTACTTTCCTGCTGTCCTGCTGTTATAGAGTGGATAAGCCGATCTACTGTTAGATAAAAGAGAGGGGCGATCATTGCAGTAGAAAAGTTGCAACAGACAGTGAACAGAAGTCCTGGAAGCCGAAACAAGCCAATTCAGGCATCTATTACCAAATGCAATTGTAGCCTCTCTATACATTCTTTTATTTTTTTTTCTCATCCTCTGACAAAACTTTTTTTCTCCATCCCCCCACAAATACACATTAAAATCAAAGAATCGTGTTAGCAATGTAATACAGTTTTTCTCTACTTATCACCTTCTTAGTGACTAGTAAAGTCTCACTGGGTATTGGCATAATAGTGACATAGCCAAAAATGCCAATCTCTGATTCCAATTTTGTAATATTCTATTTTATGACCCTGTTAATGGTCATCGAGAGCAAAAGATCAGTTACTACAAAGCAAATCACAAGCACACGTGTGAAGAACTTTGAATGGTGGCTCCCCCCAAAGCATGAGATATTATTTGAAAAAGGAGGGGGTTGAAAATATAATCACTTAGTGATTTCATTGAGGTCATATTTAGTTGTTCAGTGGACCCTGAAACCAATGGTGATAGTCCATGTGATGAGGCAAGGAAGAAACAGAGACGTGAAGACAGAGACAGTCATTCTAGATTAACTCCACCAAGTATGCTGCCAACCACCAGGCACCAGAAAAGGCAAGGCAAGAAATCTTTTTACAGCCCTAAAGGGAGCCCAGGAACTGTGAGAGAATATAGTCTGTTTCTTAGGAAAAAAACAAACAAACAAACAAACAAACAAAAACCCACCCAAAACCCAAAAACAACAACAAAAAAAAACCCCAGACATGTGTGTAGATATCTACCCTTTATGCTATTAGTATCTATTTACCCATCTATAACCCCAATTTATAACCTGCCATGTTTCATCTGGGCAGCTCTTAACTCCATAGCCATGTTTTTGTGACTTACCTACCCCATGGTGGCTTCCTCTTCTCTCCACCTTCTTCTCTCTCCTTGTGGCTCTCTAACTCCAAACCTGGGAACTCCAAGTTCCACCTATTTCAATTCTGCCCAACTACAGGCTATAGGCATCTCTATTCACTGATCAGGGATAACTTGGGGGCCAAGGTCACATAACATCACTTGGGTCTACAAGGTCACATAACATCACTTGTCCTTGGGAGCAACCAGGCCTTAGGGACCAGTAGTTAGCATTATAACACATAGCAAAAGTTCAAACCTCAAAATGTATGTATTAACACTAAAGAGAGAAAGATGCCCCTGAATGTGATGAAATTATAGGCACAGATAAATAGTGTGATGTAGTGTATTGTATATGCTCTCAATTTGTCTGTGGGTTTTATACGTAAACATATCTAATCTAAATTATGTTCACAAACTCACAATAAACCTGTTTTTAACCACTAAGGCATTCAGTTAAAATTAGAAACAGAATCCAGCATCTGTCCTGTCCTGATGTAAACTGTAAATCAGTGTAGTGGCTGGTTTTGTGTGTCAACTTGACACAGGCTGGAATTATCACAGAGAACAGAGCTTTAGTTGGGAAAGTGCCTACATGAGATCCAGCTGTGGGGCATTTTCTCAATTAGTGATCAAGTGGGAAGGGCCCCTTTTGGGTGGTGCCATCCCTGGGCTGGTAGTCTTGGGTTCTATAAGAGAGCAGGCTGAGCAAACCAGGGGAGGCAAGCCAGTAAGTAACATTCCTCCATGGCCTCTGCATCAGCTCCTGCTTCCTGACCTGCTTGAGTTCCAGTCCTTTAGTTCCTTCCCTTAGTAATGAACAGCAATGTGGAAATGTAAGCTGAATAAACCCTTTCCTCCCTAATTTGCTTCTTGGTCATGATGTTTGTGCAGGAATAGAAACTCTGACTAAGACAGTCGGGATCATGAAATAGCTAATGAAGGGAAGAAATCTTTAATTAAAATGTTGGCTGAATGCAGAGGGAATCATAAAATTAAAAGGTCCCCAATTTACAAACCCCATGAAAGAATGGCTATTGGAACTAGTCTGTCAATAGATGTTATTGGATCTAAAATAGATGGATATAAAATATAAAATAACATTTAACAATAGATACAGGAAGTGACCCATGTGACCCCATCAGTGAGTCCAATTGGAAGGTTTTAGTGTTGCCTTTCCATTATTATCTGCAAAATAAGGATCTGAAGTTAGTCCAGCCTTGTGATCTGCCAGTTACATGATGAAGGATCAAATGGGTAAGCAATGAGCCATCCTGTTGACAGAAGACCTCATTTCTCTAACAAATCAACAGTGTTGACCTAGATGGAACCTAGATGGAAAGGCGCGTAGAGGCTGGTGCCACAGGCCTGTAGACTCAGCTGCTTGGGAAGCAGAGTTGGGAGAATCCCAAGTTGGAGGCCACTCTTAGTAACTAGCAAGATATTGTCTAAAAATAAAAAGCTCCACGAAGGATATGGTTATAGTTTGATGTTAGGATGTAAAAATGCTGAAAAAAATAAGCAAAATAAAGTAATAACGATAGAAGGTAAAAGAAGGTTGTGTGTGTTCATCCATCTGTATGTTCATTCACCTCCAGGGATTCTCACTGAGTTGCAGGAAGCCTCCTTTCCTGTTTCCTCTGGGCTTATTGTTTCCTGGCTGGTGTCTGTTACTACATACTCTACCAAAAAGTTACAGCGTTAGAATTAGCCAGTTTATTACAACCTCCTGATTACCGCTATTAAATTGGCCAACAATTTCCTGCCTGAACCCTGCTTCATATGGACTAGTATTAAAAGATGGTTGGATATGGCAGTGGCATGGTGATTCTGCTGAAATCATCTCCAGATAACTCTGAACCCTGAGACCGGTCTAGAATACATAGCAAGTTCAAGTCCAGCCTGCCGTACAAAGAGACATCTGATCTCAAAATTAAACAACAAACCAGATGTCTCCCAATAGAGCTACACACTGAAACATGCATAGATGGTATTGTGGTGTGAAGGCTGGAATTAGATCTTTAATATGATGAATAAGATGTAGACATAGACATGGATGAAGAACATATACTGGGGATTACATGACAGTAACTATTTATAGGAGTCCACTGTACTATTTCCATAGCTTTATGTATGTTTGTGGGCGTGGGGACCGAAATCACACAATGAGAACAGTTATGCTCTGACCTTACATTAGCTGTTTAATTAGCTATGGGGAAGAAAATTGAGGAACTGTATTTGAAGAGTCAAATAGATACTGTAATAAGAAGCATGAATTTGGAGGATGGATTTCTGCTTTAAATCTCACTTTATAGTGCACAATGCACAATGGGAAAGCTATCTACTTCTCAATCTATTTTCTAACTAGTAAAATACTAACAATAGCTATAACATTAAAATGCTACTGAAATAATAAAGTAAAATAATGTTTTTAATCTGCCTGTTACCTAGTAGATGCTTAATAAATTATAGATGATGCTGATTTTCAACATTAATTGTAATGTTTCAATCGCCAACCCCTCCCCCCCCCCAAAAAAAATGGAATTGAGTCTGGATCAATGAGGTGGAAAAAAAGAAGCTAATAAGAAAAAAGTAGCTAATAAGAATATTTTAATAAATGTGTCCTCTTACAGAGATTGGCTTGTTGTGAGATTTCTTAGTCAGTAGGGACCTACAATTTTTTTACAGGCTAATTAAACTATATCAGTTGAGATAAAAAGCCTAGTCAATGCTATTTAAATAGCATGTAGTAATTAGGAAACTAGTTTAATGGAGAAAGTCTCAGAGGGAAAGTCCTTCCCACCCCCATGTTTGACAGAACAAATGTTTTATAACACCTTGATAGGAGCGCCACATTGTTTCCAGCCTTGCTAATTGGGATGGCTTTCATTCTAACTGTGGGGAAAGTTCTTAAAAACCTAATGAGAGCATAAAGAAGCACAGATGTCTTGCAGTTGGACTTTCTGTGTGGCCCTCAGAATGGTCGGCAGGAATGATGGAGTGATATGTTATGGCACACATTTGTTTTAATATTCAGCTGGAGGTTCTTGATGAATTATTAACTGATCAATATGATGCTGTGTGAAAGGGCTATGAAGCAAAATGATGTTTCCACTGAGACAAGTGAATGGCAAAGATGTGCTCATTAGCGTTGTCTACACACGAAAGAGAATGACAAATTGAAAGGTATCTGCTGACTTCACATCCGCAAACCTCCCTCACCTATCTATTCGCCTGATTGAGGAAGAATTGCCTGAGGGTATGGAATTTCTCATTCATTGCCCCTGTGTTCTCTCTCCAGTTAGCTGAGTTGTGCCTGCAAACACAGATGGCCAACCCTTTGATTCATTTTAACCAACCTGGCTGTGTAAGCTTGCCATTTAACTGGGACAGAACAGGCTCCCTCGGGGGTCCTGTCTCCAGTGGGCCTTCCCTGAGTCCTGAATGCTCTTTGAATCTTCTCACAGTCTGGTAACAACTTGTTTTGGGTAGCACATTGAAGTTGTTATAGACCCATCAGAATTAAATTTTTGTTTGTTCTAAGAATATTAGAACTTCTCCTGGAATCCAACTTTAAAGTTTAAGGAGTTTGAACCCTGCTAAGTATCTGGGTTGAGAGAATGTATGCCATGAGAGAGATTTCTGACCTAGGAATGCTTAGTCAGGTTGCCAAATGGTGGTCTTCAAACTTCCTGGGTCTGCTGTGAGGCTTTTGCTCTGACGGAGCAAGCACCAAGAAAGACCTCTGCTTTGTGACTGAAGTGTATGGAGGGTGTGGGACAGACAGCAAGGTTAGGCCCCGCATCCAGCAGGAAGTGGACATTTTGTACACAGTTCTTACAAAAATCTAAAGAGCATGTATCAGATATTCCCCCTTTTCCCATTAGCTCTTATATTACACACACACACACACAAACACACATTTCTCTTTTTGTGGTATTTATCCCTGTTTGGCTTATGTAACTTGATATGACAATCTAAGTTCCACCCATTGTTCCTGCAAATAACACAATATTCTTTGTTACTCAATAAAACCCCATGATGGGGCTGGAGAGCTGACTCAGCAGTAAGGAGCACTTGCAGTTCTTCAGAGGACCCTAGTGAGCGCCCATGTGAGACTCCTCACAGCTCCAGCTCCAGAGCATCCTCCACAGGCACTTGCACTCACACACTCATACCCACACAAAGACACAGACATAAAAATGGAACCAATCTTAAATTCCATTGCGTATATGCACCCGATTTTCTTTATTTGTTCCTCTGTTGATGGACTGTAGGCTAGTTCCATGTCTTGGGTGTAGACATGGATATACAAGTATTTTGGGGGTGGAAAGACTTAGAACCTTTCAAGTATATGCCCCTGAGTGGTACAGGTGAATCATATTAGAGTTCTAAATTTAGTTTTTTTGAGGCACCTCCACACTGGTTTCCATAGCAACTGCAAGTACTTTATATTACCCTGGTGGTGTACAGGGATTTTTCTTTTCCATTTGTTGTGATTCGTTTTCCTAATACAGCCATTTTGACTGGGGTGAAATGGACTCTCTCTGTGGCCTAAATTGCATTTCCTGGATGACTAAGCACATTGAGGTTTGGTTGGTTTTTGTTTTTTTGTTTTTTTTTCTATAGCCATATATATTCTGTCTGTGAGGACTGTCTGTTTGCTTCATTAGCCCTCTTATTGGTTGTTTGAGATTTGGGTATTTGATTTTTTGAAGTCTTTAGGGATCTGAGGTGCAGTAGGCAAGGATTTCCTCCCACTGTCTATCGAGGTTTCTCTTCACTCTGTTGATGGTTCCTTTCCTGTCAAGAGGAAGTTTTATATCGTACAATCCTATCTGTCAGTTCTTACTGTAATATCCTGAGTTGTAGTCCTTTCCAGGAAGGTCTTGCCTCTGCCTATAACTTCTGGTGTTTCCTTATGTTTTTCTTTGGCAGGTCAGATTTTTAAGTCTCCCCTCCCCCCCCCCCCCGCCTTTAATTGAAATATACTCTTTTCTCATCTGCTATATCCTACTTATAGTTTCCTCTCCCTCTACTCCTCATTCCTCTCCACCTGCCTCCGCCTCTGGAACCTTCCATCTCTCATTAGACAAGAACAGGCTCCTAAGAGATAACAACCAAACATGACAACATAAATATAATAGGATGAAGCAAAAACTATCACATCGAAGTCGGACACAGCAACCCAGCAGGAGAAAAAGAGCCCTAAGAGCAGGCAATAGAGTCAGAGACTCATTCTCACAGGCAGGAGTCCCATAAAATACTAAGCTGAGTGGTGGTGTCACATGCCTTTAATCCCAGCACTCAGGAGGCAGAGGATGGTGGATCTCTGTAAGTTTGAGGCCAGCCTGGTTTACAGAACAAGTTCCAGGACAGCCAGGGCTGTTACACAAAGAGACCCGCCAGGGGCCAGCCCCTGCTGTTCTTTCTTGGTTCTCTCTTGAGGTAAACCTAGGGAGAAGAGGTTTGCTGGTGCAAGACTTGGTCTTAGGGTTGCCTATTTCTATAATAAAAGTTTGCCTGTCTTAAATCTAAGTTACTTTGTTGTGGTAGCTGACCTGCTGAGTCACTCTGAGGGCAGAAACTGCAGTCTCTGGTGTTTAGCACCTCAAAGTGAAACAGCTGGGGAGGTGCTGGAGGTTAAGTGAAAGGATTTATTGCTGGGGCTTCTTTCTCTGGTGAATCAGCCAGAAGCCTCTCTGGCTACCCTGGTTAACTCTTTGTGAACCAGAGAGGAAGGAAAGGAAAAGAACTAAGATGCTTTATACAGGCAAATATGCACAGACACATACATTCAAACATTCACACACCCACTCACTGGCCTGGCCCAACCGTCTGTCACAATCAACTCCACATGTATTCATGCATGCTTACATACATACACATATACTTACACACAAGTATAGACAAACAGACATATACATTTAGATGGATAGATGATGGACAGATGGATGGATTGATGGATGGATGGATGGATGGATGGATGGATGGGGCAGAACTCCCCAAGCCAAACCAGTCAACCAACAATTTTATTTCTTTTCTCTAGCCTTTTATATCTTCTTAGACAAAACGTTCTGTAGAAAATTACCTCAGAGATAAAAATTTACATAGAATGAGAGTTACAGAAGGATGTTGATAATTAAGTTCAAAGCAATGTTTCATTATAATATGCTCATTATAAGTTCAAAGCGAGCCGGGCGTGGTGGCACACGCCTTTAATCCCAGCACTCGGGAGGCAGAGGCAGGCGGATTTCTGAGTTTGAGGCCAGCCTGGTCTACAAAGTGAGTTCCAGGACAGCCAGGGCTATACAGAGAAACCCTGTCTCGAAAAACCAAAAAAAAAAAAAAAAAAAAAAAAAAAGTTCAAAGCAACAGTTTCTACATGGCCTTGCCTTATCATAGTGCAAACCTATGACTTTATCCTTGGACCTAAATGCTTTTCCTTGAACACAAAATTATCCCAAGTCTATTTCTCTTTTTAGTGTAATTATGAAAGCTAATTGTGTTTCTTATTATGTAGCCTTTACTTACTATACTGAGGAGTGGGCACATTCTATTCTTGATTCTAACTTTATTGCATCTTTCTCACAACTACAACCATCTCTAAAAACGTTCTTCCTAAAATTATTTGAATCAAATCAAGAATTCTATAGAATCATAATCTATTTGTCAATATAGCATCACTACGAAATAGTACATCTTCGTGGGTCTACAAAAATCTGCTCAAAAGGTGGGCCAATACCTAGTGAGTGTTATCTATTTAATAACAGGAAACGCATATTAATAGCAGGAATTATTCCTCAGATATAATCTCTTCAGCCTTGTCTAGAGGAGCAAACCCATTATAGATTGGCAGTCTACGGCAGAACTATCTCAGGGAGATCACCTGCTAGTTTTTAACCTCTCCTAGATGGCTCTTGGCAGAAACCCTGTCTCAGGGTGGGGATAGGGGTGTGTGTGTGTGTGTGTGTGTGTGTGTGTGTGTGTGTGTGTGTGGAACCAAGCTAGCAGCTATAACATTTGCACAGAGGATTTGGCAGACCCATGCAGGTCCTGTGCTTGTTGTTTCAGTCTCTGTGACCTCAACTGGGCCTCGTTTATTTGACTCAGAGAGCCTTATACTCCTGGTGTTCTCCACTTTCTCTGGATCTTAGAATCTTTCCACCTCTTCTGCTGTGGGATTCCCTGAGCTCTGAGGGGCAGAATTTGATGGAGACTTCTTCCCATTTAGACTCTCTCTCCACAAAATGCCTGGTCATGCTCTCTGCGTGTATTCCCATCTGCTGCTTGAGGGAACCCCTCTGATGATGGCTTAGTCAGGCCGCAGATTGATGAGGGCAACAGAAGACCATCAGGAGTCATTCCATTGACAGTTGTTTTTTTCGTTTTGTTTGTTTTTTATTTTGTTTGTTTGTTTCTTTGTTTTAGACCAATAGTGTTTGGTTTTTACCTGTGGCTATCTAGTATCTAGATGTTGGCTATCCAAGCAATCTTATCTTGACACCTTTTATCCATACTTAATTGATTTTTATTCAGGGTGAGAGAGATGAGTCTAATTTTACTCTTTTACATGTGAAGATTCAGTTTCCCAAGAGCAGTTTGTTACAGAGGCTGTCTTTTTCTCCAATGTGTTTTTGATACTGTGTCAAAAATGAGGTGCATACATCTATGTGGCTTTGGTTCTAGGTTATCAATATTCCACTGGCATATGGACCTATTTTGTGCCAGCCCCAGGCTGTATTTTGTTACTAATGGCTTTATAATATAATTTGAATTCAGGTGTTGTGATGACTCCAGGATTTCTTTGGCCATTCAGATTATTTTGAACTTTCATATGCATTTTGGGTTGGTATATAATAAATATGCTGAGCTTTTGGTTCACAGAGCTTTCTCCAACAGAGAGCTGAGTCTACCCAGTGATAACCTTTCTCTCTCTCTCTCTCTCTCTCTCTCTCTCTCTCTCTCTCTCTCTCTCTCTCTCTCTCTCTCTCTGTGTGTGTGTGTGTGTGTGTGTTCTGTGTTTGTCTTCTTTCTCTGGCAACCCCAAC
Organism: Mus caroli; assembly: GCF_978045245.1. Taxonomy (NCBI): domain Eukaryota; kingdom Metazoa; phylum Chordata; class Mammalia; order Rodentia; family Muridae; genus Mus; species Mus caroli. The sequence goes on from NW_028227266.1 coordinate 49,604,669, forward strand.
TTGGAGCAATATTCAGCACAGTGAGGAAATTGGGCACCATTGGTTTTTTTCTGATGTTAGAAGAAATTGCCTCAGTTTTCCCCTTTTGTTATGATATTAGCAAAAGACTTGTTATATGTAGTCGTTTTTAGCTTGAGATACACTCCTTCAGTTCCTTGTTTCTCAAGTCTTCCTTCATAAAGGGATTTAAATGTTGTCTAAAGTATTTGCTGTTATCTATTGAGGTGGTTATGTAATTAATTGCCATAGGCTATATTATGTTTATTAACTTGTATAGGTAAACTATCCTTATATGCTTGGCATAAAACCAACTCTGTCATGATACATAACAATTGTGATGTGGTGCTAAATGTGCTTTGCAAGTCGTTTATTGGGAATTTTTTGTGTCTTTGTTCACTAGGAGAAGTGACTTAACGAAACTTTCCTCAAACTTCCTTTTCTTTGCAAGCTAATTTTGTACCTTGAGATAGCATTCCCCGGAACATGAGTTTATAGAACATTAACAGAGGTCAGCATGGTGGTCCCGGTCAGTGGGTCATAAATCGTGACAAAAGTGTGTCAGAGATGAAAATATGGAATGCTATTGTGGATCTAGGAATCCTTGAATCCATGTTTATCACCAGGCCTAACACAGCCCTTAAATATATAGGTGACTGTTCTTCAAAAGGATAGAGACAATATAGTTTATTAGCTATGGATCCATCTAAAAGCACCACTAAGATTTCTAATAGATATTTTTCTGTTTTGCTTCTTCTTGCAGTCACTAGAAACTAAAAATATAACTGTTATGTGGGAGATCTGTAAAATGTTTTGATGTATAAAGGGTTCTTTGTGCTAAAAGGACAAAAAAGGCTGAAAAAGCACTCCCTGTACCCAGAAGATGAGCTCCGCTGGCTGGAAACTCAGGCGTGATGCCATTAGATGAGGATACTCTAGGGTCACAGCAAACTGTGGTTCCTCCGTAATCGTAAAACACAGCGTGGTCTGGGCACCCGCGAGTAACCTGGATGGGTAGGACCCAGTGCTGTGCAGGGGATCCTCGCATCTCTCTTAGGCTAGGGCTCTGTGGAATGTTTGACACAGCAAGTCCAGCGGAGCGGGGGTTTCTGTACTGCAGCTGTATAAATGAACTGCCATGGCCAGATGTGACTGTCATGACCCTGTTTGTGTACAGCATGGACATGCAGCCTCCACAGCCCTTGGGGATCTTTTTGGCTCTGGGACGCTATGATAGCAGACTTCAGTAAGTTGTGCATCAAAAAGCCAGCCAAATACCCATGAAAAAGGAAAAAAAAATGTGCTCACAGATGCTGCTCTCTCCAAAGAGAGCAAATGCAGGTTTGTCCAATGAAAGCAAACTCTACAGTATCCTTAATTACAAGGATGGTCTGCCTTCTCAGCCAAAAGCATACGACAGCATGGCTCAGCCCCTTCATTATACTGGACTCATGACAGCCCTGCTGGTGAGCTGACCCTGGTGATTATCATAGCATGCAGTGGTACCATCCATATGTGGTGTGGCTTATATCACTTTTTTACTAATCCAGCTGATAGACAACATCTAATTTTGTTCTCATTTAAGAAACACATGTTTGTTCTGCACCTCTTGGTCCATTATCACTTTTGCTGCATTGTATTGTGTTTTTGGAGCCAGTAGTTCAGGATAGCCCAGGACTCATTATGTAGTCCAGGCTGACCTTGAACTCACAGCAACACTCCTGTTTGGGCCTCCCTGTATTTGGTTCTTTATAAATTCTCATCTGGCCCAACTGAGCTTTAAGAAATTATAAAATTAAATCACATTTGCCTTCTCTGAAGTAGAAAAGGCAGAATGACCAGAAACATAACAGATGCAGCTATTCTTGGCTTCAGCTCTTAGCATCAGTGGCCACACCCCAAAGGGATGGCTGATCCAGGGCTATTGGCAAAAACAGTACAGAGAGAATCAGATCCTCTGAGAGTCTAATTTTTCTTACCAGCTTGGTGTTGACTTTTCGTCTGATCTTAGATGCATGTTTTCTATATTCTCTCTCGGGTCTCTGGGTCAATTGTTGATATCCTAATTTGCCAGCTTGCATCTCCCTTCATGGTTTTAAATTGCTCATGTCAGGAGGGGTTCACAGGTTTTGCTAATATCCTACACTCCAAATGGTGAAACTGGGGTTCCTCAATTCTCCATTCAAATCTTCCCAGGGTACCTAAATGTGTAAGTTTAGTAGCTAGCAGTGAAAGGGATTGAAACAGAAGTTTACATCTTTAGTGTATTTTAACTACACAGTTCTTTTGAAAGAGAGAAAGATAGAGAGAGATAAAGTGTGTGTATGTGTGTGTGTGTTTACCATTTCATTTGGCATTTAAAATATAACAATTATAGCTAAAGATTCCTGACCTTGAGCTAACTAGGAGAGCCTACCTATGGAATATAGAACACCCAGATTCATGTAAGCCACACTGAATGAATCTAACTGATTGGAAGACATTGGCCAGCAACACCCTAGCTCTATCTACACAACTGAGGCATCTGGAAGGAAACCGAATGCTGTTAGAACTTAAGAAACCGTCCAGTGCTTAGACTGTACACACAATTGTTTTTATTTTTAAGTGCTTGGTGTTTAGTGAGCAACAACCTCTTAGGGAAATATTTTTTTCCTTCCAACTTGTGGGATGATTCGTCCTTTTTTCTTTGGATCTTCTGCCCAGGGATTACAACATTTTCGAAACACGGTGCATCTACATGATATCAAATGCTTTCTGGAGGAAGTGACCAATTCCTTTGGCTTGGTTACTATGTGGGGCCTCATGAAAATATTTGTTCAAGCAAAGGGTTATGCTGGACGAGTGGGGGCTTTCAGATGAAAATATAGTGTTTGCCTCTCTGGGAACCTGAATAAACAGGTTGGGCTTTGATTAATCTCTGCCTTACTTAGTTTCAAAATGCGTAGAAGGAGGAGAGATGACCCTGCTAGGAAGGTGGATTAAGTAATTTCTGGCATGAATGAATCCAGAATGGCTTGGGGTGGAGAGAGATAAGATGTGTTTGTCATCTTTACGAAGCATTTGGAAACTATGTAAAGAAGAGAGAGGAGGGACCAGCATTGAGGGCAGTCGGCCTGGCCTAGCCAGGGAGCAGCCTGGGTGAGCACAATGTCTCCCGCATTGTGTCCCAGCCTTTATATGTGTAGGTGTTAATGTACGCCTGCCACAAAGGGTGCACTGCTTTCAACTGGATTTGCAGACTTCTGGGTTCGTGTAATTAAGCAGTTTTATGTGTTAAGCCGGTCACTTTACTGCAGGACTTCCTGGCCTCTTCAGATGTATTATGAGTCCTAAGTTCCAAAGATGACTTATCAAGAAATAGTCTCATTTAGGCACCTTTACCAACGTCTCCTTATCAATATCTTCTTATCATTCTCTCCTCCTGTAGCAGCCCAAGAAAACTGTTTTAGAAAAAGCATGATCCGGTTCTCGTTGTGCAGGCCTATAATTCCAGGTGTCGAGGAGTCCAGGATTAAGGATATTCTGTTAAAGGTCAGAATGGGTGATTTAGAGAGATGAAGCTCAGTGGGCAGAGGGCTTTGCCTAGTATTCAGGAGACCCAAACCTTAACGTCACAAAGCAAAAAGGAAGCGACTCTTCCTAGTTGTTGAAAGAGTCTTGGCTTTACATGCAATTCATCAGAGTATAAATCCCATCCCCTTTGCACATTAGCTGTGTGATCTGGGGCAGATAGAATCCTAGTCTGTCTTGTGTTTGTCTGTGGTAAAACGTAGGTTTTGATATGGGAGGTACAGAATTCTCATGAGAATTAACTGACCCTATAATAAATATAAACCAAATCTATACGATTAGTAAAGTACAAAATACACATTGATCCATGCTATAAATTCAGACATTGAGTTATAAATATAATCTTGAGATATTCATGTTAAGAGTGGATGTTTCAGCTTGGACATTTTCATTAATTTAAGGACATTAGCCATAAAACTGATGTCTCACTGAAAACACGCTCTAGTATTTGGCCCTACTCTGCAAAACAGTTCACATTTGATATCCCCTGTCCAAACAGTGAGCAGATGAGACCCAAAGGAGCGCCTCTCTCTTTATTAAAAATGGCTGGAGGAAAACAATCTGCCTGATTCTGCACACACTCACACACACACACACACACACACACACACACACACTACTGCAACAAACTCCTGGAGCAGTTGGAAAGGACACAGCCAGCTTAGGATTTATGTCTGGTCTTTAAACTCTGAAATAAGCTGAATTATGTAAACATTTTGGCACAGCATACAGGGAGGGAAATGCATTCCTCCTGGCATTATTAACAGGTGCTCTGGGAATAAGCAGCTATGGAGAGTTCACGTTGCAGTGTCAGCAGAAGAAAATGTATTTTATAGGCTTATAGGGATAGAGGAGGGCCAGCAAGAAGCCCACAGGTCCCATGCAGGAAGATGGCTGACAAATACTTTCCAGCTGTCACAACTGCACACGGGGTCTCATGATTTCTTGTAGTGTTATGAATGTAAACGGTATTCAATTAACTGTTTCAAACACAGAAAGACTGCATTTACAAGAGAGAGATTTCTAGGCACCTGTCATGCCTGCCACCTCTGCTGTTTTCTGTGGTTCTCAGGTGCAGGAGAGAGGTTGCCCCCCTGTTCTAAGGCCACTCAGCTGTGCTCAGAGAATATAAATAAAAATAGACATACAAGGAGTGAGTTCTCAGTAAGCAGTGACTCTATCACCTTCTAAGAGGCTGAGCCTCAGTATTTAGTCTATCCACACAGCATCTCAACCTCCCGCATCAGCCCCCTCCTCCCCTGGCCCCAGACTCACCAACACTAAGAAGTACCATGAGAGGAAAAGAGCTTTATGTCCAGGAGGTACGCATGCTACTGCATAGAGCACCAAAGAGAGTGATAGAAGTTCTTTCTCTGAAGAACTAGAGGTGAGAGTACCTTTAAAGATCAAAGGCTTCCTGCCTGGCTGTATATTCCCTTTTAAGAATGAGCAAAAGGAGAAAAAAAAGCAATCTGCCAGAAACAGAGGGCCACATGCTAGAAACTGCAGTCAGGTAGCAACAGAACATGACATAAGACTCTCCCCAGCAGTTGAAAGAGCCTGTTGTAAAGACAGATGCTGTGAGCTCTAGACACGAGCAAAGTTCTGAGCTGTGGGATTAGGAACCTTGTCCAGCCCCAGCCATCCAACAGTCCCTCCAGGAACTCTGAGGACTGGAGCCAAGCAAGGGATGAGTTTGCATGGCCCCTGTTCTTCTTTTCCTCCTGCAGGAAGGATGAAAGGCAAGCTTTTCATTAAGATGACCTGTGACTGCAGCTCACTCCCGCTGGAAGTCACAAGGTCTTGTTTCAAAGATCCATCTCCTGGCACTGAGAGACAGCCAGAGGCCCCCTCACTGTTGGCCATTCTGCTTTCCAACGCTGTAATGCTTGCCAGTCACTGGACTGTAAACTCAGAGAAGCTCAGTCTGGAATTAAAAATGCTAACTTTGAAATGTAAGAAACCTGAGTTCAGGTTCCGGTCTTGGGTCTGCCAAGCAGCCTTGTGATGTTGGACAAGGTCTATAATGACTCTCCACTGTTATTTCCATAGTCTTCTACTCACAGTTTTGGGAATTGAACGAGATCATTTATATGATAAAAATAACAAAAAAAGATGAATGGTGAATACCGGTTATTGCTTGTTTGGTTGGTTGGTTGGTTTTTGATCTCTGCCGAGAAGTGAAATGCTTGCCATGGCCTTATGAAGATAAACAGGCCACATTCTGTTATGTACCAACCTACTTTTATGAGTTAATCTGTTAACTTGGAATTTTTTAGATAGAGTCTCACATAGCCCACATATCCTCAAACTTGCCTATGTAGCCAAGGTTTGCCTTGAACTCCTGATCTTCCTGTCTCTACCTACTAAATGCTGAGATGGGAGGTGTGTACCACATACCTGGCACATCTCTAGTTTCCTTACTAAAAGGAGGGGGATGAAGCAAAAAGCACCTAATTAACTCAAATTGCTTTCCTCTGACCTACATCCCAGAAAATCTGACCTAGGCCTGGGCCAGGTACTCTGATTGGTTAACATTTATGTAGCTAAGCAGAGGAGGCTTTCATACCCTCGTTGGGCGATTGAAATTACTGTCTCCGAGTTTCTAACAGCGGGTTTTGGGGATAGCACAGGACCTGCCAACACATATCTGTGTGTTAAAATGAGAATTAGTCTGTTGGCAGGGAAAAACATAGCCAAGCTCTTGTAACCAGGAAATATGATTATAGCATTCAAAGTTGCCATTTAATGTGTTGTAATACTCAGGCTGTTCTTCAGCACCCAGAAACTCTACACCACAGTGATTACACAATGAGGTCAATTTGTATCTGTTGTGATTACAATGGGGATCGAATGTATTTGCCTTGGCTTATCCAGGTGTTGGGATGACCCATAAAGCCCAAACAAAAGACTTTAACCCCAAATATAACTTTGAAATTCCCCCCTCCCCCCGCGCGCGCACCCAGATTCCTGCTAATTGCCATGTGGTTAGCCTTTCTGTTGGTACCCAGATCTCTGCCTGCCACATTGGAGACTGGGATCCTTTAATAACAAGGATGAGTGGAGGCAGTTCTTTGCAACGTCAAAGCTACCCATCTAGTTAAATCAGGAGGCCAAATTGCTTTCCTTGTACAATATTAGGCAGTTATGTGATTTTCATTTTTCATTAAGTTGACAGATTTTGTGGTCACTATACAGAACTCAAATTTCAAATTTTTAAAGTGTTTGTTGTAGCAAGGACATGAGGCTTGATGTCGTGCCTCCAAATGCCAACAAACTTGTGACTTAAAAATACTATTAGTGTTAAAGCCACTCAACTGTGAGCCTTCTGGTAACAAAGGATAAACAAGTGATAAATTCAATGTCTCCCTTTCCAAACTATCTGATCTTATACCATCCTGCTTCAAGCTCATCCTGCCAACCAATACCAACATAAAATTATGCCCATCATCATTCTGTTCTTCTTAATATTTGGTTTCTTTCATCTCAGTCTGCATCAATCGCTTGTTTTGTGTATCATTCTCCCATAGCTGGAGTAAAAGTCTAGGAAGAAACTTCCCTCTGAATGCACAGGAAAGATGTAGGACCTGGAAAGTAGATCATGTTTACTGTGTAACAAGTCCACGTGATGATGAGCACTTCACAGCATTGTCTTACGATGCTTCAAGACTAGGACTTTCTAGTGTATGCAATGGTGTCAGTGTTTGGAAGCTGATTATGGGGTAGATCCCTGGATATGGCAGTCTCTAGATGGTCCATCTTTTCTCCACAGCTCCAAACTTTGTCTCTGTAACTCCTTCCATGGGTGTTTTGTTCCCAATTCTAAGGAGGGGCAAAGTGTCCACACTTTGGTCTTCGTTCTTCTTGAGTTTCATGTGTTTAGCAAATTTTATCTTATATCTTGGGTATCCAAAGTTTTGGGCTAATAACCTCTTATCAGTGAGTACATATTGTGTGAGTTCCTTTGTGATTGTGTTACCTCACTCAGGATGATGCCCTCCAGGTCCATCCATTTGCCTAGGAATTTCATAAATTCATTCTTTTTAATAGCTGAGTAGTACTCCATTGTGTGCATGTACCACATTTTCTGTATCCATTCCTCTGTTGAGAGGCATCTGGGTTCTTTCCCATTGCATACACTAGCAAGACTTTGCTGAAAGGACCCAGATATAGCTGTCTCTTGTGAGACTATACCGGGGCCTAGCAAACACAGAAGTGGATGCTCACAGTCAGCTATTGGATGGATCACACGGCCCCCAATGGAGGAGCTAGAGAAATTACCCAAGGAGCTAAAGGGATCTGCAACCCTATAGGTAGAACAACATTATGAACTAACCAGTACCCTGGAGCTCTTGACTCTAGCTGCATATGTATCACTGGAAAGAGAGGCCCATTGGACACACAAACTTTATATGCCCCAGTACAGGGGAATGCCAGGGCCAAAAAAAAAAAAAAAAAATGGGAATGGGTGGGTAGGGAAGTGGGGGGAAGGGTATGGGGGACCTTTGGGATAGCATTGGAAATGTAATTGAGGAAAAGATGTAATAAAAGAATATTAAAAATTTTAAAAAAAGACTAGGACTTTCGGTGAATCTCTGAGAGGCCAATAAAGCCCTTCTAAAGTGCATGCCCGATTTAGCTACTCAGCCTTGTCTCCTGCAAGTGTTCACCAGACATTACTTCAATTTGGCTGCTTTGAGCAAACAAGATAATAATTGTTTCAAGGGTAAGCAGAGGGCTTGGAGGAACCCTGTTGCTATAGCAACTATAAGCCACATGTTGTTACAGGGTCTCAGTATGAAGTGAAGTTCACAGTACTAGGATTGCTTTATATGCTAACCATGCCTGGTTGACCTGGCTTCTGAAGAGGACATCTTCAGAGACAACTTGGACCTTGAAGTTATAAGAATATGATGCTGGCATCCTTTCAAACATCCAAGATCCTAGACCTCAAGCAAATGTTGTCATATCCTGAGGCCTCTGAGTTCTCGTCTATAAAATGGGTTGATACTCATTAGAAACCATGTACCTGATAGGAAGGGTTTGAATATTAAATAAGTTGATGTGAATATAGATAGTCTATCATGAGGATGTGAACCCATTTCTGTGGTTTCCAACATCATGGAGACTAGTTTAAGGTCTACTTTTTGTTTTAGTCATTCCTAAAGATATGAGGTATTCTGTGAGGTATGAGTAAATTATGTTGTATAAATAGAAAAAAATCCAAGTCAATGTTTAAATACAAAGTATTTGATAAATAATAAATATCTTATAACATAATACAAGTCTTGAATTAAAGTAGTTAGCTAATTGTAGATGTCTGTGGAGTCAGATTCTGCAGGAGTGTCATAATGAGGCTTGTTCACACTTCTCTTTCTTTACATGAGCATCCTATATAGCTCAGATGAGTTATACTGCTTATATCATTAAGATGCATGTTAGTGTTGATTATAAATGTCGAGAACAGAAGAAACATACCTATGGTTTTTCTTCCTTATGAAACTTTTGCAAACAGGCCCTAGCTTTTCCAAGTTCACTGGCAGCTTTACAGTGGGCAGAAGGCTTTGAGCAGAGGTTAAAGGTAAAATGCTTTTACTGTCTTTGGTGAGGTGGAGTTTGGCTGACCTTTTAGTTGCCTGAACTCATTTCCCTTGATCAAAGGCCTACTACAGATAAATAATTGTTGGGCTTTATTGAGGCAACTTCTTGTGGTTCTGTTGCTTTAGGACCTTTCAGAGTCTTCTGGATCTTCTTTGAGTTAAGCAGTATCATTAAGAACATCTCTGAGAAGACTGTGGTGTGGTCTTCCAACTAAAGTTCTCCATAAGGAAAAGGAAGGCTTGGGGCTGTGAAAAGTCATAACTAGAGAGATATGGTTCTAAGTACTCTTAAAGACCCCTAAAGGGCTGAGGATACAGCTCAGTGGGAGAGTACTTGTCTCTCATGTACAAGACCTTAGGTTTGATCCAAAGTAACAAGAGAAAATAAAATATTAAACAGAGGAGAAAGTAAACTGCCTTTCTCACTGACCACATGGGGCTTTTAAATGAGAATACATCTGTTTCATTTTGTAGGAATATGAATATACACATAGATAATTATTAAGACATAGAAATAGACATATATGTATATATATATATGTATGTATGTATACACACACACATTCATATACACTTGCACGCACACACACACATGTTCACACTTCCTTATTTCCCCTATGCATAGCTTCCTACATGTCTGCTGTGTCAAGGGATGTCAGAATTACAATACTTAAAACAGTTCAAAAATAGTAAAAACAGTTTATACAATGATGCTTGTCTCTTAAGTCAAATCAGGAAGTGCTACCCACCTGACTCATTCTGATATATCCAGATTAAAGGAAGCAGATTAAGGGAAAGTCTTTCTAAGACAAGAAAAGAACTCCTAGAAACATAAGACTGGAAAGCCAGTCAGGACCTCCCTCCTTCCCACCCCACCCCCACCCCCGGCCTGCTGCTCCAGCCCAGTGCTTTAGTTGTGTATTCCTATCACTTTTGTGTCTTGGTGCCGGTTCCATTTGTTTTCTGTTCATGTGAATTAATTGTGCAAATAAATGGGTTCGTGGCATGCCTATATATCTATACAATGTATTCTTTTTGATCATGTTCACACCCTCTATTTCTTATTTCTTCTCTTCATTCTTCCACATTCCTAAAAATAATCCTCCATATACTTTCATGTTCTTACAAAAACTGCATTTCTCATTTGAGAGAAAACACACAGAATTTATCTTTCTGAACCTGGTTTATTTTTGCTTAACATGATGATTTCTGGTTTTATTCCTTGTCCTGTTCTTGATGTGATTTTATCCTTCTCTGTGGATGGATAAAGTGCATATTGTATTTTTCTTATCAGTTTGCATGTTGATGGGCACCTAGTCTGATTTCACAGCTTAGTTATTGTAAATAATGACACAGTAAACATGGCTATAAAGGCGATTCCCCAATTTGCTGACTCATTCTTTTGAATATATACCTGGAAGTGTCATATGTGAACTCCACACATGTTTTCATGAATTCTATCACATAGATATAACTAAGCCCTATGTTCTACCATTCTGAGCAACACTGTATCAATTTCCATATTGGCTAGCCTTTACCTCCACACCAACAGTTCCTTTTCTTCCTGTATTCTCTCGGGTTCTTTGTGTAGCACACTAAAGTTTCAATTTCCTCATCTATAAAAAGAGAACATGATAGACTTGTTTCATGGGTCAGTTCATTTGATGGGATCAGTTCAGTGATATAGCTATTGTGTTATTACTGACTCAATAACAGAAACAGCTCAAATCATTCTCCCTATTGTTTATGGGGAGTTCCTGAAGCCTTCTCTTCTACCTCCTTCCCAAAGTCAGCCATTCCTACTGGGGACCCTAATTCCCTGCCTGAAATGAGAGAAAACTGGCAGAGCGTAGCATGCATAGCATCACAAGAAGTTATGTTATTATTTGGGAACTGGTTAGATTGGGATTCCTGTACTGTAGCAAGACTGACAAACAGTGGAGCTGGCCCCGTCACCATCCTTTGCCTGCAATGATCTCTTCTTCACTCAATTCTTCATATGGCTGGAGCTATTTCAACATTCCATCTTGGATAAAATGTCACCTCTGCAGAAATACTTTTCACAGTCACCCTAGCTTCAGAGCTCTCTGGCTAAACCACTGCTCAATGTTTCTGAGTGTTTGTGCTTTAGGACAGTTGTCACAACTGGAATTACCTTGTTTGTTTAGCTCTCATCTGTGATTATTGTTTGTCTCTCAGGAAGCTAATGTAAACCCCTGAGAATAGAATTCCTCTCTCTCTCTCTCTCTCTCTCTCTCTCTCTCTCTCTCTCTCTCTCTCTCTCTCTCTCTCTCATGTGCAGTATCCTCAGCACCAGGCAGAGTAGGCACTAGGAACATCGTGAGTAAATAAAAGCATCTGTCTCTTAGCTCTTCCTTCATCAGCATGCTTGAGACAGCCTCCATGAGTGCACTAACAGCCACTGTCCTGACCCCACCAATGGTAAGGTCTTAAAGGGTTGTTCCCCCCTCACAGCAGTGTAAATATGTCATCTAGTCAGATAAAATCTTCACCCCATTTTCACAAGACCTAGGATTTGTAATCTGAAAATGGACTTTGAAATTACACAATGGATATATTCTTGGACCTCAAATGCTCTTTTAGGAAACTGCATGAAGGCTCTGCCTTGCCTCAGTGAGAAGAAGATATCCCTTGTCTTACACTTGAACTCCCAAATCCAGTTTCAAAAAGGGAGAAATATCCAAGAGAATATCCATGAATGTGTTGGTCATGGGATCCTCAAACTGGTTCCCCGAAAATTCCTCAGTGGGAATTAACTGAGAAAACATGAGGAATGCTGAAGTAAGGCTTCTAAACATGGGGTCAAAGTGAGAAACTTCAGTGAGAGATTCTCTTCTGCATTTGCTGCCAAATACTGAAAAAATATTTTCATGAACCACAAGTTTCCCAACAGTTCAAGACTTGTTGAAATCGAGTGTATCACCTTAATTGTTTTTGCTTCTGTAATGCTTACCTCACTGCAGTAAAATGCTAATTGCTTAATTACAAAGGAACACCATGCCCATACCTTTACACCTGCAAGAGATTAAACGTTCTTTCTGAAGACACGGAGCCTCTGGAACTAGACAGATTGATATCATTCTGGTCAAAGGCTACGGATCAGTCATAGGATTTCAGACTGAGGCTCTGTTTTGCACAGGAATGCTGGGTTGTTTGTTTAGGATGATTTTATGAGAATATATTGTAAATCAGATCATGCTTTTGATGTTGGGGTCACCAGTGTGTGTGTGTGTGTGTGTGTGTGTGTGTGTGTGTGCATTAGAAACCTTTCTGACCATCCTGGGGTTGATAGCATGGATAGAAAAATTTGACTCCATGATGAGCACCATCAAGGGCACTGGCAACATGGTCCAGAGAGTGGCAAGCCACAGCCACAATGTCATAGAGGAGCTGTTAGAGAAGTCGTCATGTATTGTCTGGCAAAGACATCAAACTTATGAACCTGCTTTTCTTGCCAAATGAGTCCAGCAACATGAGAACATTAAATTATTTGAAGGGATGTGTGCCATTTCTATTCCTGTCCCAGGCTTGTATACATTGTTTCCCTCTTTATCTGACCCCCAGTGTCTCCGCCCCCAACAAGACCTCTTGATTGAGATGTCATTTTCTAGGAGGAAAGCAAAGGCTCTGCATCTTCTGAGTACCTGCATAAAACCTGTTCATCTTCCATCGCACTATCACATATATGTTCTCTATGTCGCTCGCGTGTGCGCGTACACACACACACACACACACATTGAGCCTATCCTTTGCACCAGTCTGTATGGAATTCTCACTATCACTCCTCACATCAGAGGTCTAAAGACCTTAAAGTTCCTTGCCCTAGGAAGTGATAGAGCCAAGTGACAAACCCAGGAACATAGCTCCAAGTCAGCTTTCTTATTATCCACACTGTATCCTCAAGATAGGCAAACATACTTCTAGTATTTTCTTCTGTCTCCCACTCCAGCTGTGCAAGCTCTTCAATGCTTAAACCTATCGATCTTTTTGTCTTAACTTTTCCATAACTTCATACATGTTGACAATGTAATTATATCATATGGATTCTATACTACCACCCAACATCTCTTGGGCCCCCTCCCTATTTCATGCCCTCTCCTTTACATTTCATGTAACTGACTGAGTCCAATTAGTGGAATGCATATATGTCCACACATGTAGGACCATCCCAGAAGCATGGGAAATCTATTATAGGCCATAATCCTGAAGAAACTAACTCTTCCTCCTCTGTCAGCCATCAACTGCTCATACCTCTCAGCTAGTGATAGAGCCTCAGGAGTACCTCCCCTATCCATTCTGGAGTGTTGTCTGGTTTGGTCTTGTATAGATCTTGCATAGGCAACTATGTCTGCTGTGAATTCAGGAAGCCAATGGCCCTGTCATAGCCAGAAGGCACTATTTTATGGTATAGATCTCCAACCTCTGGCTCTTGCATTCTTCCAATAACCTTTTCTATGTTTTCTGAGCCTTGACAGAGAGGAGTTGTGATTTGGGTGTCTCAGTTATTGTTTATTATTCCACAATCACATGTACTCTGCTCTTTGACCAGTTGTGAATCATTGTATTAACCATCATACACTCCAAAAATGATCTTCTGGTAAGGTATGAGAGCTGCATTAACCCATGGATATAGAATAAATATTTAGAGTCAGGCTCTATCAGAGATCTTCTAGTTCAACTTGTGTCTTAAACTGGAACTATGAAGTCTTCTATTCCCAAGTATATTGAAATTTGAGATGTTTTGTAACTCAGGATCCAACTCAAATACTGATATTAGGACTCATAGAATGCAAAACCTGAAAGGGGGTCTGAGAGAAAGTTTAATGATTATAAGACCATGTTAATCTTTTTTTTTTTTTTTTTTTTTTTTTTTTTTTTTTTTTTTTTGGTTTTTCGAGACAGGGTTTCTCTGTGTAGCCCTGGCTGTCCTGGCACTCACTTTGTAGACCAGGCTGGCCTCGAACTCAGAAATCCGCCTGCCTCTGCCTCCCGAGTGCTGGGATTAAAGGCGTGCGCCACCACGCCCGGCTGACCATGTTAATCTTATAGAAGACAGGAGCTCGGGTCCTGGTACCCACATCCAGCAGTTTATGACCTCTTATAATTCCAGCTCCAGAGAATCTGATACCACTTTCTGGCTTCCTTGAGCACCTGCATTCACATACTCATACCCAAACACAAACATACACACATTGGTATTTTCTTAACAAATATATTAAAACCAGACAAATACTTGGGAGATTCTTGCTGTGTGTGTGTTACCATCAAATCATCCATAATCTTTATTTACATAAGTTTTCTTCTGCCAAGGTCATTCTGTAACACAAAGTACTATTCAGCCATAACCTGGAATAGAGTGGTGTTTTTTTCTCTAGTTTAGACTTGTGATATGATTCAAGACATAGATGCAAATCTGATCCAGCACTGACTTTGAGATATCAGCTGCTGTCTGCTCAGCAGCCTTGAACACTAATGGGTCAGGACTCCATTGCCCACAAGCTATGGCCTCTCTAACTGTGTTTTATCATACTCCTCTGCCTCCCTTTCCAAGCTTGGCCTATGCATTTCTAGCCTCAGCATCCATTCTGATCATCACCCCTGTTTGGATTTGCATGTTCAGTGTCCCCAGAGAAACCTTGAAGGAACAAAACCGGGTAGACCAGATGTCTCTTGATTTTTTTTTTTAAATGTCAAAGGTGATTAGGTTTCTTTTTTTTTTTTTTGATTTTTAATATTTTTATTACATATTTTCCTCAATTACATTTCCAATGCTATCCCAAAAGTCCCCCATAGCGCCCCCCACTTCCCTACCCACCCATTCCCATTCTTTTGGCCCTGGCATTCCCCTATATTGGGGCATAAAAAGTTTGCAAGTCCAATGGGCCTCTCTTTCCATTGATGGCCGACTAGGCCATCTTTCCATACATATGCCGCTAGAGACAAGAGCTCCGGGGTTCTGGTTAGTACATCATGTTGTTCCACCAATAGGGTTGCAGATCCCTTTAGCTCCTTGGGTACTTTCTCTAGCTTCTCCATTGGGAGCCCTGTGATACATCCAATAGCTGACTGTGAACATCCACTCCTGTGTTTGCTAGGCCCCGGCATTGTCTCACAAGAGACAGCTATATTTGGGTCCTTTCAGCAAAATCTTGCTAGTGTATGCAATGGTGTCAGCGTTTAGAAGCTGATTATGGGATGGATCCCTGCAAAAGTCTTGAAGAATCATATTTGATACATGGGGTGAAGGACAATAGCAATCATTAAAGGAATCCTGTAGAGTTGTGAAAACCACCCTTTTTCTTCCTGGAAGTTTGAGAGATCTTGTTCTTTATTTTAAAAATTAGCTAAGAATCATGACCTGTTATTAGGCATGTGAAAACTCAAAATGAGTCACTGGAAAAATGCGAGATGTTTGCAATTTATCCTTGTAAAAATAATATAGATGTCTATTGGCTTAGTATAAAGAATAACTAGTTCAGATAATTCTAGGACATTAACTGAGCGATATAAACATTATTAATCTACACAAATTTAAATAGATTTGGATTTGTTAGTTCCTGAACCAGACATCAGTTATTTCCTATTTAAAAGTCGGCTAATTCATATTATCACATCCACCTTTGACACAGTAGATAGAAGGGGAAGAGAGGGGGAGTGTGATCAAAATCTATTGAGTTCTAGTACAAAATTATCAAAAAATTAAAGATGGTGTTATTTATATCTAGGTGAGGTTCAGGCATAAACATGGTAGAATACTACCTGCGCCTGGTCTTTCTTTGTGCAGATGTTCTTCTTTAAGTTGAACTGGCTTATACAGGTGACAAGGACCAAATGAAAATTGCTTTAAATGCTCCATTTCCATTTTTTCCATCTTGTCCAAGAGCAGGAACCTCTTCCCCCCCCCTTTTTTTAATTAGGTATTTTCCTCGTTTACATTTTCAATGCTATCCCAAAACTCCCCCATACCCACCCCCCCAATCCCCTACCCACCCACTCCCCCTTTTTGGCCCTGGGGTTCCCCTGTACTGGGGCATATAAAATTTGCAAGTCCAATGGGCCTCTCTTTGCAGTGATGGCTGACTAGGCCATCTTTTGATACATATGCAGCTAGAGACAAGAGCTCCGGGGTACTGGTTAGTTCATATTGTTGTTCCATCTATAGGGTTGCAGTTCCCTTTAGCTCCTTGGGTAATTTCTCTAGCTCCTCCATTGGGGGCCGTGTGATCCATCCAATAGCTGACTGTGAGTATCCACTTCTGTGTTTGCTAGGCCCCGGCATAGTCTCACAAGAGACAGCTATATCTGGGTCCTTTCAGCAAAATCTTGCTAGTGTATGCAATGGTGTCAGCGTTTGGAAGCTGATTATGGGATGGATCCCTGCATATGGCAATCACAAGATGGTCCATCCTTTCGTCACAGTTCCAAATTTTGTCTCTGTAACTCCTTCCATGGGTGTTTTGTTCCAATTTCTAAGAAGGGGCAAAGTGTCCACACTTTGGTCTTCGTTCTTCTTGAATTTCATGCGTTTAACAAATTTTATCTTATATCTTGGGTATCCTAAGTTTCTGGGCTAATATCCACTTATCAGTGAATACATATTGTGCGAGTTCCTTTGTGATTGGGTTACCTCACTCAGGATGATGCCCTCCAGGTCCATCCATTTGCCTAGGAATTTCATAAATTCATTCTTTTTAATAGCTGAGTAGTACTCCATTGTGTAAATGTACCACATTTTCTGTATCCATTCCTCTGTTGAGGGGCATCTGGGTTCTTTCCAGCTTCTGGCTATTATAAATAAGGCTGATATGAACATAGTGGAGCATGTGTCCTTCTTACCGGTTGGGACATCTTCTGGATATATGCCCAGGAGAGGTATTGCTGGATCCTCCGGTAGTACTATGTCCAATTTTCTGAGGAACTGCCAGACTGATTTCCAGAGTGGTTGTACAAGCTTGCAATCCCACCAACAATGGAGGAGTGTTCCTCTTTCTCCACATCCTCGCCAGCATCTGCTGTCACCTGAACTTTTGATCTTAGCCATTCTGACTGGAGTGAAGTGGAATCTCAGGGTTGTTTTGATTTGCATTTCCCTGATGATTAAGGATGTTGAACATTTTTCAGGTGCTTCTCAGCCATTCGGTATTCCTCAGGTGAGAATTCTTTGTTCAGTTCTGAGCCCCATTTTTAATGGGGTTATTTGACTTTCTGGAGTCCACCTTCTTGAGTTCTTTATATATATTGGATATTAGTCCCTTATCTGATTTAGGATAGGTAAAGATCCTTTCCCAATCTGTTGGTGGCCTTTTTGTCTTATTGATGGTGTCTTTTGCCTTACAGAAGCTTTGCAGTTTCATGAGGTCCCATTTGTCAATTCTCGATCTTACAGCACAAGCCATTGCTGTTCTATTCAGGAATTTTTCCCCTGTACCCATATCTTCGAGGCTTTTCCCTACTTTCTCCTCTATAAGTTTCAGTGTCTCTGGTTTTATGTGGAGTTCCTTAATCCACTTAGATTTGACCTTAGTACAAGGAGATAGAAATGGATCAATTCGCATTTTTCTACATGATAACCGCCAGTTGTGCCAGCACCATTTGTTGAAAATGCTGTCTTTTTTCCACTGGATGGTTTTAGCTCCCTTGTGAAAGATCAAGTGACCATAGGTGTGTGGGTTCATCTCTGGGTCTTCAATTTTGTTCCATTAGTCTACTTGTCTGTCACTATACCAATACCATGCAGTTTTTATCACAATTGCTCTGTAATACAGCTTTAGGTCCGGCATGGTGATTCCACCAGAGGTTCTTTTATCCTTGAGAAGAGTTTTTGCTATCCTAGGTTTTTTGTTATTCCAGATGAATCTGCTGATTGCCCTTTCTAATTCATTGAAGAATTGAGTTAGAATTTTGATGGGGATTGCATTGAATCTGTAGATTGCTTTTGGCAAGATAGCCATTTTTACAATGTTGATCCTGCCAATCCATGAGCATGGGAGATCTTTCCATCTTCTGAGATCTTCTTTAATTTCTTTCTTCAGAGACTTGGAGTCTTATCATACAGATCTTTCACTTCCTTAGTTAGAGTCACGCCAAGGTATTTTATATTATTTGTGACTATGAGCAGGAACCTCTTGAGATGGCTTTCTGACTGCCAGCCCCCAATCATCCTCTTAATGTGAAATACACATTAGTTTCTACTTGCATTGGTGACTACTGTATTCAAGACCAGCTTTTGCCTCTGGTACTTTACCTGGTCCATCCCCTAATAATGAGAGAGTGACAACAGGTTTAACCAACCCCTCTCCAAATACACTTTAAAAGCTGTTTTCTTTCTCAAATATGTTGAAAAAATGGTTAAGATAGATCATAAATGATGCTGACAATATGTAAATCCAGACTACCCAGGGGAACATGCAAGAAAGAAAGAGTAGATTTTCTGTTCCTGGTTTGATCAATGCAGAGAATTTTTAAGACTGAATTGGTCAAAGCTGGGACATTGTAATGGTTTAGACTGGTGCAGATGCAACCCTCTTCAGTTTTTAGGAATATTCAAGCTTTACCTAAGATAAATAGTTATAGAAGAAAATGGAACAAGTTCCCTTAGGCATTTTGTCTTTTGCTTATGAGGGAAACTGAGGAAATGCAAGTGACTGACAACCTTGCAGTAGAATAAAGAAAGGATATATAAGATCTTCATGATCCCAAACCACAAAACACTCTCATAAAGACATTTACCTGATGTGTATTTAGCCTATTTCCCCCCCTACAAATAAGAAAAACATCAAATCCACCTGGCTCACTTAAAATTTAAAAACAGTTTCACTGTTTTTAACCCTTTGTGAATGTTTGTTTTTATTTTTGTTTGTTGTTTGTTTGGATTTTGTTTGTTTTGTTTTCCAAGACACGGTTTCTCTGAGTAGCTTTGACTATCCTGGAACTAGCTTGGCAGACCAAGCTGGCCTCAAACTCGGAGATCTGTCTGCTTTTGCCTCCTGAGTGCTGAGATTAAATGGGACATCCCTGAGTGTCTGTGATAGTTTTCTATGGCTACCTTGGAGTCCCAGGGCCTCATGCTAACCCTGTCTCAGACATTCCTCAGTGACACCAGCACTTTCCCACTGGGCACTTTAGTGTTTACGATCATAATTTGCAGGTTAAGATGTTCCTATGTGCAGCTTATAAAGCTGCTATAGTCAAATGTCAGGACTACAGTCTCTTCAGACACCTCTGGCAGTGGGCTGGCCAGGCATTCCAGACCCTGCATCTATTTACATGACCATTGTTCTCCTACTCTAAGAATTGCATTGACTTCTTTCCTGTTTGCCCAGAAAATTGAGGGTGGTTCGTGGGGGAAGTCACACTGTCACTTTTAGTAGTTTAAATTGTTCCAATACACTTCCGCTGCTGAGGACAATGACCCACGGTGGTCCTTTTCCTTTGGAAATTTTGCACCCATTGTTCATAGTTTGTTTGAGGTATCTTAGGCTGCCAGCAAATCACCATAAAGTTGGTGTCTCAAAACAGCAAAAATTCATTATATCACAGTCCCTAAGCTATGAGTACAAAAATCACAGTGTGGGCAGGGTCACATGTGCCATGGAGGCTGTTAAGAGGGTCCTTCCTTGTCTCTCTCATCTTCCTGTTAGTCGTGGGCATTTTTGTTCCCAGTCTTCATCTGAGTGAGTGCATCATCTCCCTTCTATGTGTTTGTCCTACAGTGACCTTTGACGCACAGCCCACTGAGGTAATCTACAATGATTTCATCTCAAGATCCTTAATGTAATTAGATCTACAACATTCTCTTGTTTTCCAAATAA
Source organism: Mus caroli (assembly GCF_978045245.1). Classification (NCBI taxonomy): domain Eukaryota; kingdom Metazoa; phylum Chordata; class Mammalia; order Rodentia; family Muridae; genus Mus; species Mus caroli. The sequence continues at coordinate 49,624,668 of NW_028227266.1, forward strand.
GGTGATGTTCACATTGACCTAGAAATGCCTCTGAGGGTCATTTTTGCACTCACTAAATAAGCAGCCAATTCAATGAGAAACAGTTATAGAATAGATATGATATCCTTGCCCAAATTCCTAAAAACTGCTTGGCCTCAGCTTCTCATTAGCTTTTCTTCCTTCCAAGTAAGACTTTGTTAATTGACATTGTTTTCTCTACTTCGTAATTATAGAATTGACATTTATAATAGCCACTTCTCTCCCATAATCCACAGTGATCCCATTGTGTGGTTTGGATATTCAATGTTCCTCATAGTCTTATGTTTTAAATACTTGCTCTCCAGCAGGTGGCACTGTTTTTAGTAGACTGTAGAGCCCTTAGATGAAGATCTTCACTAGCAGAAGTAGGTCACAAAGGATAGGCCTTTAAAGACCACAGCTAGCCCTTGATGTTGTTCACATACTTTCTGCTTCCTGGTTTATCATGAAGTAAGGAGCACATACTCCTATTACCATAAACTTCACCATACCTTCCTCACCATGATGGACTTAAACCCTCTGCAAGTAAATAATTTTTCCTCCTTTAAACTGTTCTTTAGGTTCTCTGTCACAGCAACATAAAACTTACTAGCACATCAGCACTCTTTCTACGAATTCTCTCATCTGTTTACTTACTTGTGTTTCTATGCAGAAGTTTAGGATTTCAAGTTTTATACAATTTTGTGGGACAAATTCCAATAGAGAATATTCACCACATCCTCCTATTAAGATCTAACATTAAAAATTAATCTGGGTTCTGTAGCTGAGAGTACAAGCAGAATATTTGAAGGCTGGGTTCTAGGTAAGAAAGAGAGATTCTCCTGCACCGTGTGCTAAAATGCTGCCAGAGGACGCCCACACACAAAGAACTATTGCAAGCCCACAGGTTGTTTTATTACCATCTCTGTTCACACAGTAACAGAGATGGTGTTTTTTTGGCTTGAAAAACTAAGTTTGCCTCAAAAAAACTAAAAAAAGAAAGAAAGAAAGAAAAAAAAAGAAAAAGAAAAAAAGAAAGAAAAGAAAAGAAAAACTAAGTTTGCACTGAAATAATAATTATTTTTGAGTACAGTTCTTTCTAGATATAACCCTCAAAATTTCCTTATTGTACCCATTAGTACAAGTGGTATGAAATGGGAATGATCTCCCCTTTGTTTCTGTTGTCTACCCTAATAATAACCATAATTTTTGTAAGATAATATTAAAGTAATAACTTAGTATCTCACTTTAGAAATGGCCCCTAATACCCAACATTTAGAAATAACCATTATATAAATAAAATAACTATATAAAGCCAAGACACACTTGGATCCATACAGGATATTGATGGATGTTTTCCCTGAATCTCATTTAGAGTGTTGCATAGACAATGTTTTGTCTTCAGATGATCCTGAACTCAGCTCTCACTTGGTCTTCCAAGATGAAACACTTAATCTTTCTGAGCATTATCTTTTGATCTGTAAAGGAAGCAGGGTAGGTCAGATGATAAAATGATAAAGTCTGTTGACATTCTGTTTTTACTGATAATATTTGTTACAGTCTGGTTTTTCTGCTGTAATTTCTTGAGACTATATTCATTCCAATTAATCTAATCAGTAATGGTAATAATAGTGTTAGGAAGTTGATTGACAATCTGTATCTTGGACGTTGGCCTTTATCCTGGTGGCAAATGATATTATGTAAATCAATTTTTCAGTTGTTAATTGATTTCTTGATTAAATGATATGGGACACACACAGCGAGGAGCATATAAAGTTCCTTTACTCCTGGGGTTCTGAAGCATTGCAAGACTATATACAAATGGAGAGATATGTTTGCACAAGGATATAGATAATGTATAAATGCAAGGATAAAAGCCTTCACTCAGATTGATCCTGCTCATGAGTGGCTCTTTCAAACAAGCACCTCTACACATTGCCTCTGAAGACAGTGGTCCATTCTATGAAGTTGGAAAAGAAAGGTTCATCAAAAATAGGTGTACCCACAGCCATGACTAAGTACATGCCAAGATATTCACCAATGGCATTTGCCGTTGTAGTTATAGACAGCACTGGATACAGGTAGAATTTTGTTCCCCTAATCATTAGAAAAGGGCCTTTCTCCCACATTTTCTCTGGTTTGAAAGGGCACTATTATCAAGTCTTAGAAATGGAAATCATAAAAAGTAAAAGGAAAGAGATTTTGGCTATTTTTGTTCTTTGAGGTTTTATATTTTCTTAAATGAATGCTTTAAAAATACATGCCAACAGCATCTGGGAAGTTGTGGTGCACATCTTTAATCCTAGCACTCAGGAGGCAGAATAGGTGGATCTCTGAGTTCCAGGCCAGTCTTGTCTACAGGGAGAGTTTCAGGACAGACATGGCTACACAGAGAAATTCTGTTTCCAAAAGCCAAAAGAGAAGAGAAGGAGGAGGAGAAGGAAGAAGAAGCGAAGGATGAAGAGGAGGAGGAGGCAAGAAAGAAGAAGAAGGAGGAGGAGGAGGAGGAGACAAAGAAGAAGGGAAAGAAGAGGGGAAGAAGAAAGGGAAGAAGAGGGGAAGAAGAAAGGGAGAAGAGGGGAAGAAGAAGAAAGAAGAAAAGAAATAGTGGTGGTGGACCCTTACCAGCAGCAACAGCAATAAAGGTCTATTCTTTTTTAGGTGTTTGGAGGTACTGTTTTAATCAGATTTGTTTTATGGATATTAAATATGGCTAATTTTTTATATTCTATGAATAAACATTAAAAGAAACAAATTCTGTGAGGATAAATATTCTCTATTTTTTAAAGCATCATAAAGTATTAGACAAGAGAAGATTTGGATTTCTGACCTCTAGTAAGACTCATAATTTTAATTAAATCTACCTGAAAAATGAAATCACATGAGGTTGTTGAGTTACTCCCCATGAGACATTGTATTTAAAAATAATTTTAGGTTCTATAGATGAAGTTTTGAGGACTTCTTTCCCATTTGTGAAAAAGCAAAATCAAATGTCTTTACAAGTTACTTTGGCTTTGGGACCTTTGGACTATTTTCTCTAACTGAAAGATACTGCAAAAGAAAGTCAATCATTTAAGAAGGTCAATGTGAGACATGATAGATACGAATTTAACATGAGTTTCATAAATTATAGCACACAACTTGCCATGGTGAATAAGAACACAGTGAGCAAATGATCAGACCATCACAGGTGACTGTGAACACTGAGCCAATGACTCACATAAATCAATCAGGGTGATCTGCTTAGTGAAGATCATTAAATAATTCAACAAAATATTAAGACAATTCAAGCTGGGTTAGACCTAAGTTTTATGCATTTTTAAAAGAAACCTTAAATATCCCAAATAGAAATAAATGCTATTCATCAATTACTTAGAATTACCAACTTTGTTCAGAAGAGGATAGAAGGAGTTGAGTCACCTAGAGCTGGAGTTACAGTATGCCATGGGTACTGGGATACAGACTTGGGTCCTCTAGAAGATGAAAGAAGTACTCTTAACTGCTGAGATATCTTTACAGACCTGAATTACTCTTATAGTTTGTATATGCTTGGCCCTGGGAGTGGCACTATTAGAAGGTGTGTCCCTGTTGGAGTAGGTGAGGCCTTGTTGGAATAGATGTGTCACTGTGTGTATGGGCTTTAAGACCCTCATTTTAGCTGCCTGGAAGACATTATTCTGCTGGCAGCCTTCAGATGAAGGTAAAGAACTCTCAGCTCAGCCTGCACCATGCCTACCTGGATGCTGCCATGTTCCTGCCTTGAGGATAATGGACCGAACCTTTGAACCTGTAAGCCAGCCCCAATTAAATGAGGTGCTTATAAGAGTTGCCTTGGTCATGCTGTCTGTTCACAGCAGTAAAACTCTAAGACAATTACCTATTTCTAAATTATTGATATATTTTCTGCTTTTTGTGGATGTTATATGTGTGCTTGTGAATATATAAACCTAGATTTTTCTAATAAATTGGGCCATATAGAAAAAAAACCATGTAACACTAAGATCATCATCAACTTAAACCATTAGGATGAAAAGGAGTCTTTGAGGTCTTCCCATCAAAGGTCCACATACTTTCTAGTCGTGAAAGCTTTTGTTATAATGTTTCATGAAAGTTTCACTTGTGTATGAAATATATCAAAATCCAGCTGTTGAGGTAGGAGTTCAGCTCTCAGAAGCTCTACAAAACAAGTTTGTCCTCACCTGAACAGACAGCTGGGTCACATGATACACTGTATAAAAACCACTTAATGGCCATGTTCAGTTCACAAGTGACTAAGCCAATCGGAGCCCTAAGAGAAGTGATATATCTAGATTGTAGTCAGCATGCAGAGAGCTTCTAGTTTGACATTTTGATTCCATTGTGATAATCTAATGATTATCACATTTAAAACATTTGTTTGGATGTTGTTGTGAAAATATTTCATAGGTCTCACGTTTTCAGCAAGCATATAAAATATGGATCCTTGCTCTAAAGTGGCTCAAGAACTCTTCCCAGGTTGTCCCTAGACTACGAAAGTGCCACCTGACATTTTAACAGGTTTGCTGGCTCTCCTGAATATTGACAGTATAGGAATACACAGCAAGTGTTTCTGTCCCCTATACTATGGGACCAGGAAAAACATGGCAAGTGGCTTCTGTAAGTCAAGCTTCTTTGGAGACACAGGACCAGTTGTAATATAGATAAAGAGATTTTTTTTTTTTTAAGAATAAGGAGGCCATCAGTCTGGCTCAGAGGGTAAAGGCACTTACCTATTGCCAAACTGATAACCTGAGTTCCAGTCCCCAGGGTCCACTCAGTGGAAGGAGAGAACTGACTCAACCAAGCTGTCACAGCCTTACTGCACTATGTATTCAACCCTCCACCTACACAAAAATAAATATGTGGAATTAGGGATTATGGAGGTTGAGGAACTTCAACATCTGCAGTCTGAAGGCCTGAGAATAAGGAGAGCCAGCAGAGTAAACTAGTTCTGAGTATGCCTCAAGACAAGAGATGGCTAAGATCCCTCCCCCCATTCCTTAACCCCACCCCCAACTTCCATCTGGTAGACCCACGAAGGAATTGGTGCATTTGTTCTGGATTAGACAAATTGGAGGACTAATTGACATGTTATGGGCATTTGGAGGAAATGCTATTGAAGGAGAAGTTCTTGTCATTTTCAAGGACATTTGTATGTTGAGTATACAGTTCTTGAGCCTTGTGTTCAAAATTTTTATTAATATATTTATTACATATTTTCCTCAATTACATTTCCAATGCTATCCCAAAAGTCCCCCATACCCTTTCCCCCACTCCCCTACCCACCCATTCCCACTTTTTGGCCCTGGCGTTCCCCTGTACTGGGGCATATAAAGTTTGCAAGTCCAATGGGCCTCTCTTTCCAGTGATGGCCGACTAGGCCATCTTTTGATTCATATGCAGCTAGAGTCAAGAGCTCCGGGGTACTGGTTAGTTCATAATGTTGTTGCACCTACAGGGTTGCAGATCTCTTTAGCTCCTTGGATACTTTCTCTAGCTCCTCCATTGGGGCCCTGTGATCTATCCAATAGCTGACTGTGAGCATCTACTTATGTGTTGCTAGGCCCCGCCCTAGTCTCACAAGAGACCGCTATATAAAGTCTATCCTGGGGGAAACCCTGTGATTTACTGTTTGCACATGTTACCTTTGACCAGAAGCATCTTCACTTACAGTAATGGGTCATCCAATACCTTATTTTCCTATGCCCTAGAAAATTTGAAAGATTCATTGTCAAAAGCCTTGAGTAAGGAGGAATAGTCTTAAGACAGTGTTTGTGACACTGAAGAAATGCCACAAACTGAAGAAGAACATACCAGGTGTTCATCAAACAGAATGCCCACTTTTCAAAGCTCATTCTGAGCCCATGTGTTTATATATGCAACTATTCTGATAACTTATAGGTTCGATTTTCATGGTGCTTTCAAAGAAGCTATTGCTCAGATGGAAGAAAAACATTTTTTGATCACTGATTCCTGTTAGGGAAGAAAAGAATATTCCTGAATTTTTAAAAATAGTCTATTGGTTCATAACACATTTGGGGAGACAGGGAAAGAAAAATTATAAGACCATTGTGTCTTGTGATTTGGCAGCAGAAATGGCATACTGTTGGCAGCTCTTTACATGGTCTCAGTGGCACAGTAAGAGACTGCCAGTGTCAAGCATTCATCTAGAAACAGAGTCCCAGAGCTTGGAGGCGGATCAAAGGCTGGCTTCTCTTTGGAGCAAGTTGATCATTCAACATTAATGGAGGGTCCAACCATTTCTCCCAAGAAGCTGCTTCAGAATGTAATAGCCTAGAGGAATCTAACCTCTTGCCATATTTGACAGGCAAATGTAGAGCATGAGTACTTTAACGATCAATTTAAAAAGACTTAATGCTGTCCTGGTTGGTCTAACTTTGTCTCTTGGGCATATGATTTGGCAAAGAGTCGTAACTCACTCAATTTCTTCACTTGCTTCAAATGATCTAATTTTCCACTGACCTAGAATATCTCTGACCCAGAACAGACCTTAGCTCAACAGAGAACAAGTGAGCTTGGAGATAGGTGAATTAAAATATCATGTCCCTTTAATTCTGTGTTACAGTGTATATTTATACAAGGATTCCCCTTACTTAGTAAACACTGGGATCTGGGAAGAAGGAGAACATAAATTAACCCTAGGCTAGTCTGTAAGAATCTGTGGCTGGTGAATTTATGTTAACATTAGATTAAATTGGTATCCTAAAACAAAAATTGCAAAGTCAATAAAGTACCTCTTAATTATGAAAAAACTGTATGCATGGTGGTTCTGATCCTCATTATGAAGGCACACTATCAAGTTATAGGAAAGAGTTATTCTGGGTCCCTTCTTCCTTCTCTAACCTCTAGTCTAGATCCTTCTACTCTCCTTCCATACCTTCCCATACATCCACAAAGGAATTAGCATGTTTGTGCAGATTGGGTAATTTGGGGAACAGATCTAAGTTACACAGTGCTATATGGACCAAAGGAAGATGGAGGCCACTATTAAAATAGAAGAGATTGGTTTTCAGTTAGCTGATGGAATAATGTACATTAGTTTGTAGTCCTTTGTCCTGGGGTTAACTGACAGCTCTTTCCATCCCCCGACCTTAGCCTCCTAGTAAACAAAAAACCTAGAATGTTCTGCAGACGTAGCAACTCGCCCAGTAAGTACTGTGGTGGAAAAGACACAGACCAGAACTTGACTCTTGATGCTGTGAAGTTCATGAAACAGGTTTCCATCTACACTCTGCTCTGGTATTGATGTGGGGGAGGGTAGCTAGGAACCAGCTACCAGGAGAGATATGTATGCAAATGCCAGTCTCTGTTTTCCCCCATGAACACTCTCTGACCTTCAGTTTTCTCTAATATTTCAATTTTCTTCCATCTGTAACCAGGAAGGCTCTCCCTCACCTTCTCACATTCGTTCCTTCAATGTATATTTGCTAAGCTCCTACTGTCTACAAGGTGTCCACTTAATGTCATACCTGGTCTGTCCTTCCTCCTCTCTTCCTGAGGAGTGCTCTGGTAAACCCATGGTTACATTTCCAGTGCTTTTTTCTAGAGCATCCATCTGAGTAGTCACTTTCTCATGGTTCATAAAATTTTTGTCTGGTACCTCCTTTAGAGAAAGAGGACAACCCCATAGGAAGACCAACAGTCTCAACTAACCTAGATCCTCTGAGATCTCTCAGATACTGATCCACCAACTAAGCAGCATACACTAGCTGGTATAAGGCCCCAGACACATATACAACAGAGAACTGCCTTCTCTGGCCTCGTAAAAGACTTGAGGTCTTAGGGAGTGGGGAGGTCTGAGTAGATGGGGCATGGGGGGTAGGGACATCCTCTTGGTGATGGGGGTGGTGAGGGGATGAGGAATGGGATGAGGAACAGTCAGAAGGCAGATCAGGAGGAGGATACCAACTGGACTGTAATAAAAGATTAAAGAATGATGATGATTAATAATAATAAAGAAAAAAGAAATTTCCACCTTTCAGGGCCTTCTTCTTTGGAAGCTTTCCTCCTGACCATTTCCTTTTGAAAATTTATTTTAAAAATCTATTTGTGTATGTATGTGTGTGTGTGGGGGGGGGGGTGACATGTCATGTGTTGTAGATACTCAAAGAGGCCAAAAGAGGATGTTAGGACCCCTAGAGCTGGAGTTACAGGCAGTTAAGAGCTACCCAAAGTGCTTACTGGGTACAGAATCTGGGTCATCTGGACGAATACTTAGTACTTAGCCATCTCTCTAAGACCCTTCTTGGTCACTTTCTTGTTTCTCATCCCATTTCTGTTCTTTGGTCAGCAGTTCCATTCTTAACCACATTTCTCTTTTAATCCCACATACTTCCGTGCCTTACTTCTCTTCCTGCAGCCACCTCTTAGACTGCAGGAAACTCTGGGGCATAAATGTCCAAGATACATTTCTCTTCTGATTCTAGACATATCTAATCAACTTTTTATACAGTACAGTCACGTGAACCAATTACCATAGCTGTATAACAAGTCAACCTAAAATTTAGAGGCATTAAAAAAAAAGTCAGACATTGAACAAGTTTACATCCAAGGATATCTGATCCTGCCACATGATCTCTGGGATTCCAGATGTAAAGCATCATGAGACTGAAATCTGTGAATGTCTCCAAGTGCATCTCTGATGGTTGATGCTTGGACCTCATTTGACCCTGTCAGCTGTAATAGTTACAAATGGGTTTTCTTTATGTCTTCATACTTTCATATAATAGTCCATCCTCATAGAACTTACCTGGAAGCTCAGGGCTCCAAAGCTAAGTGCCTAGCTCACAATGGAGAAGCCAGATTACATTTTTTTTTTAAACAAGGCATCCAACCTTGAGAACTACTCCGTGTTGCTACAGGGCCATCCGGCCTTGAGAACCGCTCAGTGTTGCTTTCACCATTTTGTGTTGGTTACAAGCAAGTCACAGACCACTCATATTTGAGAAGAGGTAACTTCAACTCTATCTTGTGATAAGGCAGTGGGAGGGCTTCAAGGAGTGTGTTGTACAGAGAATACGGTCAACACTGGGGCATGTAATGTATCACTTTTCCCCATGCCCATTCACTCATGGTACCACATATACAGATATGTTCTTAGTGCTATGGGTTTTTTTTTTCCTTCATGTTCTGTTTATATGAGACACATTTTCTTGGATTGTAGCTCACTACCACCATTTTATGTTATTTTTATGTATATGTGTGTGTGTGTGTGTGTGTGTGTGTGTGTGAATGTATATGTGCCGACTTGTCTGTGTTTGCACTACATGCATGCCCATACCTACGGAGACCTTAGAGAGAGTGTCAGGTTTCCTGGAACTAGAGTTACAAGAAGTTATGGAGTTCCTGATGGGGTTCAAAAGCCACTCACATTGCTAGGCTCCAAATCTGAGTCCTGTGTAAGAGTATCAAGTGCTCTTAACCATTGAGCCATCTCTCCATCTCTAGCCATTTTTAAATTTTAAATTATTGTGACTAGTTATTTGAGAATTTTGTAAATGTTTTTTTTTTTATCATTTTCACATTACCTCCCTAAATCTTCATAGAAAAATCCATTTCCCTACACATCCAACTTTGTGCCCATTTTTATTTTATTTAAACCATTAATATCTATGTGAGCTGTCCAAATATTCTTGAGTGTGGGCCTTCCACTAGACCATGATTGATGCATCATGAGTATCACGTAGAAAAACTGATTCTTTTCCTTCTGGAAGCCATGAATTACCAAGATGGATCCTTGTCCATCTCCCTTCTCCATGCCGAGATTCGGTCTGGCTTGGGCTTGTACAGATCTTGTGCATGTTATTACAACTGCTGTGGGTTCATATGCGCAGCTGCCCTGCTGTGTCCAGACACTGTAGCATCCAGCATCTCTGGTTTTTACAATCTTTCTGCTCCCTTTTTGGCAATGATTCCTGAACTTTGGAAGGACGAGTGAGGTGTATATAATCTATTTAGAGCTTAACATTCCATTAGTCATTTATTCTTTCAGCGTTGGCCAGTTGTGAGTTTCTGTGTTAACTCCCCTCTGCAAATAGAAGCTTCTCTGATGAGGGTGAGAGATGCACTAATCTACAGTACAAAGCTAGGTACTTCAGGGATAGATTAATACAATGCCCACTTAATACTCTTTATTCTAAGAAGGTATGCTGGAAAAACAAAACAAAACAAAACAAAAAAACAAAAAAGAAAACAAACAAACAAACAAAAAAAAAAACAAGGAAAACAAAATAGCCTTCCTGAACTACGCTGACTCTCCAAGCACGCGTTATGTAGAGTCCTATGATTATTTACTAGAGTCAGTGAATATAGGAAGTACATGGCGCTTAGGTAGAAGCATTTGCTAGGGATGTTCTTTGGTTAGCATAGGTAATTATTTCTCACCAAACACATCTGTTTATACCAATGTGATAATAGTTCTGGCTTCAGAGAAGAGCAATTAATGCTTTGTCTCTCCCATGAGGGTCGCCACTCTTATTCTGCTTGTAACCCTTACCAAGCACAGTTCTGCCTAACGTATGATCTCCCTTTGGTTCTGCTGTCCTGCATGCTTGGCTTCGTCACGTTTGGGTCAGACCTATGCACTGAATATATAAGATTCTTCAAAATTGTCCTTCACTTTGCAACAGACACAACGGAAGTATTTGCAGTCAAAGAAATACATTCTTGTGGTGTTTGGTGGTAGTTTTTCATGGCTTTTGTTTGTTCCTTTTTTGTTTTTTTGTTTTTTGTTTTTGTCTTCTGCTTCTTTTCTTTGAATTTTTCTAACTTTCCAGGCAGTTATCATTTGTAGGGTTTTTTTTTGGGGGGGGTTGTTTGTCTTATGTGCCACTACACCAGAGTTTGGTATTGTTTACATAGTGCATGTGAGCCGGGTGTGGTGGCACATGCCTTTAATCCCAGCACTTGGGAGGCAGAGGCAGGTGGATTTCTGAGTTCGAGGCCAGTCTGGTCTACAAAGTGAGTTTCAGAACAGCCAGGACTACACAGAGAAACCTTGTCTCGAAAAAACAAAAAACAAAAAAATTGAGCAACATAGTGCACTGAAATGGGCCAAGATTCCAGTTCTTCACCAGTGTGAGAAGGCATGGGGACAACTGGGAGGGGGCAGGTTGGAATATGAACTATTGTCTTGCTGTATGGAAGACCCTCTGAACACAGTCATCCAAACACCAGAATGAGTCCCTTGTCACTTCCCTTCAGAGGCAGTGAGCTCTACATGGGCTTGTTTAATCACTGGACACTAGACAGGATATAGCAAGTATTCTAGAATCATCGGATTAGAAATATCTTACTCTTTCAAGATTTTATAATGAAACAGCAGTACTCAATGGCCCAGGACAATATACCCCAAACCATAACCATTGGACCGTGTCTCCAAGCTGGGTGTTACAGATCCAGGGAGAAACAGAACTAGGAGAGACATCTGTGCACAACAGTTTTAGTAAGTGTGGCTGGACCACAAAAAAAAAAGTTAGAGAAAAATTATTTGAATTCTGCAGGTTGTTCTAATGACCTATATTCCATAACTGCTTGACTGTAGCCAGATAAGATCTAAATGTAGGAAGAGCCTAATTAGAATTCTGTGAAGCTCATCTTTCATCTACAAAATTATACTTGTCTCCATAACCAAAAGTATGTCCATAATGTTCATTTTGCACTAAGACTGGGGGTGTTTCTTAATGAGTTAGCAGAGGAGGCCACCAGCAAAGAACACCCAAGAGCTTAGACAAAGGAAGCAAAGCAGGGTCAGAAGTATTACAGCTTCTACAAATCTCCATCCTCAAATGCTTGCACAGAGCAGCATGGACTAACCTTGTATGCCACTTGTCACGGGGTCATCTGTGATTGTGACAAAAGACGTCAACTTCCTTCATATTGGAAAACTACAGGTGCAAAAGGCTTACGATCATTTCTATGTGCAAATTTCTATCATGGCAATGATTCAGGCAATGTTCAATACACGTGGGCAAACCAAAAAGAAATCCATGTTGCAATTGAAGTAACTGACAGGCAACATGTGACATGAGAAAAACATGGGAACATGTATGAGATGTACAACACAGTTAAAACCAGAACTCTTCAACATACATGTAACTGACTATATGGTGAGTCCAGGGCACTGCTGTGAGAGCCAAAGGGCCTCAAGTTGGGTTCCAGCTGTGACAGCAAAGGCCAGCTTGAGCAAACGCCTCTGTATCTGTCGCCTTTGTAAAACGGGGCAGGTGAGATGAACTGCTATGCTCTCTGCTCATTTCTCCTCGTTACACGTGATATTTTAAACATCTGTTTGAAGCAGAAATTAGTCATCTTGCTTTTGTACTTCTTAACCTGTAACAGAATAGCACAGACATTTTAGTCTGCTGAACTATTTCAAGAATTGCAAAAGAAATCTAACAAAAATTTGTCTGCCCTTTAGCAGCATTTCTGCAGTTACAAGTTCATTAAAGTCTGTATAGTGGTGAGCTGAAACCTACCTGTTATCACAAAAGCACAACTACCTACACATTCCATTGAATTTCCCTGTTAGAGTAATTATATCTCTACTCTAGAACCAACTGGAGTAATTATACCTATACTCAAGAACAAATGGACTTCCTTACACTATAAAGTGAATCACAAGTGGTAATTAGGTATTAGTCGGCTTGGACTACTGTACTATGATAAAAGAGCACAGACTATAAGGCTTAAACCAACAGAAATTTGTTCTCTCTGTACTGGAAGCTAAATTTCAAGGATCGAATTGTAGGTAGGTTTGGTTTCCCCCAAGACATCCCTCACTGGCTTGCAGATTACCATTTTCTTATTGGGTTTCACGTGGTCTCTCTTCTAATGCAAGAGCATCTTGCAAGGGTCTCAAATGTCCATTTCTTCTTCTTCTAAGAACATTAGTCATATGGGACTAAAAGCCAATTTAATGTGTTCTCTCTCTCTTCATAAATTATCTATTTGAAAACACGGTCTCTAAATATAAGCACTTTTATGATGCTAGGAATTAGAATGTCTGTATATGAAGGGGGGTTACAATTAGGCTTCTAGCAGACACATTAACCCCAACAGCCAGGGAGAAACTGTCAATACTAGCCATGTATTCTGTGACCAATATCTGCTAAGTGAACATAGCCACAAGTTGTATTTGATCCTCATTCTTAACATTCAGACTTATTACAGCATCATCTAAACCACAGACACAAATCAGAGTCCCTTGCTCAGTTGACCCTCTTGTCCTTGGCAGTCATGTCTTCCTTACCACATAAAAATACTCCATATAGAAAGGACCCGGGAAGACAGATGCCTGTTTTTTTTTTTTTGATAAAATCAAATATTTGTATCTGGTTTCAACCTTCAGAGAAGTTTTCACAGGCTTATCGTATTTAGTCTCACAAAGTGTATATGAAGGATGTGGTACGTGTATCTCTTTTTTATAGATGGTCTGACACCAGAGAGCTATACAACTTTCTGCAAGAGATGGCTGGTGAATGAGGCATCCCAACTAGAAGTCAGGCATGGGAATGAAGAACCTTCAAATCTTTGTCTTCAGGTTCTAGGCATGTTTCTGAGTCAAAATATCATTTATTGCTATTGGAAACCTAATCAACTGTATAGAGAAGGTTCTGGTTTGCTTTGGTATGAGAAAAGTGGGTATGAGTTTAAGGACCAGCTTTACCACTTCCTGTTCCTTGGATCACATTATTTCTTTGTTCCATCTTTTGGCAATATTTACCAAGCATCCTCTATGTGTCAGGTACTGTTTTAAGATCTGGTAATATAGCAGTAATGAATCACATATGGACATCACTTTCATAGAATTTACAACCTAGTGAAGAAGATAAGAAATACAATACATTACTAACGTAATTCCTAAAAGTCACAACTGCTGAGAAGAAAATAATCCTTGGGAGAGTGACTGATTCTAGGTAGAAGGCTAGAGCTAACTATAGTGGAGTAATCAGGGACAACCTCTCTTAAGAGATGAGTTTAGAGCTTCAATCTGACTGATTAAAAAAAAAGAAGAATGATAGGTCCGGCAAAGGGAGGCTAGGTATATGTAGTATACTGTATGCTTATGCTTTTTAAAACTCATTTTAAAAAGGGTTCTCAGATGCTTCGACACCCTTCTAGTCTACCATGTAAAGGTAGGGGGGCAAAGGTGGTACATAGGACAATGGCATGTGGACCTGTTTAAAAGTAGTTCTTTGGGGCCATTTCAGTCTCCATTGTCAGGATACCAGCATTCCAGTTCAGTAGTATCAGGATACCAAAGCAGAAATAGCCAGGCCTCTGCACGAATCAGCAGGAACAACCAGAACCAGTTGAGATGCCAGGAGAAGTTCTCTGCCGTGCCTCTCTCAATGAAGATCAGCAAGACCAATGAGGCATTGTCAGGATAGCTATGCAAGCTCCCCGTCACAGGTGAGTCCCACCTATACTCTCTCTAAACATCACGTGTCCTCCCAGGGGGTCTTGCCTCAGCAAAACACCATGTGAGTCCAGATCACATGACAGGAGCAGAAACTTCCACTTCAGCACACACTGCATATCTACTCAAACACCAGATTGAAATTCACTAATATAGAGCATTGTTCATCTTGACCATGTTTTGGTGTGTGTGTGTGTGTGTGTGTGTGTTTAGGTGAGAGACATAGTTGTGGGAATCGGTTTGTCACTTCTCTCCTTTTACCACGTAGGTCCTGGAGATTCAGCATAAGTCATCAGTTGCTCTTCCAGAAGAACCAGGTTCAGTTCCCAGCACCCACATGGTGGATCACACCCTCTTTAGCTCATGTGCCAAGGGATCTAACAACACTCTCTCTTCTGACTTCTATGGGCATCAGATAAGCATCTAATGCACAGATATACACTCAGGCAAAACACCTATACACATAAAATAAAATAATAAAATAAAATAAAATAAAGCAAAAATAAAGGATCTAGACACCCAAAGACATAGAGTCAAGAAAACAGAAGTTTGGAGGCTCTGAGACAATCCTGATGGATTCAGAACAGAAAGACCAAGACTGAGGCAGAGTTAAAGGAGGGAAGCTAAGCAGAAAGCAACAGCCAGGCTGTTTTATATTTAACCTGTAGGCTAACGTGAGAGGGTTCAATTATACTCCAATTGAAATGACCAGAGACTGCTTAATCTTTGAGAAGAGAAACATTATTTGGTTGATACTAACAGCCTAAATTCCAACTTCCTCGGTTTCAGTTGTATTGTCTGAAAAATTCTCGTAATAGCAGCTATTACTGTGCATGTTTCTGAAAGGATTTGATATTTTTGATGACTTAATATGTGTTAATTCTGTCATTATTAAATTATAGGCATTGTAAAAGACACTTTTAAAGGCAAGTTATATATATGGTTTCAATAATTTTATTTTTCACAGAATTTATTCTTACTATTCATTTCTGTTATTTTTATTTTGAAATAACATTTATTTAGTGTGTGTGTATGTGTGTATATACATATATGTATATAATGTGAATCCATGTGTTTATGGGTGGGGATGTATACATGTTATATAGTACATGTATGGAGGTCAGAGGACACCTTGGGAGAGTTGTTCTTCTTCCACCATGGGGTCCCTGGGGTTTCCTTTTAGATATGAATATCCTCCTGATCATAATTGAGGATCCTGCTTCATAAACTCCAGGAAACATTTTGCTATTAAGTATTCTCCTGCTCCTTCTAGACTCCTGTCATAATACAGGGGTGAGGGTATCAGTGAGATTTATATGGAATGAGTATGAACCAAGAGAGTGATTAGCCTTCAAATAGATGAACATCCCCATCATTTATCAATGTACATTCTGTACTGTATTCTACCAGGCTCTAGGACTGTAGTCTCTGCTCTGGAGGACAATAGAATTTCACTGTACTGATAGCACACACACATACACACACATGCACATTCACAGAGCACAAACATATACTACATATACATCAAACACATACAGATCACATATACACCACATACATATACACACACCACACACTACACACAAACACACCACACACACCACATACACATCAAACATGCACACAGAGGCACAGAGCACACATATATACACACACCACACACTGCATACACACACACACACACTGAGAGAGAACACACATTACACATACACATATACACTACACACACACACACACACACACACACGCTTATCAAACACACAGATATCACACAGACACAGAGCACACACACACACACTCATCAAACACACAGATATCACACAGACACTCACAGAGCACACACACACACACACACTCATCAAACACACAGATATCACAGACATTCACAGAGCACGCGCACACACAGACACACACACGCACATCACATGACCACACATTGAAGAATGATAGAAATCATCATTTTATATTATCAAAGGCAAGAAAAATAAATCCTTCAAACAGGAAGAACAACAAACAACATAGATCTGTTGTCCTCTAAGGGTGTTAGATTATTTCCATCTGAAAACACTTAGTCTTATTTCAAGATTTTTCCAATGAACACCACATTTTTGCTGTGTCTTCAAAATGTTGCAAATCCATCACTTCAAAAATATGTAGCTGATTGTAGCTGGAACTGAGACTGTATTGTTCCCTGGCCAGTTTAGTAGGGCCAGCCCTGGGAGGAAATGCACGCTGTCAGGAAGGTGAATAGCCATAGCTATAGGTACTTCGGGGAACTGATTTTTCTTCTCAGAAGCAAGTTTATTTATTATGTTCCCCTGGGATTAAGGAAATACTCATGATGGGACATGGCAGTGAATACAAGAAAACATCAGCACTGGAGAATCAAATTGTCAGTCATATACATGTTAGCCATATATGGCTAAACAAACACACACCCATCTGCAGCTTGGTGATATGACCCACCTAATATACGATGAATATTTTCCATACTGGCAAATATATTTCTGTGAAATTTTAATAATAATATAATATTTCACATTCTATGGACTATACTATTTCAGAACCAATGGTCTTCATACATTTTGGTCTTAGGACTCCTGAGTTAATTTCTATGGATAAAAAAGGCTGTTTATTCCTGGGATACCATGTGTAAGGCAGTGCATGGCTAGAGCAGCTGGCAGTGGAGAAGTTAGCAACAATAGATACTCTACTGGCCGCCATGAGCAAAGGTCATCTTTTATTTTGATGCAGGCTCAACCTTTACCTCAGGCTGGCCTGGAACTTATTATGTAGGCCATGCTGGCTTTGGACTTATAACATGGATGTGGGTCATACTCTGGGTGTGGGCAAATTACCATTGGCCAACTCCCACAAAGAAGTGGCTCTCCTTCCCTCTGCCAGCTGTCAGCTGCCAATAGCTCCTTAGCTAGGGGTGGGGTCTTATGGGCCCCTCCCCCACCTGTGATGGATTTTATTTTTATTTTAATGCTAAGCAAAACTGTGTTCTTTTTTTAATTTTTAATATTTTTATTACGTATTTTCCTCGATTACATTTCCAATGCTATCCCGAGGGTCCCCCATACCCTCCCCCCCACTTCCCTACCCACCCATTCCCATTATTTTTGGCCCTGGTGTTCCCCTGTACTGGGGCATATAAAGTTTGTGTGTCCAATGGGCCTCTCTTTCCAGTGATGGCCGACTAGGCCATCTTTTGATACATATGCAGCTAGAGTCAAGAGCTCCAGGGTACTGGTTAGTTCATAATGTTGTTCCACCTATAGGGTTGCAGATCCCTTTAGCTCCTTGGGTACTTTCTCTAGCTCCTCCATTGGGAGCCTTGTGATCCATCCAATAGCTGACTGTGAGCATCCACTTCTGTGTTTGCTAGGCCCCGGCATAGTCTCACAAGAGACAGCTATATCTGGGTCCTTTCAGCAAAATCTTGCTAGTGTATGCAATGGTGTCAGGGCTTGGAAGCTGATTATGGGATGGATCCCTGGATATGGCAGTCTCTAGATGGTCCATCCTTTCGTCACAGCTCCAAACTTTGTCTCTGTAACTCCTTCCATGGGCGTTTTGTTCCTAATTCTAAGGAGGGGTACAGTGTCCACACTTTGGTCTTCATTTTTCTTGAGTTTCATGCTCTGGAAATCAGTCTGGCGGTTCCTTAGAAAATTGGACATAGTACTACCGGAGGATCCAGCAATACCTCTCCTGGGCATATATCCAGAAGATGTCCCAACCGGTAAGAAGGACACATGCTCCACTATGTTCATAGCAGCCTTATTTATAATTGCCAGAAGCTGGAAAGAACCCAGATGCCCCTCAACAGAGGAACGGATACAGAAAATGTGGTACATTTACACAATGGAGTACTACTCAGCTATTAAAAAGAATGAATTTATGAAATTCCTAGCCAAATGGATAGACCTAGAGGGCATCATCCTGAGTGAGGTAACCCAACCACAAAGGAACTCACACAATATGTACTCACTGATAAGTGGATATTAGCCCAAAACTTAGGATACCCAAGATATAAGATACAATTTGCTATGATGTATTTTAAACTCTCTCGATGATGTGAAGGTTTCATGCAGATAACCACAAGTCCTGCCGGTTCATATATACAATAGCCATGTTCTGTTCAGAAGAAGGCCTCTCACTGAATTCCTCCTCCATGCTTTGTCCCCTGCTCCTTGATCCTCTCTGGGCCTTGATGATCGAGGGGTTTATGCAGATGCCCCATTTAAGGCTGAGAACCCACAATCACAATCACAGTCACAATCACGTACTCTTAGAATTTTGATTAGTTGTGAATCACTATATTAATTACTGCCTACTCCAAAAAGAAGCTTACATTACCAAGGATGAGAGCACCCTCAGTCTATAATCATGAACGGAATATACGGGGAGTCCCTGCACATTTTCTTAATAAATTCCTACAGCCACACAGTGAGGAAGAATATATTTAGTTTTGGTACTTGTTTATTTTTAAGATTGTGTTTTGATTACATGTCTTCCTTCCCTTTTCTTCCTCCAAACCCTTCCATATCCTTCCTATGACTATAAGCATAGATAACTAGAAAGCAGTTTGACAACAGAATCATTTAGTAAAATAACAATAGTAGGTTCCCATTAGCATCTGTGACCTCCCCAACTGTATGCTTTTGTCTAGATTTATAGCCCAAGACATATTCTCCCCAAATAGAGCAGGTCTCAGATTCATCCAAAAGAGGTTGGTTACCCAGACAGTTATGCCATTAGTGTACTAATAGCTTATCTTGCATTAAAGGTCAGTATCATAGCCTACAACACCGAAGGCTGGTACTACTAGTAATATCTTTTCTTCCCAACAGCCTTATAGCATGTGCGGTGCTGTTAAATCTCACCAGCATGGAGCAAGTTTCCCAGTTAGTTTGAGATTCATTTCTCTATGTCCTGTAACCAAAGTGTGTGATGCTTTCAGCAGTTAGGTCCCACCTTCTAGTTCAGGTGACAACAGGAACCAGTGGCATTAGGCTGTGCCGTTTTGCAGACCTCTGGGGGAGACCCTGCACATTTTCTTAATAAATTTCTATGGCCACACTGTGAGGTAGAATATATTCAGTTTTGGTCCTTGTTTGTTTTTAAGATTGTGTTTTAATTACATTTCTCCCTTCCCTTTTCTTCCTCCAAACTCTTCCATATACCCCTCCCCCTCCCCCTCTCCTTCAAATCCAGGGCCTCTCTTTGAATCAATTGTCATTGCATGCATATATGGAAAATAAATGTTCAGAAAAGGTGCCTGTATTTCAGCTTAGGTCTTCGTAACTGGAAAACTCACATTATCAACAGTAACAGTATCTACAGCCTCCAGGAGCAGATGGGGTGGAGGGCAAAAGGCAGATGAACAGCTAAGCTGCATCATATGTACAAATATGATTTTAAAAATGATCATGAAATTTCTTAGAGCTTACCTAATAATTGTGAGGGTTTTATTTTACATAAAATTTAAATTTCTCTACTAGATGCTTAGGTCGAACATACAGCAGAGAGATCAGAACATTGACATGTGAGTATCGGCAGGATGCATGTCAGTCTTGCATAGATGTATTCTGGTATATTGTGCTTGTTTTCACTGTAACATATTTCCCTTCGTGTATACAAGTGTGTTTTATAGAAATATCTTCGAGGAACTTAGTCTGCACAGGTGAGAGTGTGCACCACAGAGGCAGACAGCTTCTGGGACAGGTGGGAGCCACAGAGCCGCTGAGGCAGCACCCTTTTGGGGCTGCAGACATCCGGCATCCTCCCAGCCGGTGGACAGGGGTCCGCCCTGCACGGGAGCCCTCTGCCTCAGGAGCAGGGAGCGCCATCTTGGTTTCGGGACTCCACCGAACTTAGGAACTTAGTCTGCACAGGTGAGAGTGTGCACCACAGAAGCTGACAGCTTCTGTGACCTGCCAAAGCAACACAGCATCTGGGAAAGGTCCTGTTTTGGGCCTTCTTCTTCCGCCAGGAGGAGGTCCAAAAACCAGATATCTGTGCATCTTCCCTGTAAGAGGAGAGCTTGCCAGCAGAGAGTGCTCTAACCACTGAAACTCAGAGGAGAGAGCCTGTCTCCCAGGTCGGCTGATAGACGTTAATCAGAATCACCAGAAGAACAATCTCTAAACAGAGACAACTATAACAACTAACTCCAGAGATTACCAGATGGCGAAAGGTAAACGTAAGAATCTTACTAACAGAAACCAAGACCACTCACCATCATCAGAACCCAGCACTCCCACTTCACCCAGTCCGGGGCACCCCAACACACCCGAAAAGCTAGACCTGGATTTAAAAGCATATTTCACGATGATGGTAGAGGACATCAAGAAGGACTTTAATAACTCACTTAAAGAAATACAGGAGAACACTGCTAAACAAGTAGAAGACATTAAAGAGGAAGCACAAAAATCCCTTAAAGAATTGCAGGAAAACATAACCAAACAGGTAGAAGACATTAAAGAGGAAACACAAAATCCCTTAAAGAACTGCAGGAAAACACAACCAAACAGGTGATGGAATTAAATAAAACCATCCAAGACCTAAAAAGGGAAGTAGACACAATAAAGAAAACCCAAAGTGAGGCAACTCTGGAGATAGAAACCCTAGGAAAGAAATCTGGAACCATAGATACGAGCATCAGCAACAGAATACAAGAGATGGAAGAGAGAATCTCAGGTGCAGAAGATTCCATAGACAACATCAACACAACAATCAAAGAAAATGGAAAATGCAAAAAGATCCTAACTCAAAACATCCAGGAAATCCAGGACACAATGAGAAGACCAAACATACGGATAATAGGAGTGGATGAGAATGAAGATTTTCAACTCAAAGGACCAGCAAACATCTTCAACAAAATTATAGAAGAAAACTTCCCAAATCTAAAGAAAGAGATGCCCATGAACATAAAAGAAGCCTACAGAACTCCAAATAGACTGGACCAGAAAAGAAATACCTCCCGACACATAATAATCAGAACAACAAATGCACTAAATAAAGATAGAATACTAAAAGCAGTAAGAGACAAAGGCCAAGTAACATATAAAGGCAAGCCTATCAGAATTACACCAGATTTTTCACCAGAGACTATGAAAGCCAGAAGATCCTGGACAGATGTTATACAGACACTAAAAGAACACAAATTCCAGCCCAGGCTACTATACCCAGCCAAACTCTCAATTAACATAGATGGAGAAACCAAAGTATTCCACGACAAAACCAAATTCACACATTATCTCTCCACGAATCCAGCCCTTCAAAGGATAATAACAGAAAAAAACCAACAAGGACGGGAACCACGCCCTAGAAACAACAAGAAGGTAATCCCTCAACAAACCTAAAAGAAGACAGCCACAAGAAAAAATGCCAACTTTAACAACAAAAATAACAGGAAGGAACAATTACTTTTCCTTAATATCTCTTAATATCAATGGACTCAACTCCCCAATAAAAAGACATAGACTAACAAACTGGCTACACAAACAAGACCCAACATTTTGCTGCTTACAGGAAACTCATCTCAGAGAAAAAGATAGACAATACCTCAGAATGAAAGGCTGGAAAACAATTTTCCAAGCAAATGGTATGAAGAAACAAGCTGGAGTAGCCATTGAATATCTGATAAGATTGACTTCCAACCCAAAGTCATCAAAAAAGACAGGGAGGGACACTTCATACTCATCAAAGGTAAAATCCTCCAAGAGGAACTATCAATTCTGAATATCTATGCTCCAAATACAAAGGCAGCCACATTCATTAAAGAAACTTTAGTAAAGCTCAAAGTACACATTGCACCTCACACAATAATAGTGGGAGACTTCAACACACCACTTTCACCAATGGACAGATCATGGAAACAGAAACTAAACAGGGACACAGTGAAACTAACAGAAGTTATGAATCAAATGGATCTGGCAGATATCTACAGAACATTCTATCCTAAAACAAAAGGATATACCTTCTTCTCAGCACCTCATGGTACCTTCTCCAAAATTGACCACATAATTGGTCACAAAACAGGCCTCAACAGATTCAAAAATGTTGAAATTGTCCCATGCATCCTATCAGATCACCATGGACTAAGGCTGATCTTCAGTAACAAAATAAATAATAGAAAGCCAACATTCACGTGGAAACTGAACAACACTCTTCTCAATGATACCTTGGTCAAGGAAGGAATAAAGAAAGAAATTAAGGACTTTTTAGAGTTCAATGAAAATGAAGCCACAACATTCCCAAACTTATGGGACGCAATGAAAGCATTTCTAAGAGGAAAACTCATAGCTCTGAGTGCCTCCAAAAAGAAACTAGAGAGAGGACACATTAGCAGCTTGACAACACACCTAAAAGCACTAGAACAAAAGGAAGCAAATTCACCCAAGAGGAGTAGACTGCAGGAAATAATCAAACTCAGGGGCGAAATCAACCAAGTGGAAACAAGAAGAACTATTCAAAGAATCAACCAATCAAGGAGCTGATTCTTTGAGAAAATCAACAAGATAGATAAACCCTTAGCCAGACTCACTAGAGGGCACAGGGAAGGCACTCTAATTAACAAAATCAGAAATGAAAAAGGAGACATAACAACAGATCCTGAAGACATCCAAAACACCATCAGATCCTTCTACAAAAGGCTATACTCAACAAAATTGGAGAACCTGGATGAAATGGAAATGTTTCTAGACAGATACCAGGTACCAAAGTTGAATCAAGATCAGGTTAATGATCTAAACAGCCCTATATCCCCCAAAGAAATAGAAGCAGTCATTAATAGTTTCCCAACCAAAAAAAGCCCAGGACCAGATGGGTTTAGTGCAGAGTTCTATCAGACCTTCAAAGAAGATCTAATCCCAGTTCTTCACAAACTATTCCACAAAATAGAAACAGAAGGTACTCTACCCAACTCATTCTACGAAGCCACAATTACTCTGATACCTAAACCACAAAAAGACCCAACAAAGATAGAAAACTTCAGACCAATATCCCTTATGAATATTGATGCAAAAATCCTCAATAAAGTTCTTGCTAACCGAATCCAAGAACACATCAAAACAATCATCCATCCTGACCAAGTAGGTTTCATCCCAGGGATGCAGGGATGGTTCAATATACGGAAATCCATCAACGTAATCCAGTATATAAACAAACTCAAAGACAAAAACCACATGGTCATCTCCTTAGATGCGGAAAAAGCATTTGACAAGATCCAACACCCATTCATGATAAAAGTCTTGGAAAGATCAGGAATTCAAGGCCCATACCTAAACATGATAAAAGCAATCTACAGCAAACCAGTAGCCAACATCAAAGTAAATGGTGAGAAGCTTGAAGCAATCCCTCTAAAATCAGGGACTAGACAAGGCTGTCCACTTTCTCCATACCTATTCAACATTGTACTTGAAGTCCTAGCCAGAGCAATTCGACAACAAAAGGAGATCAAAGGGATACAAATTGGAAAAGATGAAGTCAAAATATCACTTTTTGCAGATGATATGATAGTATATATAAGTGACCCTAAAAATTCCACCAGAGAACTCCTAAGCCTGATAAACAGCTTCGGTGAAGTAGCTGGATATAAAATTAACTCAAACAAATCAATGGCCTTTCTCTACACAAAGAATAAACAGGCTGAGAAAGAAATTAGGGAAACAACACCCTTCTCAATAGTCACAAATAATATAAACTATCTTGGTGTGACTCTAACTAAGGAAGTGAAAGATATGTATAATAAAAACTTCAAGTCTCTGAAGAAAGAAATTATAGAAGATCTCAGAAGATGGAAAGATCTCCCATGCTCATGGATTGGCAGGATCAACATTGTAAAAATGGCTATCTTGCCAAAAGCAATCTACAGATTCAATGCAATCCCCATCAAAATTCCAACTCAATTCTTCAACGAATTAGAAAGTGCAATCTGCAAATTCATCTGGAATAACAAAAAACCTAGGATAGCAAAAACTCTTCTCAAGGATAAAAGAACCTCTGGGGAAATCACCATGCCGGACCTAAAGCTCTACTACAGAGCAATTGTGATAAAAACTGCATGGTACTGGTATAGTGACAGACAAATAGACCAATGGAATAGAATTGAAGACCCAGAAATGAACCCACACACCTACAGTCACTTGATCTTAGACAAGGGAGCTAAAAACATCCAGTGGAAGAAAGACAGCATTTTCAACAAATGGTGCTGGCACAACTGGTTGTTAACATGTAGAAGAATGCGAATCGATCCATTCCTATCTCCTTGTACTAAGGTCAAGTCTAAGTGGATCAAGGAACTTCACATAACACCAGAGACAGTGAAATTTATAGAGGAGAAAGTGGGGAAAAGCCTTGAAGATATGGGCACGGGGGAAAAATTCTTGAATAGAACAGCAATGGCTTGTGCTGGAAGATCGAGAATTGACAAGTGGGACCTCATGAAACTGGAGAGCTTCTGCAAGGCAAAAGACACCATCAATAAGACAAAAAAACCACCAACAGATTGGGAAAGGATGTTTACCTATCCTAAATCAGATAAGGGACTAATATCCAATATATATAAAGAACTCAAGAAGGTGGACTCCAGAAAATCAAATAACCCCATTAAAAAATGGGGCTCAGAACTGAACAAAGAATTCTCACCTGAGGAATACGGAATGGCTGAGAAGCACCTGAAAAATGTTCAACATCCTTAATCATCAGGGAAATGCAAATCAAAACAACCCTGAGATTCCACCTCACACCAGTCAGAATGGCTAAGATCAAAAATTCAGGTGACAGCAGATGCTGGCGAGTATGTGGAGAAAGAGGAACACTCCTCCATTGTTGGTGGGATTGCAAGCTTGTACAACCACTCTGGAAATCAGTCTGGCGGTTCCTCAGAAAATTGGACATAGTACTACCGGAGGATCCAGCAATACCTCTCCTTGGCATATATCCAGAAGATGTCCCAACCGGTAAGAAGGACACATGCTCCACTATGTTCATAGCAGCCTTATTTATAATAGCCAGAAGCTGGAAGGAACCCAGATGCCCCTCAACAGAGGAATGGATACAGAAATTATGGTACATTTACACAATGGAGTACTACTCAGCTATTAAAAAGAATGAATTTATGAAATTCCTAGCCAAATGGGTGGACCTGGAGGACATCATCTTGAGTGAGGTAACACAATCACAAAGGAACTCACACAATATGTATTCACTGATAAGTGGATATTAGCCCAAAACTTAGGATACCCAAGATATAAGATACAATTTGCTCAACGTATGAAACTCAAGAAGAATGAAGACCAAAGTGTGGACACTATGCCCACATATGCCCACATATGGAAGGAGTTACAGAGACAAAGTTTGGAGCTGTGATGCAAGGATGGACCATCTAGAGACTGCCATATCCAGGGATCCATCCCATAATCAGCTCCCAAACGCTGACACCATTGCATACACTAGCAAGATTTTGTTGAAAGGACCCAGATATAGCTGTCTCTTGTGAGACTATGCAGGGGCCTAGCAAACACAGAAGTGGATGCTCACAGTCAGCTATTGGATGGATCACAGGGCCCCCAATGGAGAAGCTAGAGAAAGTACCCAAGGAGTTAAAGGGATCTGCAACCCTATAGTTGGAACAACATGATGAACTAACCAGTACCCCGGAGCTCTTGTCTCTTGCTGCATATGTATCGAAAGATGGCCTAGTCGGCCATCACTGGAAAGAGAGGCCCATTGGACTTGCAAATTTTATATGCCCCAATATAGGGGAATGCCAGGGCCAAAAGAATGGGAATGGGTGGGTAGGGAAGTGGGGAGGGTATGGGGGACTTTTGGGATAGCATTGGAAATGTAATTGAGGAAAATACGTAATAAAAAAATATTAAAAATTAAAAAAAAAGAAATATCTTCATTGATGCATCGATGGTGCTGTAATCACGGGCTGTGTCTTCCCTTATCGAGAGGTACCTAAGCCAATCTTATATGCATCACCTCCAGTTATTCCTTATACCAATCACATGAGGATAGGCATTAGTACCATTTTACAAAGACACTGGGGAATAGAGAGGAAAATTAAATAGGAAAGAGACTTAAAGTGGGGAAAAAAGTAGAACAAGCCAAAACCTGTATCCTTTAACTGCTTTCAGCTGCTCCCATGGTGCTCTCTTTTCTTTACCTTCTCACGCAGCACAGAGCAAAGAAGCTTGCCTTTAGACTAAAGGATCAGGATGGGATTGATATAACCAACATCTGTAAGTCCTGTCATCCTGCAGTCTAAAGACTGCTTCCCACCAAGGACAGCAACCTTGTGCTCAGGTAGCATCTGGTCAGTGTCATCCCCCTGTCCTGGGAGGATGACAAGCCAGAGCAGAGCAGACACTGTGATCGCTTCTCGTTTTAGAACAGCATCAATCATTCCAGAAAGGTTGGATTATACACTATGCTGGAATTCCATGGCACTTGTTTCTAGAGCTGATACTGACCATTGGCTTGGGTATCTATATCACGTTCTGGCATGAGGTCATGTTTGTAGAAGGAAAACAATTTCCTGTGGGAGCATTCACGGAGCATTGTGCGTAACGGCCTCATGACAACTATGGAAGATATGCGTGATGCCTCAAATGTAGGTCACATTTTATAAAATACATGTAATCTGCTAACAATAAGATGAAAATTCAGCTTTGGCGATAAGGTTCTGTATAATATAAAGGAATTTCACATATAAAGCCAGAAGGATAGCTCATATATATGTACATGGATAGATATTCATTGTTAAATACATGAATAAAATATAGTGACATGATAATCTATTTTTAAAAATAAAATATATGCATATGTACTTGATATTATCTCGCCCTTCCACCCCTGGGTAGATATGAACCAACATGATCTAAATCCCAAATTTACAGCCTGGGGACTGTCAATCCCAAGTTCACTTTGGAGAACATTCCTTCAGGCCCCTCTCTTGCTGCCATTGACATTTATACTGCCTCCGTTTCATGTCAACCCAGCCACTAATTTCTGGAAAATTCTCTCACCTTTGCCTCCCTACCCCTCACATCCATCTACACACAAGCATTGCATAACATTAGCCACTTTTCCAATGATCTAGGGCGTGTGCACTTGGCACTATTTTGATACCTCATGCCTCTGACATTACCCACCCTCTTCATTTCCTCCTCCTCTTCTTCCAGATTGAATAAGGGAAAATATCCCTCTCCACATGATAAACAGTTCTGCCCCAGCTCCCTCAAGTCTGTCTATATCAGACTATATCTGGTTTTTAAAAAGAAGCTGGGGAAAATAAAATTGTCCCCCTCTTTTCTCATGCATACCACGCTGATGTTATAGGAGTGATACCCAGCTCTTCGCAGAGTTACAGTTTGTGGGGTGGTTGATTTCCTCAGGGTTAGGAACCCAGCTTTTATTGGCAGAAGCATACAAGGAACTCTGCTGTCCCCTGAGATTAAGAAGTCCAAGGTGTGGTAAGCTAAGGGAAGTTTGGTGCAGGGGCTCCGATGAGTGTTCAGAACTTCTCTGTATCATGTAGCTCGCCTTCCCCAGGAAAGGTCCTCACTTTGCAATGCCCCTTAAAGCATCCAAGCCAGTCCCGAAGAAGGGGCTTAGCCTATGTTATAATGATCTGATATTTGGTTCCATAATGCTTGTATCTTCTCGTATTTGGTTAAGGATATTGCTTGGAATATAATGAGAATCCAGTAGGTAGTTACCAATTTTAGTTGTTTTCCTTAACTGATGTTTATTTCCAACCTGTTCCATTTTCTACTTCAAGAGTTCAGTAGTAAGCTCCACCAAGTCTCTGGTCTCTTCTAGCAGACATTACCCTGAATAATATAGGTAATAAAGTTCAAATTTTCACATAGTATGAAGCCTACAATTAAATTAAACAAGGCAATGGTGACAGTCCTAGAGTAAGGGAAGAAGGACTCCCCTGGGATGCTGGGAGAGACTGCTTAAAAAGAAATACTTAAGCTTAGACCTAAATGAAAAGAAGAAACCATCTGCATGAAGGTAGAAGAGAACATCTCATCCCAGGGGGAAGTGATGTGAAGGGGCCTATGGCAGGAGCAGGATTAGCAGGGTGAAGACCGAAAGGAAAGTAAGCAATGGGCAACTAGTGAAGCAAATATATCGAGAGAAGCCACTCGGATTTCTGTTCTGATAGGAAATGAAAAGTTACCAGAAAAAAAAATGTACATGCATAAGTGATGTGATTGGACATTTATTTTTTATTCCTGGTAAAGAAGACATAACATCAAACTTGACACCTTAACCCATAAACCATTTAGTACTTCTAAGTGTGTTTATTGGGTTCTGTGGCTGAAGTCTAGAACTGTTTTATCTTGTAAACCTAAAGCCCACATCTGTTATATAACCCACTATTGTCCCATTTCCCTGGCCCCTGGATGTGACTGCTCTCCACACTCACTTCTCATTAGCAGATTCACACACCCTGTGAATTTGGCTCATTGCCTTATTTCACTTAGCATGTCATCTGACTTAGTTACATTGTAGCCATTCTGTCGCAAAGAAGGTGGTATTATTTCATCGAAGAACATATGCACTTACTCTTCATCTGCAAATCATTTGGTAAGTCTGTTCTAATTCTTTTGCGGGGGGGGGGGGAGGGGGGTGGTCCGGGGAGTTGAGACAGGATTTCTCTGTATAGGCCTGGCCGTCCTGGAACTCACTCTGTAACCAGGCTGGCCTTGAACTCAGAAATCCACCTGCCTCTGCCTCCCGAGTGCTGGGATTAAAGGCATGCACTACCACTGCCCGGTCTGTTCTAATTCTTTGTCCCCTTTTGAATAGGGTTATTTGGAAGTTCTTTGTTTACTCTGGATAGTAACTCTTATGGGACTCATGGCATATAAATATTTCCACCTTCCTATGGAATGCCTTTTCACTCCAGTAATTACATCAGTTGATCCTTGGAGGGTTTTCTTTGGATGTACTCTACCACCAAGCCTGGCTCAGTCACATGGGTACTGGTGAACAGATCCTCACAGCCATGAGGCAAGCGCTTTGCCAACTGAACCATCTCCTGGGGCCCTCCACTGGTGCACTTTTTCACAAATGTTATAGTTTTAGCTTTCAGCTTACTTTTTCTTTACATTTTTAAAAATTCACATTGACTCCTGTTGGGAAATAGATTGTAGAGAGGGAGACAAGAGAGGAAGGTCACTTTATAGTAAGAGATGGTGACTTGGACCAGAAGAGCACCATGGAGATGATTAAATCCAACTTAATATAAACCTTTGCGTTTATTTCCATAGCAATATCAACTGCCAAGTGTTGTGTGTCAGGCTGTAAATTACTGATTGCTTGCCCTGCTTAGGATGCCCAAACACCCAACCAAATATTTACCCTCTCAAGTTCCCTCACAGTTTTCGAAGGCCACATGGAAAGCCCTGGCACATGAAACATAAGCAGAAATCTAATAGAGATTTTGCAATTAATTTTTGCTTTCTTGGTAAAACTCCCACATTCTCATTCTTTCTGAATAAGATGTGAGACTGGAGACGGAACATCCATTCCTCACATACTGCGTGGTATGAAAAGCAAAGAAAGTGAAGCAAGCCCAGGATGCTAGCCTGGACACTGGGAGTCTGCACTAACACTCTACTACTTTCTCTGGGCCTTCTAAAATCCAAGGATAACAAAGCCCAGCTTGGTCTAGCCACCTGTGCCGGAGTTGTGTGGCATGGATCTGCACACAGTTCCCTCTAAGATGCAGGCATGGGCTAAACACTTGGACACGTTGCTTCTTGAATTTTCAAAATAGCTCCATAGGAAATGGATTTTCCCCCATTTAAAAGGTGGTGACAATGAATACATATATATATATATATATATATATATATATATATATATACACACATACATACATACACACACACACACACACACATATATATATATATATCTCACATGTGACACATTGTGTAGAAAACACAGAAACTCTAAGCATAAAGAAAATTAACATAAAATGCACACATATCATGAGTTGAAGTAGCAAAATTAAATAATGAAAACAAAAGAAGGAATCTTCTTTTCCTGGCGAACTCCTACTAATCTGTAAGTCCCAGCTGAAAAACCCACCCATCTCTCAGTAAAACCTCGTCTTAGGTCTTGAAACAATGTCGGCTCCCGGGTTGCCTCTGCTCACACATCTCTCTAGAATAGCATTTTGCTTTCTTATAGATGATATTCTTACGAGTATTGACCTCAGAACTGTGGGTGAATCAGCAGCTCTTCCTCTTTTAGAAATGCCGAGAAAAAAGCACCAGGGCAGCTGGGGCGCAGGGTCTGCTGACACTCGCCAGCTACCCACAACACCCGCCACAGGATCTTAAGACTTCTGGTGAGTGGAGCACAGCTTCTGCTCCAATCCAATTGCGCGGGACCTGAGACTGCATTAGTTAGGGAAGCAGAAACCGGCCTGAGTAGGACCACAGGCCTCATCCGGCTGGATCAGCGCCGGGGTAGCGGGAGCGCAGGGTTGCCTGACACCCGCCAGCTACCCACGACCCCCGCCGCAGGATTTTGGGACTGCTGGTGAGTGGAACACAGCTTCAGCTCCAATCCAATTGCGCGGGACCTGAGACTGCATTAGTTAGGGAAGCAGAAACCGGCCTGAGTAGGGCCACAGGCCACATCCGGCTGGATCAGCTCCGGGTAGCGGGAGCGCAGGGTTGCCTGACACCCTCCAGCTACCCACGACCCCCGCCGCAGGATTTTGGGACTGCTGGTGAGTGGAACACAGCTTCTGCTCCAATCCAATTGCGCGGGACCTGAGACTGCATTAGTTAGGGAAGCAGAAACCGGCCTGAGTAGGGCCACAGGCCTCATCCGGCCAGATCAGCACCGGGGTAGCGGGAGCGCAGGGTTGCCTGACACCCTCCAGCTACCCACAACCCCCGCCGCAGGATTTTGGGACTACTGGTGAGTGGAACACAGCTTCTGCTCCAATCCAATTGCGCTGGACCTGAGACTGCATTAGTTAGGGAAGCAGAAACCGGCCTGAGTAGGGCCACAGGCCTCATCCGGCCGGATCAACGCCAGGGTAGCGGGAGCGCATGGTTGCCTGACACCCGCCAGCTACCCACGACCCCCGCCACAGGATTTTGGGACTGCTGGTGAGTGGAACACAGCTTCTGTTCAAGTCCAATCACGCGGGACCTGAGACTGCTCTAGTTGGGGAGAGAGAAATCCGGCCTACATAGGGCCACAACCCTCTTCCAGTCAGAAAAGCACGGGGCAGCTGGGGCGCAGGGTCGGCTGACACTCACCAGCTACCCACAACACCCACCACAGGATCTTAAGACTTCTGGAGAGTGGAACACAGCTTCTGCTCCAATCCAATTGCACGCGGGACCAGAGACTGCATTAGTTAGGGAAGCAGAAAAACGGCCTGTGTAGGACCACAGGCCTCTTCCGGCTGGACCAGCACCGGGGTACCGTCAGCTACCCACGACCCCCACCGCAGGATTTAGAGACTGCTGGTGAGTGGAACACAGCTTCTGCTCCAATCTTTAAACAGTGACAACGATAACAACTAACCCCAGAGATTACCAGATGGCGAAAGGTAAACGTAATAATCCTACTAACAGAAACCAAGACCACTCACCATCATCAGAACCCAGCACCCCCACTTCGCCCAGTCCAGGGCACCCCAACACACCGGAAAAGCTAGACACGGATTTAAAAGCATATCTCCTGATGATGATAGAGAACTTCAAGAAGGACTTTAATAACACACTTAAAGAAATGCAGGAGAACACTGCTAAACAGGCAGAAGACAATAAAGAGAAAGCACAAAAATCCCTTAAAGAATTGCAGGAGAACACTGCTAAAGAGTTACAAATCCTTAAAGAAAAACACGATAACATAATCAAACAGGTAGAAGTCCTTACAGAAAAACAGGAAAACACATCCAAACAGATGATGGAAATGAACAAAACCATACTAGACCTAAAAAGGGAAGTAGACACAATAAAGAAAACCCAAAATGAGGCAACACTGGAGATAGAAACCCTAGGAAAGAAATCTGGAACCATAGATACGAGCATCAGCAACAGAATACAAGAGATGGAAGAGAGAATCTCAGGTGCAGAAGATTCCATAGAGGACATCGGCACAACAATCAAGGAAAATGTAAAATGCAAAAAGATCCTAACTCAAAACATCCAAGAAATACAGGATGCAATGAGAAGACCAAACCTACGGATAATAGGAGTGGATGAGAATGAAGATTTTCAACTCAAAGGACCAGCAAACATCTTCAACAAAATTATAGAAGAAAACTTCCCAAATCTAAAGAAAGAGATGCCCATGAACATACAAGAAGCCTACAGAACTCCAAATAGACTGGACCAGAAAAGAAATACCTCCCGACACATAATAATCAGAGCAACAAATGCTCTAAATAAAGATAGAATACTAAAAGCAGTAAGAGAAAAAGGCCAAGTAACATATAAAGGCAAGCCTATCAGAATTACACCAGATTTTTCACCAGAGACTATGAAAGCCAGAAGATCCTGGACGGATGTTATACAGACACTAAAAGAACACAAATTCCAGCCCAGGCTACTATACCCAGCCAAACTCTCAATTAACATAGATGGAGAAACCAAAGTATTCCACGACAAAACCAAATTCACACATTATCTCTCCACGAATCCAGCCCTTCAAAGGATAATAACAGAAAAAAACCAATACAAGGACAGGAACCACGCCCTAGAAACAACAAGAAGGTAATCCCTCAACAAACCTAAAAGAAGACAGCCACAAGAACAAAATGCCAACTTTAACAACAAAAATAACAGGAAACAACAATTACTTTTCCTTAATATCTCTTAATATCAATGGACTCAACTCCCCGATAAAAAGACATAGACTAACAAACTGGCTACACAAACAAGACCCAACATTTTGCTGCTTACAGGAAACTCATCTCAGAGAAAAGGATAGACACTACCTCAGAATGAAAGGCTGGAAAACAATTTTCCAAGCAAATGGCATGAAGAAACAAGCTGGAGTAGCCATTCTAATATCTGATAAGATTGACTTCCAACCCAAAGTCATTAAAAAAGACAGGGAGGGACACTTCATACTCATCAAAGGTAAAATCCTCCAAGAGGAACTATCAATCCTGAATATCTATGCTCCAAATACAAAGGCAGCCACATTCATTAAAGAAACTTTAGTAAAGCTCAAAGCACACATTGCACCTCATACAATAATAGTGGGAGACTTCAACATACCACTTTCACCAATGGACAGATCATGGAAACAGAAACTAAACAGGGACACAGTGAAACTAAGAGAAATTATGAATCAAATGGATCTGGCAGATATCTACAGAACATTCTATCCTAAAACAAAAGGATATACCTTCTTCTCAGCACCTCATGGTACCTTCTCCAAAATTGACCACATAATTGGTCACAAAGCAGGCCTCAACAGATATAAAAATATTGAAATTGTCCCATGCATCCTATCAGATCACCATGGCCTAAGGCTGATCTTCAATAACAAAATAAATAATAGAAAGCCAACCTTCACGTGGAAACTGAACAACACTCTTCTCAATGATACCTTGGTCAAGGAAGGAATAAAGAAAGAAATTAAGGACTTTTTAGAGTTCAATGAAAATGAAGCCACAACATACCCAAACTTATGGGACGCAATGAAAGCATTTCTAAGAGGAAAACTCATAGCTCTGAGTGCCTCCAAAAGGAAACTAGAGAGAGCACACATTAGCAGCTTGACAACACACCTAAAAGCACTAGAACAAAAGGAAGCAAATTCACCCAAGAGGAGTAGACGGCAGGAAATAATCAAACTCAGGGGCGAAATCAACCAAGTGGAAACAAGAAAAACTATTCAAAGAATCAACCAATCAAGGAGCTGGTTCTTTGAGAAAATCAACAAGATAGATAAACCCTTAGCCAGACTCACTAGAGGGCACAGGGAAAGCATCCTAATTAACAAAATCAGAAATGAAAAAGGAGACATAACAACAGATCCTGAAGACATCCAAAACACCATCAGATCCTTCTACCAAAGGCTATACTCAACAAAACTGGAGAACCTGGATGAAATGGAGAAGTTCCTAGACAGATACCAGGTACCAAAGTTGAATCAAGATCAGGTTAATGATCTAAACAGCCCTATATCCCCCAAAGAAATAGAAGCAGTCATTAATAGTTTCCCAACTAAAAAAAGCCCAGGACCAGATGGGTTTAGTGCAGAGTTCTATCAGACCTTCAAAGAAGATCTAATCCCAGTTCTTCACAAACTATTCCACAAAATAGAAACAGAAGGTACTCTACCCAACTCATTCTACGAAGCCACAATTACTCTGATACCTAAACCACAAAAAGACCCAACAAAGATAGAAAACTTCAGACCAATATCCCTTATGAATATTGATGCAAAAATCCTCAATAAAGTTCTTGCTAACCGAATCCAAGAACACATCAAAACAATCATCCATCCTGACCAAGTAGGTTTCATCCCAGGGATGCAGGGATGGTTCAATATACGGAAATCCATCAACGTAATCCAGTATATAAACAAACTCAAAGACAAAAACCACATGGTCATCTCCTTAGATGCGGAAAAAGCATTTGACAAGATCCAACACCCATTCATGATAAAAGTCTTGGAAAGATCAGGAATTCAAGGCCCATACCTAAACATGATAAAAGCAATCTACAGCAAACCAGTAGCCAACATCAAAGTAAATGGTGAGAAGCTTGAAGCAATCCCTCTAAAATCAGGGACTAGACAAGGCTGTCCACTTTCTCCATACCTATTCAACATTGTACTTGAAGTCCTAGCCAGAGCAATTCGACAACAAAAGGAGATCAAAGGGATACAAATTGGAAAAGATGAAGTCAAAATATCACTTTTTGCAGATGATATGATAGTATATATAAGTGACCCTAAAAATTCCACCAGAGAACTCCTAAGCCTGATAAACAGCTTCGGTGAAGTAGCTGGATATAAAATTAACTCAAACAAATCAATGGCCTTTCTCTACACAAAGAATAAACAGGCTGAGAAAGAAATTAGGGAAACAACACCCTTCTCAATAGTCACAAATAATATAAACTATCTTGGTGTGACTCTAACTAAGGAAGTGAAAGATATGTATAATAAAAACTTCAAGTCTCTGAAGAAAGAAATTATAGAAGATCTCAGAAGATGGAAAGATCTCCCATGCTCATGGATTGGCAGGATCAACATTGTAAAAATGGCTATCTTGCCAAAAGCAATCTACAGATTCAATGCAATCCCCATCAAAATTCCAACTCAATTCTTCAACGAATTAGAAAGTGCAATCTGCAAATTCATCTGGAATAACAAAAAACCTAGGATAGCAAAAACTCTTCTCAAGGATAAAAGAACCTCTGGTGGAATCACCATGCCGGACCTAAAGCTCTACTACAGAGCAATTGTGATAAAAACTGCATGGTACTGGTATAGTGACAGACAAATAGACCAATGGAATAGAATTGAAGACCCAGAAATGAACCCACACACCTATGGTCACTTGATCTTCGACAAGGGAGCTAAAAACATCGAGTGGAAGAAAGACAGCATTTTCAACAAATGGTGCTGGCACAACTGGTTGTTAACATGTAGAAGAATGCGAATCGATCCATTCCTATCTCCTTGTACTAAGGTCAAGTCTAAGTGGATCAAGGAACTTCACATAAAACCAGAGACACTGAAACTTATAGAGGAGAAAGTGGGGAAAAGCCTTGAAGATATGGGCACAGGGGAAAAATTCCTGAATAGAACAGTAATGGCTTGTGCTGTAAGATCGAGAATTGACAAGTGGGACCTCATGAAACTACAAAGCTTCTGCAAGGCTAAAGACACCATCAATAAGACAAAAAAACCACCAACAGATTGGGAAAGGATCTTCACCTATCCTAAATCAGATAAGGGACTAATATCCAATATATATAAAGAACTCAAGAAGGTGGACTCCAGAAAGTCAAATAACCCCATTAAAAAATGGGGCTCAGAACTGAACAAAGAATTCTCATGTGAGGAATACCGAATGGCAGAGAAGCACCTGAAAAAATGTTCAACATCCTTAATCATCAGGGAAATGCAAATCAAAACAACCCTGAGATTCCACCTCACACCAGTCAGAATGGCTAAGATCAAAAATTCAGGTGACAGCAGATGCTGGCGAGGATGTGGAGAAAGAGGAACACTCCTCCATTGTTGGTGGGATTGCAAGCTTGTACAACCACTCTGGAAATCAGTCTGGCGGTTCCTCAGAAAATTGGACATAGTACTACCGGAGGATCCAGCAATACCTCTCCTGGGCATATATCCAGAAGATGTCCCAACCGGTAAAAAGGACACATGCTCCACTATGTTCATAGCAGCCCTATTTATAATAGCCAGAAGCTGGAAAGAACCCAGATGTCCCTCAACAGAGGAATGGATACAGAAATTATGGTACATTTACACAATGGAGTACTACTCAGCTATTAAAAAGAATGAATTTATGAAATTCCTAGCCAAATGGATGGACCTGGAGGGCATCATCTTGAGTGAAGTAACACAATCACAAAAGAACTCACACAATATGGATTCATTGATAAGTGGATATTAGCCCAAAACTTAGGATACCCAAGATATAAGATACAATTTGATAAACGCATGAAACTCAAGAAGAATGAAGACCAAAGTGTGGACACTGTGCACCTTCTTAGAATTGGGAACAAAACACCCAGGGAAGGAGTTACAGAGACAAAGTTCGTAGCTGTGATGAAAGGATGGACCATTTAGAGACTGCTGTATCCAGGGATCCGTCCCATAATCAGCTTCTAAACGCTGACACCATTGCATACACTAGCAAGATTTTGCTGAAAGGACCCAAATATAGCTGTCTCTTGTGAGATGATGCCGGGGCCTAGCAAACACAGGAGTGGATGTTCACAGTCAGCTATTGGATGTATCACAAGGCTCCCAATGGAGAAGCTAGAGAAAGTACCCAAGGAGCTAAAGGGATCTGCAACCCTATTGTTGCAACAACATGATGTACTAACCAGAACCCTGGAGCTCTTGTCTCTAGCTGCATATGTATCGAAAGATGGCCTAGTCGGCCATCAATGGAAAGAGAGGCCCATTGGACTTGCAAACTTTATATGCCCCAATATAGGGGAATGCCAGGGCCAAAAGAATGGGAATGGGTGGGTAGGGAAGTGGGGGGCGCTATGGGGGACTTTTGGGATAGTATTGGAAATGTAATTGAGGAAAATATGTAATAAAAAAAAAAAAAAAAGAAATGCCGAGTATAACAAGTATCGCAAAGCCCTCATTAGCAGCATTAATAAAAAATACCCTAAAGTTTATTTGTTTGTAGGCTGGGAACCATCTCAAGTAGTTCTGCTATGAGCAGCTTCAGACTTAAAAGACAAATACAAACAAAGGAAGGTACAATCAGAAGGAAGGAAGAAATAACTGAAACTGCAATAACGCCGCGAATTAGGAATGTCATTAGATTTATTTGACAGTGACCTGCAGAGTTTCCAGGAGAGTGAGCCCTGTCTCCTTTGGTTTGGGTTACATTGTTTAAAAATATATATCCTTTTCTTTCCCCCCTCATGGCTGCTTTCATAAGACCAGAGTTTTGAATTCACGTCTGCTTCTTTTTCTTCTCTGCAAGATCTACAAAAGTAAATATTTGAATATTCTGACTTAAGACAGATATTGAAAGGTAGATCAGGGATCATTCATCTTGTAGGAGCATACACAATCTCATTATTCCACTGAGAATTCCAAGGCACACAGCAGAAGATCCAGGTTGGACGGGGCGGTATTAACTGTTGAGTAGAAGACCTGTAGGGCTTTCTTTTTTCCAGCACTTGACACTGAAGACTCCTCTGTCCACTCCAATCTACTGGAAGCGAAGCTTATGTCTACCCAGAGCCTGGAACTCCTATCCTAGACCGTGCCTCAGCTATTTGGAAGCTGGAATTCCTTTATAGATGACCTCAATCCTATTCTAGGACCAAAGCAGCTCACTTGTGTCTATCCTTCTCTCAGAAGACTAGATTAGATCTCCAAGATAGCCAAGAACTCGTCCCTAGTGAGGTGTGGGCAGGTGAACATGCTTCCACGTGAAGATATCAATTGACCGCCTCTGAAGATGCTTTCCTGGGGACATGAGTCACGAGGGGACACAGTACAGGCTGATGGTGTCTCCAAGTTGCCATGTTCCACAGCTCCCCCTCCCCCTGCACCCCAAGATGTACACTAAAATCTCAAACCTTACCTCCCAAGTTATTTTTGAACAGTTTTTTTTTTCTGAAAGGGAGATAGATAGGACATATTTTACTTAATGTTTGGTTATCCTTATTTCTAACTTTCAAACTGGGACAGACATAAGAAACTAGACTTCATT
Source organism: Mus caroli (assembly GCF_978045245.1). Taxonomy (NCBI): domain Eukaryota; kingdom Metazoa; phylum Chordata; class Mammalia; order Rodentia; family Muridae; genus Mus; species Mus caroli. Next base: position 49,663,592 of record NW_028227266.1, read on the forward strand.
TATACCCCTGCCTTGGACACCAGTAATGTTAATATGAGTCATGACAATAATAAGTAAATATAATTGAAGGAAAAGGGAGATAAAAATTTATAAAAGACTATTAAATGAAAAGATCTTCCCCTCCAAAACCACATAAACATGTACTGTGGGATGAGACAGGATCTCGGAGCCCGCCCAAGAGCCACGACACAAAATAAATGTTTACTAAACTCTTGTCGATGAATTAATGAAGAACAAACATGCTCACTGATGTTCACATCCATAAATAGCACTGTGTATATGACATAGCTTGAGAGATGCAGGCAGCTCAGCGTGTTCAGCCACATCCCCAACTCTATCCTGTGGGTCTGCTTACAGGCTTGTTCTCATCCCAGGTCACACTGGTTCTGTGCATCCCTCCCTGCTTAATATCTCAGCAGTGTTTCTGACCAGTCCCTTTCTTCCTTCTGCTAACCTAATAGGAGCCAACACCAGGCACTCCTTTCCCTTGGCAAGCCCCAGTTCCTGTGGCAACCACCACCTTACCTCACCCCTGCATTACGATGGTGCTGTGGATCCTTCCCTGCTATATGCAGGGATGGTCATGTTTGCATGTTCACAGCACCTAACACAGGGATTCGCACCCAGCTGGCATGCGGGGAAAGGCTGGCTGTGCATTGCATGAATTTTGGATTGGGTGCTGTAGAGCTGTTTTCAGGCAGGTTCTTGTCCCTGTATTCATGTGTGAGTGCTCTTTGCTAATGGCTGCCTAGATTTTTGTCTTCACTCTGCCATTTCCTAGGTATGTGATCTCAAGCAAGACAGTCTGTTTCTTTCTGATACCAAAAAACAACACATTTTTTAAAGCCAAAAGCTATGATACATTGATAGCGAATAAAGGCAATATCATAAGCCAAAATAGCGTTCTTGTTTTTAAAAATACAACCACATAGCTATGGGCAAATGATCAGAATGCACAGTAGCCGGTAAGGATTTACTTCCAAGATGTGTTGTGCAAGATTTCCTTCACATATGTATTTATTTATAAACAACAAAGTATTTTAGTACCTATAAAACAATATAGATTGTCAAGATTGATGACATTTGCGTAAAGCTCATACATGAGGAAACAATATAGGATTATGCCTCTGAAAGATGTGCATCAAATTAACACCAAAAGCAAATCTCTGTCTCCAGTTACTCGACACACAGTAAAGGAACACAGTCACGCTGTGTGTGTAAGCATCTAGTCTTTGTGTGGTCAATGCTGGCCTTACATCAATGCTGGCCTTACAAATAATTTTAAAAGGTGTGTTGTGTAAACCAGAAGACCTCAGTCAGGGAAGTGGAATTATCTTTTCAGTTACATTAAAAGGTTAATATTAAATATCCCTGAATTCCAAGATTATATTTATAATGTCCCAAACAAATATGCAAAGGAAATATGTGAGAGACACCAATAATTATAAAGTAAGTTATATAGAATATATTACATACTTTAAAATATATTATTTTATTTATTATAATTGTATTTACTTATTTATTATAAATATATTAAATAAATATGTTTATTTATTATATTTTATTATATATATAATAAACAGTATATACACAACCTTTTTTTGCATATGTTGGGCATCCTGCTTCCCGTCCATAAAACAAAGGTTCTATAAACATTTTTCCTTTTACTTAAAATAGATTTTTTTCATATACTATATTATGACTATGTTTTTCCCTCCCTCGAGTCTTCCCAGTTCCTTCCCTCTTATCCAAGTCTACCCCCTTTCTGTTCACATATTTAACTGGCATGGACTATGATAGAAAGTGAGTTACCATTAAATAGTATTTGAACACTGTGCACTATAAAATGACCTTGGGACTGGCCTGTCTTCCACACATTTCTTGGTACAGGGAACACATACAGTGTTGTTCAGTCGGTCAATACATGCTTCCTAAACAGCCCCCTGAGGACTGGTGTGTTATATGAGAGTCTTGCTCATCATTACCTGGCATCCCTGTTTAGGATGTATGTATGTTCACCAAGATGGATCAAGAGGCGGCGCAAAGGGCAGTCGGAGAGTTAAACTGCTGGGAACCACACTGTTGAGGCATGCTCACTGTGTTGACAAAATCCCTTTGGAAAGTTGAAACTGAAAAGCACTTCCTTGCCTCCCCCTCTCTGCCCTGTACACACACTGATAAGTTTCTTTATAGCAGAGAGAGTTCGGAAGGATATGAGCTGGCACCGAATTTTCATTCAAGAAAAATAAGGGTACATTTGTTTTGAGAAGAAATGTTGTGTATGAATTACCCAGACTAGTAATTTTTAAGCAGGATATCCTGACTTCATGATGACCTTTAGGTATATTTCTCCAAGCTTTTATCATTATTTAGAAATTAATTTTCAAGTGAAACTTCTATCACAATTGCATGTATGTATTATTAAAATCTTCTCTAACTTAGAGTGCCTAATGTCAATAACTTTCAAGAGTTTGCATTTATGATTAATAATATACAGAATATATGTGTGTAAATATATAGAATATGTGTGTATGTATGTGTGTAAATATATGTGTCTGTATATATATATACATATATACATATATATACACACACACACATATATATACACAACATAACATATAAATGTATATATGTTGGTAAAGATAAAGAATAGAAACCATAATCAAGAGGATGTTAAAATTTATGAATGACTTTAATTTGGGAAATCTTAAGTCATTGGTAATGCCTCGTGTGGCTTTTGCAAAGAACCTCACATAATGTGAGCCCTGAAGAAATGTTAATTGAATCACATTTGTGAAATTCATGAGCAAAGTAATCATGTAGATGCTATAAAAATGGCAAAAATATATGGAGCACTTGTGATGTGCCTGCAGCAGAGCTGAACACATTGCGGGCCATTCCTCATTTAACCCTCGTGGGACTGTAGAGGTCGATAGACACTACACACATGAGAGGCAGAGAAGCTTTACCTCTTCAAGATCTCACAGCTACTAAGTACAGGAATGAGATGTGGGTTTTAAAGTGGGAAATAACACTCAGTGTTTGATCCAGTTCTAACAGTCTGAGGGGAAATTCCTTGGGCTACTATCGCTTTATTAGAGCCTTCTCTCCCTACCCACCATGGCCTGATCAGAATGCTTTCCTCAGTTTTTCTTTCTTTTTCTTTTCTTTTTTTTTTTTTTTTTTTAGAGTTTTAAGAAACTGAATGTGTATTTGAGGGGGGGGGGGAGGAGAGAGGTGGGGAATGACTCTGAGAGTTACATATGCCTGCCTACAGTTGTTAAGAGTAGAGGTCAGAGGAGGTGAGGGTTGCAACTGTGAGACTTGAGGGGGTGACTCAGACTGAGACATTCTACTCAATGCAATCTCTCTCCCTCTTGTTCAGTGGGCTCTGACACCTCTCTGTCCTGGATCTGCCAGTCATGTTTCTCTTCTGCTGGAAAGAGTCAGAATAAGCCAGGCTATTCTCTACAAAGCACTGCTATCTCAATCAAGGGCAGGTTAATAAGAGGCTGGGGGACTTTATGCAGAGTGTTTAGTAATCATAGCCAGTTAGACCAGACAAGGTACGTTCCTCTGGGATTTGACCTGGAAAACATGAAAAAAAGGACAGAGAGAAATGGAAAGCTCAGGCAGTAAGAAGATGATTTTATAGGGAGGCCCTCCAGGAAAAGTCGGCCAAAAGCTCCCTCCGGCTGGTTTTCTTTCTTGGCAACAATCAACGCATGTTTTCCATATTCAATTAAAAAATTTTAAACACTGTTTTTCTTAAAGAACACACTGTTTTTTTTTTCTTCAGAATAATGTACTTAAGTTCTCACAGTAGACATAAGACAGAATGAAAGCCACAGGTACCTCTCCACGGGCTTCTGTGAACGAGGAGCTCAGACTCTGTCACACAGAACTTGCCAAAGAGTGAGAGAGGTTTGTGCTTTTTCCAGATGATTTTTGGGATATGTAAATCTATGTAAAACTGTCATAACACCTATACACAGTTTAGAGAGAAGCAAAAACTGCCTTCTGAGCTTTTGCTTCCTTAGTCTTCACAGTGGATTTCTGTAGCCATGTAAATTTTATCCACGGTCCACATCAAAGCCCATGTTGAGACTCCAAGGGAGCATAAAGGAAAAAACTCCTCTGGCCCCCACTGTGCTAGAACTAGCTAGTATTTCAGAAAGATGGTATAGAGCCTCCGCTGAGAAGAACACGGAAAGAAGAGATAGGTAACTCAGAGGAAGTGAGGGATGTCCCCAGCTTTGATGCAAGGCACCTTCAGCGGGTAGGGGTAGCTAGCTATTCAATCAAGCTTGGGATCCGGGGGAAGGGCAGAGGCAGGAAGGCAGGGGACTCTTGTGGAGCAGCAGGAAGGAGGAAGGCATAGCTACTCATTGTTAGCATTAATGTCAGTCTCCCCTTAGCCTGGTGAGGCCACCTTATAACTGGGATCTCAAAACCCTGAAATCTGTACCAGACTTTAATGTTTACCCATGGCCTTCACTCAGATAACCTCACAATTAGAGGCCAAGGCAGAGATTTGGGCGAGGCAGAGAAAAGCTACTTTCAAATCCTGGGTCATTTCTATTATTCTGCTTTGTAGTCTATGCTTGTCTATGTGAATACAAGCTAAAAAAGGTCTCACTTATCTAGACTATACAAGCTTACTTCAACATAAATGGATATTTCTGCTATAGTTATTTTATATCCAGGACTTTTTAAAGAACTCACCCACTGAAGACTCTATCCCTTATTTGTGTGTGTGTGTGTGTGTGTGTGTGTGTGTGTGTGTGTGTATCACTTCTTATTTTGACACAAAAGATGAATACTTCATCTAGGCAGCAGGCTGGTTGGGAAGGGTGATGTACTATCTTGGTTGCCCTACTTAAAAAGATATGCTTTATGCTTGCTTAAAGTTAAAAATAGCTGGATTTTGCAGCAGAAGGTTGACGCCACACACCCACCATATGAAGTCTACCAGCTCAGGCCCAAAGCCCTGAGCTCTCTCCTTCTCTCTCGTCTCTGCTTCATTATTAGGCTTTGTGCCTGACCTCAAAGGCTGCCGATGAAAAAAACAATCATTTTACTTCAGGCTCATTTTTAATATCTCCAAGTGTATGTAAATTTTACTATGAGGGATAATGACTGGTAACATATGTATAAATTCGTGATTTAGAAAACGTTGTATAAATATCCTAGGCTAATCCATAGATTATAGTCTCATAAATTATTGTTGTTCCATCTATAAGTGTTGCTGCTCAGAATTAGAAAGGTTGCATGATTTGCATAGAATTTCACAGCCTGGTATTGTCAGATCTTAGATCAGAACACAATTCCCTGGGTAGTTCATTGAGTGTCTCTTAAATATTCACGATTCCTTCTCTTATTGGAAATTCTAACATGGTGGTTTACTTTAAAATCAAGCAATGAACACAGTTGAGCAAGTGTCCTTGAGGTATGGTGGAGCATCTTTTGGGCCTATGCCTAGGATTGATATAGCTAGGTCTTGAGGTAGAACTATTCCCATTTTTCTGAGAAACTATTATTTAAGTATACCACATTTTTTAAATTGGATATCTAGGTTGTTTCCAATTTCTGACTATTATGAATGGAGCGGCAATGAACATGGTTGAACAATGGCTTCTGTGGTAGGATGAGGTGTCCTTTGGGTATATGCTCAAGAGCTGTGTCTTCTTTTTCTTTTTTTTTTTTTAATTAGATATTTTCTTCATTTACATTTCAAATGCTATCCCCAAAGCCCCTTATACCATTCCCCTGCCCTAGATCTATGGAAGGAGTTACAGAGACAAAGTTCAGAGCTGAGATGGAAAGAAAGACCATCCAGAGACTACCCCACCTGGGGATCCATCCCATATACAACCACCAACCCCAGACACTATTGCATATGCCAGAACGATTTTGCTGACAGGACCCTGACATAGCTCTCTCTTGTGAGTCCATGCCAATGCCTGGCAAATACAGAAGTGGATGATGACAGTCATCTATTGGATGGAACACAGAGCCCCTAATGAAAGAGCTAGAGAAAGTACCCAAGGAGCTAAAGGGGTCTGCAACCCTATAGGAGGAACAACGATATGAACTAACCAGTACCCCCCCCCAGCTGTTTCTCTAGTTGCATATGTAGCAGAAGATGGCCTAGTCGACCATCAATGGGAGGAGAGGCTCTTGGTATTGCGAAGATCATATGCCCCAGTACAGGGGAATGCCAGGGCCAAATTTATTTCTAGAGTGATTGTACAAGTTATCACTCCCACTCCCCTTGCTTCACATTCTCAAGCATGTGCTGTCCCTTGAGTTTTTGAACTAAGCCATTCTGTTGAGTATAAGGTGGAATCTCAGAGTCTTTTTGATTTGCATTTCCCTAATGGCTAAGGACACTGAACATTTCTTTAAGTGTTTCTTGACCACTAGAAATTCCTCTGTTGAAAATTCTCTGTTTAGTTCTGTAACCCATTCTTAATTGGGTTATTTGGTTTATTGGTGTCTATCTTCTTGAGTTCTTTATTTATTTTGGATATTGGCCCTCTGTCAGATGTAGGGTTGGTGAAGATCTTTTCCCAATCTTTAGGCTGCCATTTTATCCTATTGATAGCATTCTTTGCCTTGCAGAAGCTTTTCAGTTTCATGGGGTTCCATTTATTAAATGTTGATCTTAGTGACTGTTCAAGAAGTTTTCTCCTGTACCAAAACATTCAAGGCTATTCCTCACACCCCACGCCACAAGGGAGGATGTTTAAATTCCACTTAGAAGGGGAAATAAAATAGTAATTGAAGGTGGATGGAGGGAGGGAACTAGATGAGATAGGGGGTGGGGAGGGAAATAAACAGGGGATGGGGTCAGGGATAGGGATAGCCAGAGAGAGAGGGCCAAGAGAGATCATGGAAATTTTCAGGTGATGAGGAACATCTCTAGGACATGCCAGAGATCTGGGATGGGGGAGGCCCCAGGGAGTTTGTGAAGTGACTATAACTGAGACTCCTAGCAATTGGGCATATGGAGCCTGAGTGGCCACTTCCTGTAGCCAGGCAGGACTTCCAGTTGAGGAATAAGGACAACAACTCACCCACAAAGCGTTTGACCCAAAATGTGTTCTACCTACAAGGTGTGCAAGAAAAAAGGTGGAGCAGAGACTGGGGGAATGGTCAACTAATGACTGGCCCAAATTGAGACCCATTCCCTGGGTAAGAACCAATCCCTGATACCACTAATGATACTCTGTTATGCTTGTAGACAGAAGCCTAGTGTAGCTGTCCTCTGAGAGGCTCCACCCAGTAGCTGACAGAAACAGATGCAGATATCCACAGCCAAATCTTAGATGGAGCTCACAGAGTCTTGTGGAAGAGTTGGGAGAAGGATTGAGGGACACAGAGAGGACAAGAACACCACAGAAAGACCAAGAGTCAACTAACCTGGACCCTTGGGGACCTCCCAGAGACTGAACCACCAACCAACGAGCATACATAGGCTAGACCTAGCTCCCTGCCATGACACATATGTGGTAGATATGCAGCTTTGTCTTCATGCAGGTCCCCAGCAACTGGAGTGAGGGCTGTCTCTGAATGTTGCCTACCTGTGGATCCTGTTCCCATAACTAGACTGCCTTGTTCAGCCTCAGTGGGAGCAGATGTGCCTAGACTTGCAGTGACTTAATATGCCAGGGTGGGTTGATACCCAGGGGGGGCTTCCCCCTTCTCAGAGGAGAAGGGGAGGGGTGGGATATCTGTGGTGGGGGGACTCAGGAAGAGAGGAGAAGGAGGAAATCCCCCATGTAAAGTGAAGAAATTAATTAATGAAAGAAGAAAAGATCAAACAACAAATTTTTTTTTCATTCATGCATTCTTTCATTTGTTCAACAAGTATTTTCTGAGCCCTTAGCATATGCTCTAATCCAGCCACTAAGAATGCAGCAGTTAATAAGTGGATTTAGATTATACAGTACAATTGGAAAACTATGTAAATATGCATATTTATATGCATATACATATTATTTGTGTACCCCTTGTCATGAAAAATAATAAAATATTTTTTACTCAGTGTGGCTGGACAGAAATGAAATTTCTTACTCCCATATTCCAAGAGAGTATAAGGCTTGATCGTGGTTAATTTAGTTTTATGGTTTTAGTAGAAACCAATAATCCAAATGTTCATGCTAATGAAGATGGGTACATGTTGCATGGGCTGATCTCAGAATGAAATGTCATGGAACACCATACATAATCTATATCCATATGCTACAATAGGTCAGGTGTGTGATTTATTTGCTGTCTGGGGTCTTTGGTCCTTGACTAACCAACACATAAGGTTATGATGATAATAACTGCCAGACAGAATTAAGAAATGTAATGCATTATAAATATCTTGGTAGGCTGTATTTTTAAATAATACAAATATCCTTGAAGCTTTTATTCAATCCCATGATTCCATGATGCAAGCTCTCCATGTGCAATCATCCATTTACTAGGCATATCAAGTACTAGTTCAGTGAATAGATGCCAGTATTCTTGAGACTGGTGTTTCCCAAGGGAAAAAAAAGGTCTAGTGTGGCCCTGCAGGGACTGAAGACATTTTCCCTTTTTATGTGCAAATATGAACTTTAATTGAACACTATGTGATTAACTTCCATAATGCAGGACAAAAAGTAAGATTGCAGGGCTGGGAGTGGCTAATTCTAACTACTTTAAGTATATTCTTCTTACAGAAGCTGGCAGGCATGGGCTAATTCTTAAGGAAGGGAAGGATTTCTAAAGGATAGTGACATCCAAGAGAGGAGAAAGGGTGAAGGTAGTTTTAAGAAACAAAACCACAACTCCCTGCATCATCATCATCATAGGGACCTCTAACATTCGCTTGTGTAGACATGTGGGTTTACCAGTAGTCTCCTTTAGGTCTACTCACCCTGAGAACCATGAGATGGACACTTGCCATGATCATGTCTTAAAGATGCTAAACCTATACTAGATCTTTAGTGAGGGTCTAGGACATGACTCAATAGTGTAAAAGAAGCTTTATGTGTGTGTGTGTGTGTGTTCTAGATTAGAAAAAAATCTATACAGAAAAATGCTCTAAATTAATGAACTGTACTTATTATATAGGAGCCAATATATTTGTCCATAAGTTATCATTTCCCTTAAATCACATGTTTTGTGTTTTGCAAAGTAGTACAATTAGTAATTTTATTTGGGAAGAATATATTCTCTCTCTCTTTCTCTCTCTCTCTCTCTTTCTACACACACACACACACACACACACACACACACAAACATACACAGAGAGCAGAGAAGAAAAAGGAGAGGGAGAGGGAGAGAGAGAGAGTGGGAAAGTGGGAGACTTATTCTCCAAAGCTGACCTGTGGTTTGTGATCTGATTACCAAAAAAACAACAAAATAAACAAAAAACATGATGAATACAGTTTTAGTTGAGGTTTTAGGGACTATCTCTTTTTCATGAAGATTTTTTAACTTAAAGTCATAGATACACAGCAACAAGCCCAGTGCTGATTTTGCATGTATTAAATTCTATGGCAACACCTTTCTGGTAGGTTTGATTTTTTTAATCTCATGACTATATTTCAAAATTATCAGAGATATCAATTCTTTCATCATTCAGATCAAGTAAAAGATCGAATTTTGATGGGAAATCCAGAATATATGGTGTACACTAGGAAAATTCTTCCCCAAAATAAGATCATTTGTAGAAAAAATACTCCATGATATTCTATGTAAATTATCAAACAGTCACATCTAGTGCTCTTTTACCTTCTGGCTCGGTGAGACAGCAGGGGAAATACACTGCCAATGGCAATATTTGTACAATGTTATTTTTATTACCTCTGATTTAAATCTCAGGGTATACTTTTTTCAGAAGATCTGTGGTTGTGAAGAGCCATTTATATTATAAACACTAATATTTATTTTATGGTTTAACTTTGTATAAAAGAATATAAAGCCCATGCATGAAAGTGTGTATATTAGTATTTTTTTTTTTTTGGTGAGGAAAGAGATGTCAAGCAATTATTTAATATTACTCTAGGGAAGTTGTCTGGCCTAGGGGTTTAAAAAAAGTGTTCCTATGTATGTAAAAGTACAAACTAAGATCATTCTGTCTTCTTTATTGTAAATAGCTGCAGGCAATTTGTCTGCATTACATTTGACAAATGTTTGCCTCCTTGCTTTGACATACACGTGGAATTGTCCTAGAGATGGTTAGCAAGAAAAAGAAGATTTAAATCACACTTTGGGTTCTAGAAAGAATAGTCTTTAAAAAGGCTCCAAATTGATGTTGTTGTTGTTGTTGTTGTTGTTGCTTGTTGTTGTTGTTGTTTAAAAGTACTGTTCAGTACCTGGGGAAGACAGACAATAAAATTTTGCCAATAACTTTAACTCCAAATAATTCAGTGAATAAGTCAAGGAGAAAGAAGCTCACTTGCTAACTCCTACATGTAGTCACTTCTTGAGTCTGGCTGCTGCCAGGCTTATCTACTGTCCAGTGGTCAGCAGGAGAACACCATGGTGTTCTCTTAGGATTCCTGCTCCTGCTTGTCATGTGAACATCATATTCTGTTCAGGGATGGAGAAGATTTAATCAAGAAGTCCAAATAATGGCAATGACAGTTCTGTAAAGAGCATTCATGCTCTGCCTTACAATATTATTCTGCTCCCACATTGGTTGAAAGAGCATCTGCCTCGAACTCCATTAGTGCCTAGTCCAGAGGATTTACAAGGACAATGAAGTCGATTACTAACTTATTGTTCTTTGCACATTTGGTATTCCTATAGGTTTATATTTTCAAGCGTAGCTTGATGTAAAATCTAATATGCAGAATCATCTCTGGGCAGCTGCTTGCAGGACAAGGCATGCTAATTTAAACAGACCATTTAACCTTCTTTCTTCTGTTAATAATAATAATTAGTAATAATAGTAGTAACCTCCTTCCTCTGCATTTCCTAAAGGTCTTCCTCACATATGATATTGTAGGTTTGCATACAGGGTATGCATGTCTTCTCATATAATCCCATTATTTTGGCAGTGCTTGGGATTGAACTCTTGACTTTGGCCATGCTGCGGAAGTCCTCTGCCATTAAGCTTCATTCCCAGATCTTGGTTTTCATGACTATGTATCTTAATTTGGTCTTGAACTCCAAGTTCTTCCTTCCTGTGTTCCTTGTGTATTCTTAAAACCACCCCTAAGCCATTTATCATGTCTAATACCATGTATACACTGTGAAAATAGTTATTATACTCTATTGTTTAGGGAATATTGACAAGGAGGAAAGTATACTGTTGTATAGATGTAAATTCCAGTCTGCATTTGTGTATGTCTGTGCATTGATAACTCACAAATATGGAAGGTGACTATATACATAATCTAAGAAAGCCCACCATATGGATAAGGTTTGAGGGCCCTGTATTACCCATGTTTTCCTCTCCAGTGAACTTTGGTTTCTGATAAAGTTGCAATTATTTTCATTCAACTTAACCCTGATCTTCCCTTTTTTACTTGAATGACCTCTTTACATGCACCGTGCTAGCTCAAGTTAATGGGCTGCTGTTATCCTTCTCTGAGGCTGGTTTCCATTGTTCTAACTGAAGAAGGCTAGCAGTGACTACTAAGTCATACAATGTCCTCATGGTGTCTTCCTCCCCATGATAACTATCTATTGCCACTACTGGAGGTATGTAAACAAAGTTACATATGCATTCAAGGTTTCATATACATGCCTTTATGAGAATGGATGAGTGAGAATTCTAAATGATTAGAATAAAAATATAAAGCTTAGATATTATTGATAATTTCTATTTTAAGTATATTTGGTACTTTATGGTGTCAAAGCTCCAATTCAGAGCCCTGTACATTCCAGGCAAATATTCTGTCAATGTGCTACATCCTCAGCCTCTGTTTGTCTTTTAAGTAGACCATTACTATATTACTATGATAGTAACTGGTATTTATTATTGTAAATCACACTTTAAAGTAGCAAAGGTCATGTCAAAAATCATCTCAGAGATTTAGAGATAGGTGAAGAAAATCATTCAACTAGCATTTTACACTGCCATGTAAGGTATAGCTAACATAACACCTATCTCTATGCTTTAGAGAGCACTGTGAGTCAAAATAAGCACAGAGACCTGCAGACAAAGCACAGTGGTAGAGCACATACCTGCATGTGTACATGCCTAGATTCTCTCTCAACCCTGAAAGAAATTAAAAACCCAAGCAGCATGCTATGCCAATTCAAGTGACACAAATTTGAATTTAATCAACTATATCTCAAGTGAGGTTCTCATATTAAATACTCTAGTTTTAAATAATAACAGCAGCGTTGTAACAATCACAGTGATTGCAAGTAGTGCTTATAAGACATAAATCATGAATGTCACCTTTAAAAGACTGTACTTTTTTAGCTAAAATATAATTGTATCACTTTCTCCCTTCCCTTTCTTCCTTTCAGCCCCTCCCATATATCCTCCCTCTAGCCCTCCCATGCACCTCCTCTCAAATTGTTGACCTTTTTCCTTTGATTATTATTGTTACATGCAAATATATGTGTGTGTGTGTGTGTCTATATACATGTATGTGTACATGTGTGCATGCATAATAAACCTTCTGAGTCCATTTTTGTTATCTGTGCATATACGGTGTCAGGACTGACCACTCTGAATTAGACAACCAATAAGGAGGCTCATTTCTGGGAGAGGCTATTTCTCCCTCTCCCAGTTGTCACTGCAGAAATTAGTTGCCTATAGAAATTCTTGTCTAGGTGACATTTCCTCCCTTCTATATTAGCATGTCTTTGGATAATGCCATTGTTATAGTCTTATTTATATAGCCATCTGTAGTATTGACGATTTCAAAGCATACTTTTGGGGATTCTGGTCCTTACAACCTTTCTACCCTCTCTTCTGTGAGGTTCTCTGAGCCTTAGATGCAGGAGCTGTGATGCAGCGGGGGAACCCCAGAAACCCCCTTAATGGCAAATACATTTGTATCTGTCTTCATAGCATAGCCTTTGCTCAAGGCCCAAGGTGACCCTTATCTCTCTAGACTACAGTGTGTCACAAGGATATTTGGTCTGGGCTACAGAGAAACCAAGACAGAAGCTGGCAGGAACCTAAAAGTCTGGACTCAGGATTGTTATATATTTTAATGTTCACAACACTTAGTTTCAAGGGTAGAAGTAAACTGGCTTCTCTCTATGGGCAGTGTCTCAAGGATGGCTGCCATCTTACTCTCTATACTTCCCGATCCTCCCCACCCCCCCAGTGTTCTTGCCCACTTGGTTCTTGCTCATAAACAAGCCTGTGCCAGGCCTGGTCTTACCTGGCTGACTTTCTTGTCATTCAGATCTCAAATGGAATTTCATAGAGGGCACCCCCTTGCCATCTGTGAAAGCTTTCTCTGGCCATCCAGCACAGTGCCCTAATTTGTTCCTATAACAATGTCACCATCACTCTCAGTTCATCTCTCTGGTTGTACTTTGGGGTATTTTTTCTCCTTTCATTTAGAAAATGGCCACAGGAGAAGAGAGACCCTGTCTGTCCAGCTCACTCTTATCCTCGGCACTTGGTAAGAGCCCTGCCTGCTGCAAAACGCAGTCCTTCCTAAACACTAGTCAAGTGAAAATACAAAGTAGCAAATCAGGATTCAAAACTAAATCCCGCTGACTCCAGAGCTAAAACCAAATGTCCTTGTAATACATTGTAGTCTAGAGAGATACTGGCAACCTTGATCCTAGGGCAAAGGCGTGCTATGAAGAAGACAGTTGGCTGCAAAGGTATTTGCCATTACAAAAGTTTCAGCCTGGAGAGTGTTCCATTCCAGCAGAGCCCCCTTTTCTTTGTCTGTTTTCATTACAGCCATTGTTGTTTTGACTCTTAGAGATGAAAGATCACCATGGAATGCTCGTGTCTCAAGGCCACTTGCAGCCCAGGTCTTGTCTCTGGTACGGCCCCTGTAAGACCAGTTTGCCAAGGGGCCACCCCAATGAGCCAGTGAGTGGGTTCCCCTGTCCAACCTGGAACAGAGCCATGGCCATGTTTGTACTGAGACTTCAGGGAAGCGCGTTTTATAAATGCTTGTTTCCTCTGAGTCACTGCTCAGACTTGTCCTTTCGCTGCAAACATTCCATTTTGTTTTATAACTGTCGAAAGAGGGGTGGAAGCCAAGGCTAACTGGACCAGCTTTGAAAGGAAAGGGGAAGTGAAAAAATTTAAATAGATTTTTCTATATTAGTGAGAGCCACGGAGGAACTCTTATCTGGACTTCAAATATACACACAGTTTCATCTTTATTTATTTTCTTACTGCAATAAGAAAAGAAAAAGTTCACAGGGTGGTTTTTTTCCCATCAAGTTTCCATGAAAATTCTGGAAGGTGGCAAGAGTTCTATAAAAACACATCAAGAACAATTAAGCCACATAAAACCAGTCTTAAAGGGCCCCATTATAAATGCCTCTGACTAAGTATGAAGGAATTTTGCTTCTGATTTCCAGGCATTGTTGATCCTGGGATCTTTTCTCATTACTGAAAGTTTTCTGTAAATTTATATATTCCAGATCAAAGGTGTCAAGTCTTCCTTTGTGCCTTTTAACATCATGTCCTTGTGTCCAATTTCCCATCTATGCCATTTGGTACATTAAATTATACTTGTACATGAGTAACTTCAATTTGTCAGGAGACTCAGATATGACTACACCCTAGACATAAACTATGATTTCTTATCCATTAACTATTTGCTCTGTATAAACTATCATCGTGTTCGTCAAACCTTGAAGAATCATCTTTCAGACACAGGGGTCCAATGCTCAGCATCATGAGCATAAGATATAAGCCAATCTGCAACAACAATACAGTTCAGAAAATAGCTATGCTATCTGAGTCCTGGGTTATTCATCACTCTAAGAAAATTCTTAATTCTGTGTTTGTCATAGAGGTCTAGTTCTGTGTCTTAAGAGTTTTCCTGGAAGGCTGCATGATAGCTACGTCACTAGAAGCATTAGAACAGTGAGACTTAGTACTAGGATGTCCTCAGCTCTGGTGGCTACACATTAGGTAGCTCTGAGGCATGCATTGTATAGTGCTGTAGAGCCTTCCTACAAGATTCGGCTACAAACACAGCATTCTTTGATTGCACATCTGCTCCTTTCTCCTGTTGTTGCTTCGTGGAATCATTTAAGTAAAATACTTGGACCTGAACCTTTGATTTGGGGTCAGTTTCCTGTGAAAGCACGATTTTTCTCTTTTCTTTCTCACAGTGTTAGTTTGTTATGGAAGAGCAAGTTAGCATTGTATAAAATCAAACCTCCATTTTGCTGTTGCTCGAACTAACCCATGGATCTTCACACTTAGGTAAGACCATATTATCTTATAAATATCTAAAAATAGACCAACAATAAATGTATATGTGCTGGCTAGTTTTATGTCAACTTAACATAAGCTAGTCATCAGAAAGGAAGTCCTCAATTGAGAAAATGTCTCCGTAAGACCAGGCTGCAAGCAAGCCTGTATGGCATTTTCTTAATTAGTGATTGATGGAGGAGGGCCCAGCCCACTGTGGACAGTGCCATCCCTAGGCTGGTGGTCCTGGGTTCTATAAGAAAGCAGGCTAAACTAGCCATGAGGAGCAAGCCAGTAAGTATCACCCTCTCCATGGCTTCTGTATCAGCTCCTGCCTCTAGGTTCCTACCCTGCTTGAGTTCCTGTCCTGACTTCCTTTGATGATGAACAGTGATATGGAAGTGTAAGCTAAATAAACCTTCCCTTACCAAGTTGTTTAGGTCATGGTGCTTTATCACAGCAATAATAACCCTAAGAATGAACATATATATATATATATATATATATATATATACACATATACATATATGCATATATATACATATACATCACACACACAAACACACACACATATGTGTGTGTGTGTGTGTGTGTGTGCGCGCGCGCGCACTGTTCAATGCTTACTAACTACATCCCTGAAAGCACGGCTACAAGCTTGGTATGGTAGCTCATGTTAGCAACTCCAGTTCTCACACTGAGGGAGGAGGAACATGACTTTGGTGGGCTACATAACAACACATCATCTATAAAACAACCCTAAAAAGAATTTAGAAATGACCTACTTTAATGTATGTATGTCATTGCTGTCTCCTGAGACCCCTAACTGGCAACACTAAACTAATCATTTGATGAAATCAAACCCAGAATGAGTTATCTCTACAATAGTAGTCACCCACAGAGGGGATTTCAATTGTCACTAATTCAAGCTTCCTCAATAACTGAGGTGATTAATGTATTTGGGGGAAGCTTTAGCATTTTATTAACATTTTACAGTATAATCCTTACATGTAACGTCAACATTGGGATCATGTACCTTTGCCAAACCATGCATAGAATGAGGTAGAACTCTCTCAAACATATTACATAGTTCCAGTATTAGAAATTAATACAGAGGAATAGAGAATGTCATTGGCATTGTGATGGGGATTGTGCTGAACCTATAGATAACTTAGGTAGTATGTACACTTTATCAATAGTAACCCTTTGAGTCTATGTGTGGGGGAGGGCTTTCTATTGTGTGTGGAGCAGAGTGGGGTGTATTCTTCAAATACTTGCATTGTTGTTTCCTGCTTTTCAGTATAGAAGACCTTGAAAACACTGGCTCGCCTCATCCCTGGGCATTTTGTAATTATAGTGAATGCCATTGTTTTCTTTTCCTTTTTCAGTAATCCCATTCTTAGTTTATTAAAAATGATACTTATTTTTCAGTGCTAGCTTTGTATTCAGCAAGCCTATTGGATTTGTTCATCAGTTACACAGTCAGACTCTTTAGTTTTGTCTCTATATAATATATCAACTGCTTACAGGGGTGATTTTGTTGCCTCTCTTCCAACTTGTATACCTGCTGTAGCCTCTCTCTTATCTAATTGCCCCAGCTAAGACTTCCAGTGCCGTGTTGAGTAATAGCAGAGAGGAGCCACCTCTGGGGACTGTCTTAGGTGTTTGTATATTGACCAGCATCCCTCACTGTACATTGCTAGGACAGCTGTTTGGGGTCAGGGCAGGACTTCTGTTGCCTGTGCCTTTAACAGGAATTGATACTTGGAATTTGCCAAATCTAACCCATTTGAGATCTCCTGTATGAACCTGAATGTAAATGGGACCTTTTAATTGTTTTCTGAGCTATACTAAGACCCTAGACAGAGCAGAGGGGCATGGGAGTAACTAAGACTCTGATAGAGTTATAGAGATCAGGAGTCAAGTCTCTGCTCAGCTGTGTACATAATCTCTCTGTAAAATAAGAATATTTACATCTTAAATCGAACAATCAATTGACATAATTCAACAGTCAGTTATTTAGTAGGTCACAAAAATGGCAAGAAAGGGATATGTAGAGAGGAAAGGGTAATAGGGTGGGAAGGAATTTAGAGTGAGGTGTGTGTGTGTGTGTAAAAATAATCAATCAGAGTCCATTTTATACATGAATGAATTGTCAAAGAACAAATTTAATCAATGTTCCAGTAGTATTATTGAATAGTCCCTATGTGGAGTTTGAATTGTCAGAGACTGGATATTGCTATAAGGAATTCATTCATGCAGAAAATCTTTACTCAGTACTTACTATCCATCTAATGAAAAAGCAAAAACCATAGTACATGTTTTTCTGAAGGAGACAGGCAAAAACAAGCCTACCCCAGTAAATAGGAAGAACAGCAGATATCAGTATTGGTGAAGAGAAAAAAAAATAAGATTGCCTAAATGGCAGAGAGCAGGGAGTGAAAGAGTAGCCCCTTTCTAATTTGAAGATTCAGAGGTCTCTCTGAAGAAGTGATATTAAAGCACACGCTGGAGACAAGTGAAGGGGCAGACCACAGGGAGGAGCAATCCAGCAGAGGGGATAGGAAATGTGAACCCTTGGGTTTGGAGTGTGTTTGGCCTATCCAGGGGGAAGCTAGGCTACCTCTGGGGTTGAAGGATATCAAGAAAGACAGGTATGGAAGAAATTGATTTTATTCTGTGGTTTTATTATTAAACCACAGATTTCTCTTTGCAAAATATCACCCTGACTTTTGCATAGAAAAAGAACTGGATGCAGCAGGGGTCAGATGGAAGTCCAGGAAGAATTAAGGCAGCTTAGATGAGAGGGTGACCAGGAAGAT
This sequence comes from Mus caroli, assembly GCF_978045245.1. NCBI lineage: Eukaryota > Metazoa > Chordata > Mammalia > Rodentia > Muridae > Mus > Mus caroli. Next base: position 49,681,763 of record NW_028227266.1, read on the forward strand.
TGGAGGGCAGTGATAGAGGTACCTAGAAGTAGGGGGTAGCAGGTAGGTTCTGAAGATAAGATTGATAGAACTTTCTGAGAGTGAAGTATAGAAGACAGAAGTCAGAAATAATCCAGGTGAACACTGGCATTACTTACAGTGTTCCAGAAGAACGTTTGTGGGAAAAGGAAGCCAAAGATTCAGTTGCATCTGGGCTGACTTTCAGATGCTAGCGAACATACCTGTTGGGCACCTATGTGACTGTGGAGTCCCAGAGAGCATTCAGAACTAATGATAGAATGTGTGAGCCATGAGAATGTAAATTACATGGAAAACCGTGACTCAGTCAGCACAGCTAGGGATGAGAGACACAAAAATGTTCTCCTTAGTATTGGGGGTGGGGAAGGAGAACATAAAGATGAATGAGCTTCCATCTCAGAGAACTCCCCAGCATACGAAGTACCTGGCACTGTACCTAGGATGTAGCAGATGACCAGCCAATGCTTCTTTTCCTTATCTGTGGTGGAATTACCTGCTTTAAGTGCAGGCAGGAAACAGGGACTTGAAACAGCAAGGGCATCTGTCTGCACTTTGTGGGAAGGAAACTCAAGTGAAACAAAAAGTGCTGAGAGAGGCCAAGCAGGGCTTTACTGTGCAACCACTGGGACAGGATTCAGCCAATTTCTTAAGGTCACCAAGTTTCACATTCCTCCACTTGAAATGATTCTAACAACAATAATAATAAAGTCTTATTTTGTGATGTTTTTATGATGTTTAAGTAAGGGGGTATATGTAAGAAGAGACACTTGAAATTTTTTGGTTTTCTGAGAAAGAATCTCACCATATAGGCCTAGCTAGCTGGGAATTAATAGCCCAAAGGAAAATACTAAACATAACGCAGTTTTCTTCTCTTTATTTCAATAGAGCAAAAGTTCAAAATCAATTTGTGTTTTAACACCATGATGTCAACAAAGCCTCATACCTTCTGAAATCTAGTACAGGATCCATTTCCCTGCATTTTCCAGGCTCCTTAGCTTGTGACCCCACAGTAAGGGTGAAGTTATGCTTTGGTTGTCATAATTTCTTTTATACCTCTCTCTCTCTCTCTCTCTCTCTCTCTCTCTCTCTCTCTCTCTCTCTCTCTCTCTCTCTCTCTCTTTTAGGTCCATGCTAATCCAACACAGTCTCTTCAAAGGCCCTAACTTAACCACATATGGAAAACCCTTTTGCCATGTAATGTAATAATTCTTGCCATCTGCCTTTAAAAGATATATTGTTTAAGAAGCATATAAAAACACACACTCTCTCTCATGTGTCTGTACATGTGTGTGTCTGTACATGTGTGTGTGTGTGTGTGTGTGTGTGTTTGTCTGTCTGTCTGTGTGTATATGTCTCTCTGTGTGTGTCTGTATGTGTGCGCTCTGGTAGAGTACAGAAGAAGTCATCAAGTGTCCTATTTTATCATTCTCTGCTGTATTCTTGACACAGGGTCTTTCATTGGACCTGGAGCAAGGCTGCAGCTGTAAAGCCCCCAGATCCTCCTTATCTATGTTCCTGCAATGCCTGAGATGACAAGCTTGCATGCCCACACTTGACACTTTACATTGGCACTGCATGACTTGACATTTTACATTGGAATTGCATAGTTGAACTCAGGTCCTCAAGCTCTCAAATCAAGTGATCTGACCCAATTAGCCACCTTCCCAGCACCCATGAAAGCTGTTTGTATGAACATACAAGCTGGCACATCTGATGTGGGTAAAAATCACCAAAAATAAAATGATTTAAGAGAACTGTGATAGTTAACTTGGACATTCTCACATAATCTAGAATCCCTTAGAAAGAGATGAGGGCATGGCTACACTCAGTCAACCTGTGGACATTCCTGTGGAGAGTTTGTTTGTTTCAGTTCATTGATGTGGGAAAACCCAGTACACTGTGGGCAGCACCATCCCCTAGGCAGGATTCCTGAACCATAGAATAGTGGAGAGACTGAACTGAGGACAAGTGAGCAAATGTGTGTGTGTGCGTGCATTTATTCCTCATTGCTCTTGAGTGCAGATGTAAAAAGACTAGATGTCTATAGCTCCTGTCTCGAATTCCCCACTGTGATAGACTGTAATGTGTAATTGTAAATGGAAATGAACCTGCTTCTCCCTTAATTTGCTTTTTTTAAGAGTGGTTTTTTTTTCTTTGTTGTTGTTGTTTGTTTGTTTGTTTGTTAATTACAGCAACAGAAATGGAACTAGAGCAAGGACCATGAAGAAAATTCTAAGATACAAGTGAGGCTAATAGAAGAAACCAAAATGGTCATATAAACAGGCAGTGAAACAAAGATCATACTTGTACAGGCAACCCTCTACCAGCCAAGCCAATGTAGTCTAGTTTTTATTAATGGTTGCAGTTCATGAGCTCACAGGATTTCTGTAAATACAGTGACTGCCAATTCCCAGCCTCAGGCTACAGCATCACAACAAGCTTGAAACTATGATTCCCAGCCCACAAAGAGAAACCTAATGCCTTCCTTCTAAAGTCATAAAAGCCAAAGAGAAGATGCACAGGGCAGCATTTTATAGTGTGTAGAATCTCCCATTGTTGGTCAGTTACTATGTTGTTACCTCTATGTATGAGGAGAGTGATAACTAGGATAGATTTCTAAATGCTTCTCTCTCGAAGCCAATCAAGGTTTTAATTGGCACTTGGAGTTATGGTTTTCATTTATCTAGACAAGTTATTCATGTGGAATGCCTCGTTTTCTAATATGGCTGAATAAAAAAAAAAAAGACATTATCACTCCACTGGGATAGTGTCCTGAAACTTACAACAAATGATTTATTCAAAATCTTTCTTGAGCATATTGAAGGGGTGGGGGCAAAATAGCTTGGGGCGTTGGGGGAAGGGATGCTACAGATGTGGAAAGAAAGAGCAAAGAGAGGCAGCAGGTTGTCTAAAATAAACTTGCCTTCTTCTCCACTTTCATCAGTTAGCCAGGGACTGGCTGTCAGGCTGTCGGCCAAATTCCAAAGGACGAGTAAATAAACAGTTAAGGCAAGTTACTCTGCAAATTTGCACTGGCCACCCACACAAGCACTAAATTAAACTCATGCCAACTAAAGAGCAGGCTGCACACAGCCAAATAAGAGCTGTTAACCTGTCCTCTCTTCATTAGGTGCCCTCCTGGTTTATAGCTCAGTCCTATTTACATCCTGTCCAGAAGGGAAATAGTTAATGTGAGCCCCTCCTCCCTCCTCCCTTGTTTTCTTCAGGCACATCCACTGGTGCCTATGGCAAGCTCTTTGTCCTTGGTGGCGAGGGTACAGACAGTGGTGTGGTCAGATTTATGCTTCCCCTACAAGGGGGGAAAGAAGCCAATATTTCCTGAGATGTCTTAACTTAGACCAGCTCTAACTGGATTCTATTGCTGTTTGATTTCCAGAAGAATATGTGCTCGATTGCCCAAGGGAACAGGCAATCCTCCGAATGAATATTGAAATACCCAGTCATTATTTGCTCTGGGGGACTGCCAGAGCCGCCTGCTGCCTGGGCTTTAGTGGGACTGAATAGGGGCTCCTATTTGAAATACTCAAAGTCAATCAATGCAGTTGCCTTAGAAAGATTCAAATTAAGACCCCGAATAAACATAGTTGAGTCGCAACACTTATAATGAGAGAGACTAATGTGTGTGTGTGTGTGTGTTTGTGTGTGTGTGTGTGTGAGAGAGAGAGAGAGAGAGAGAGAGAGAGAGATCACAGAATTGTGATTTCAGGCCCAATCATTTGAAGCAAATCTCTCACCTCCGTTTCTCCACTTATGTCTGCAGATGAATTGGCAAAAATTCAATGGCCAGGGCAGGTTTGGAAAAACAAGGTGTGCACTCAAGTTGCCAACAGCCCTCGTGAACAGCGTATACAACTGTGCACCTCTCTAGGGAGTCGGTTATAGATCTGTGAACCGCTTGTGTGTTTGAAAGCTCACAGGATCTCACCTGGTACCCTTTATAAAGGCAGAACTTGAAGGTGGAGGCAACAGAAAATCCTAGCAGTGGAATGGGATGAAGGGTTCCCTGGGCAGTTTTCTGAATATGATAGTTGTAAAGGTCATGCTGCTAAAATGAGAAGGTATTTCTCGGACTGCTGGTGATTCTGCCGCAAGAAATGATAAAGCTGAGGCCGATCACAATGTTTAGGATCCCTCTTCTTTCTAGTTCTAAGTTCTGATTGCTTTGAAGGAAAAAAAGAAAAGAACACAAAATTTCCCTCTGAGGAAGTATGATGCTTCTCATCACTGGAAGACACCGGCTCCTCTCAAAGCAGGCCCCAAGTCCCCATCAGGGGAAAACAGCCTGTTTTAATATTGAGAGGCAACATTTTGGTTAATTATATTTTTAAAAAATGTACACCATTTTTAAATGGGTCTCCCCAACACAGCCTTCTCCCCTTGAAGATTCTAAGGCATAGGAATCCAGAGCCTTGCTTGCATGGAACAAGTTTGAAATGTTGCATCTGACTGCAGCATTCCTCACAAATAAAATACTGGACCTTGATTTAGGGGGGGAGCCAGAATTGAAGTTTCCTGTAACTATGGCAACCAAATCAGAAGCACATATTAATGGGAGGCAAAAAGCAGTTGGCAGTTTGCCTGGGCATCACTCGGAAGCACTGGCTGCCTAAGGTGAGTGTTGTAAATAAGAGTGCAGAATTAAGTTCAGCAGCCTTCACTTGTTCTGTCTGAAGGAGCAACGCCCCTGGCACAGGTGTCCCTGGGGATATTCACATGCAGAAGGGCCATGTGAAAGCAGGGACTAGATTCTGGGATTAGTTCATGTTTCCTCAGCATGGTTTGTATTGTGATCTAGCTGTATGGAGCTCCTGGTGTGGACCAGTTGCTACCATGGAAGCATCTGAGCATGCCCAGGCCCATTTGAACACAGAATCTGCATTTTCATAGTATGTGTAAGGTATTAGGGGCTCTATAGTGGTGGTTTTCAGATCTGCAACTTAGGTGGTAGATGGGTGTTTCAGTTTCTGAAACCCTAACTTGAGAACCAAGCTTGCTAACCTAAGTCAGTTTCCACCCTGACTTCCCAGGATTAAATGAGATAACATTTCAACTGGTTCTCTACCAGAGAACTGGTTGTCTCTACCAGAAAACAACTGTTCCTTCTTCTACACACTCTATCCATTTAATTTTTGCCATGTTTGAGAACCCTACAATCAGGCTGTTATTGTTAATTTAAGTCTATTTCACTAGGTTGTTAGTTCTTTGAAGTCAGGAGTGCTACTTTAATTTACACACACACACACACACACACACACACACACCCTGAATATTTCTCACTTATATAGATTAGTGTGGGGCATGCAGACCATGCCACAAGAGAAACTAGCACAGAGCTGGGGAGGTGGAGCACATCCAAAGCCAGGAAATCTAAAAATTGAGACTAGCAAATCATCCTGAAACTGGCAGGAGTGGGGCTACCTCCCTCCCTGTTGCCATGCCTGCCTCAAAGGTCCTAACCCAGTGACCCCCAACTAGGTGCTCACAGGTAAATCAGTCCCTTGGCCCAGCACCTGGAATTCTTTCCCATGCAAATGAGGCATCTTAGTAACCTTTAGCCAATGACATTTGCCCACCCTGGATATTCTCACCACCTTGGTTCACCTCAAATAAAATATATATGTGTTCAAACCTACCCCCAAATGAAGACATATACAAAAGCTAAATATACACTCTCTCATCTCAGAGAGTGGTTTCATTGAAGAACATCAGAAAAGGCATTTACCTAAAAGAGCTATAACATTGAGATTCTTGGAGAAAGCCGCCCCCTACACACACACACACACACACACACACACACACACACACACACACACACACATACTCTTGCTCCTAGTCTGACCAGGCTCCTGCCCATACTAGACTCGGCTTCATCCTTCCAGCCAGGTGTGCAGCAGCATTCGAACACCCTGAGAGGAAGAAATTGAAAGACCCATAACCCAAACATTCACCCCGGGCCCCACTTCACCCCTCCCATCCTGGTGTACAGTGAGTCTGATGCTTCAGGGGGAAGAGGCAAACTGGGCACCCCACCCTTTCCAGACTTCACCCTGTCTTCTCCAAACCGGTGTACTATCAGCACCCAGACAGCCTAAGAGGAAAGGCAGAACCCAGAACCACAGATTAGTTTACTTGTACAAGAAGCTCAAGAAATGTTGCTTAACTGAATTCAGTTCCATTAGGCTGAATTGGGTACAGTTGGATGAGATTGCTGCTGGGTGTGTCTGTATTGTGCAATAGACATGACTGGGCAGCATAGGTATGTGGGATCTCAAGTGAATTCCAGAGTTATTTCTGGGGCCAAAGCAACTCCATGGGTCTAGAAGAATATTACCTATGGTCTACTCCGAGTGAGGTCATACAGCCCAATCCTTCTGGGCCATGTTTCTGCTTCCACTACTGTTGTATTTAGCTGAGAGGATCCTTTAAGTAAATCTGTCAGTTTCCCAAATAATGTTTCCTTACCTCTAATAAAGACTCTCTGCCCTAATCAGAGAAGAAAGACTAACAATGGCATTGAATTGGTGTCTTCCATTCAATACTTGTGTTTACAGTGTGAAATTTAAATAAGGACATTTGCTCTTTATTTTTATAGATGAAATAATGGATCCAGCTATTATAAACTTAAAAAACAAAAACCTGAGGTAAGTGATTGTAAAAATAAAACCAGTGAGTGGCCTTAGTGGCTTCCTTTTTCATCTTTTTTAATTTAAAAAATTTGTAAGAGGCAGGCAGATTTCTGAGTTCGAGGCCAGCCTGGTCTACAAAATGAGTTCCAGGACAGCCAGGGCTGCACAGAGAAACCCTGTCTCAAAAAAAAAGAAGAAAGAAAGAAAGAAAGAAAGAAAGAAAGAAAGAAAGAAAGAAAGAAAGAAGGAAGGAAGGAAGGAAGGAAGGAAGGAAGGAAGGAAGGAAGGAAGGAAGGAAGGAAGGAAGGAAGAGAAACTTGTAAACTTGACCCTCGATCCTAGAGGCACCAACTCTGCCCAGAATGTCATAGAGGAGTCGAGAGCCATCCTTCCATCCCCAGGGTTCCTCAACCATTCATCAGTTGGATGCTTGCCTGCCCTGAGCCATTTATGCTCTCAAGCCCATGAGAGGACGATCTAAACTAAGTTCTTTTGGGTGTTTCTGGGCTTAGATGTTTGTGACAGGGCAACCCTGTGTTGCTTCTTTATCTGCTGTGGCCATTGCTTTTGTGGCCAGAATCACTCCAAAAATGACAGCGTGCTCTCAGTAAAGTAAGCACCGCCAAGATTCTAGTTCTTTTAAGTGGGGCAATGGGGGGCAGAGGGGAGCATGGGAACAGGAATCAACAACAACAACAACAACAAAAACAGCAGCAACAACAACAACAAAAACAGCACTTGGTTCTTTACCGGAAATCTATATTGTTATGGAATTTGCACTGCAAACAGAGGAATCCAGTCTATCAGTAACAGGAGACAGAACAAGGGCAAAGCCTTCAGCAGTTCTTGCTCTGTGGATGGTACCAGTGAAGACCATCTGAAAACCGTACATCTTTAACTGGTCTGCTCCATGGTGCAGGCGCTTTTGCTATACTGTGCTGTAGACTGTAACCCAGAGAGAGAGATACATAAAGTCGGGCAGCTATGGAACACACTCAGCCTCTGAGCCCAAGTTGTAGGACTCCATACTCTTAATTACCGGCTATTTTTGGAAAGGGGCTTAGAAGAGGAAAATGGCTATGTTCCAGGATCTCATTATACTAAGCGATTTTTTCCCATTTCCTTCTCATTAGGACTCTTTCGCGATGCAAATTTTGTCACCTCAATTTTTCTTCTACCATCTCTTTAATAATAACCATTAATCACATGGCCATTAGAGGAAAACTTATACACATCTCACCTTTCCCTTTTATTTTCCTTCCCATAGTTACTGAACCCTCTATTCCAAGAACTAAGTTAACCCTAAGAATACACACAAACAAAACAAAACAAAACAAAACAAACATAAAACAACCCCACATACAAGAATTTCACATTTGATGGGAGATATACTAAAGAAATAATCTTCATATCATTCTTGTATTTGCTAATTTAGTGATGGGCTCCGGCATACTTACGTCCACATTGTGTCTTTGGTTATAAGGAAAGACTGTATGTTCTACTAAGCTGATGGTCAACTATAACTTCTGGATTTGCACAGTTTCCTCCATTCCACACTGTGCAAATCCAAAACATTTCTAATGTAATGTTTTTAGGTTAAGTATTTCTACACTACACTACACTAGCACTACAAACAGAAACTGCAATGCTGGAAATTATTTAAGTTGCAGTTAAAACAGATGCACACCAAAAATAATATATAAATTTGCCTTGAAATATATGTATATAGTCTTCAGGAAACATGAGTGAATTTCGTGTTTGGACTTGGGTCCCATCTCTGAATAAATATCGGTAGGTATATACAAACATTCAAAAATATAAAAAAATAACATGAAATTATTCCTGTCTCAAGCATTTCCCATAAGCAATACTGGGACTGTTTGGTCTTCCATCTGCTCTAAGGCTGCCATTCCACAGTGTGTGAGCCTTGCTGTCAATCCTCAGCATCCTTCCTGGCACTTTCTCTTCCTTCTTGTGTTTCCAGACTTACTGAGTGCACCCTCTACCTCACCAGCAGCTTTATAGAGGAGGGCATTGCCAAAGCCAAGGCCCTACAGCACAGGACACACACCACTTCCTGTCAGTGATTTAGTTCTTTGATGCTTGTTTTCTGACTGGAATATGTTACTGGCAGGCCTCACTAGGTGATGAGAGACTCTAGAGTTCTGCCAAAATCAAGATACGTCCCCTATAGATAGTATGCTTTGATCTACTAAGCAATACCTTTAACGAATGACTACATTTAAATTTTTGGCTCTTAATGACCACCATCATCTTGACTGTTCCTTGTCTGCCTAACGAATCACCTCACTTCCCCAGCCCCCCCAGTCCACTCCCTCCCCACCAGCTAGTCTTGAGCTCCTCCAGGTCAGAAATGTAATTCTGTGTCTATAATACCTCATGTGCTTGCTTCTTGACATGTAACAGATGATCAATGTATTGTTGAATAAATGACTGAAACCATCTGTCCCTTTTGGTTTAGGTTCAACTTTTACCCAGAATGTTCCTATAGGGCAGCTATGTGATCACTTTTAGAGTTTAATTTAAGTTAGTTATGGGTTATTAATACTAATCATTTTCATTACTATCAATGGATAAAAGAGAAAATGGAGCTTAATTTCTGTTTTACTTCTGCCTTGTCAATGAAAAATATCTACATGCTGAAATACAATGAGTAAGATGTAGTACCTGTTTAAAAACAGTCATCTGGCTTTTTTTTTCCTCAGAGAGTTAAAGTCAGCCAGTTCACAACTACTGAAAAGAAAAACATCGTAGCCCCACCAGTGATGTCTAAGATGCTTCTAGGGTATCTTATAAAACTATTAAGGCAATAGAAATCAGCATCCTAGTATTCTGAAAGGAATGTGGTCCTGTCACTGGATATAATTCCAGTGATTCTATGGTTTGTGAACACAGAGGAGACACCGATGATGTCTTAAAGACTTAGTTAAATTCCTGTTGTTCTCTTTGATAATGTTACTGAACTGATTCTATTGTTCCACAATTGCTCACCCCCATTCTCCTTAGAAACTAAGGACATGAAAATAAGTGGGCCAAATCTGGCCTGTCCTGCTCAGACTGAACAGTCTTGTACAAGCACATAAACCATACATACCAACTAATATAGACCAATATAATTTTTTAAAAATAATTTTAATAGTTAGATACTATTTATAGTATGGATTTCCAAATCATTTTTTAGTTAAAAGGATAATAAAACAAAAAGCTCTCACACACACACACAAAACAAAACAAAACAAAACAAAAGCCCACCATGGAGTCTATTTTGTGTTACCCAACTATTCCTGAGCATGAGGCCTACCCTGGACTGTGGTTGATATACCCAATAACATTCCATTGGAGAAAACTGTTTGTCTGTTTATCAATTGGTATCAATTGCAAATGGATTATTGGTTAGAAGTAGAACCCTGTATCCACTTCCTCCTCACAGTGATAGGACCCCATCTGGCTGGAATTTTCACAAGTCTTATGGGGTCTGCACAGTATCTGCAAATTCATATGTGCATTGGCCTTTTGTATGTGGAAGACAGCTTTCTTGGAAATATCCACCACCTCTGGCTCTTACAATCTTTCCATTTCCTCTTCTGCATAGATCCATGAGGCTTGAAGGGAGGGATTTGATGAAGATATCTCATCAAGGATTGAGCATTCCAAAGAATCTCACTCTCTACACACTGTCCTGACATGAGTCTCTGTATTAATTCCCACCTACTGTGAGAAGCTTCTCTGACAAGGACTAAAGTCTGTTTTTTCACAGAGTTGGACTTTCAAGAAGAACTGGCTGAATCTCAGATGCCTGCCCAAGTTCTACATCCTGCACATTTGATCAAGCCTCAGAGGTTATACTAAGATTCCTAATGGCTTGAGAGGTATCACCCAAAGCATAGCCATGGAAACCTCCCCAGGTAGCTTAGTCTGGATCTATGGTATGTGGAAGACCAAGGATGACATAGAAGCTGTAGAACCAGAGTCTGAAATATCAGCTCTACATGTAGATAGATGATAGATAGATAGATAGATAGATAGATAGATAGATAGATAATAGCTAAATAGATGATGGAGAGATTATAGGTATGTAGATAGAATTGAAATTTTAGAAATTATAGAGATAAAAGATGATAGATAGATAGATAGATAGATAGATAGATAGATAGATAGATAGATAGATAGTCAATTCATGAACATGGAGACTCTAGGCCCATCACATCAGTAGTAACTTCCTGTCCTCTGTACCTGCTGCCCAGATTCATTCATCTCCTTAGCCAGCTACCCTAGAATAACACCATCAACTCTTATTTACTCATAGTCTTCAGATATAATCTAGAGAACACAGGTAAGAAAATAATAACATTCCATGGAAGAGAAGATGGGTTTCAGTAGTGATCAGCTGAGGATTCTGTCCTTTGTTGTTTTAACTGTAGTTGCTATGTCCCTGGAAGAGTCTCATGCATGGTTTTTGTTCACTTCATTTTAATGTCCTTCCAAGCATATTGAATGCAAACACAGATTCAAAACATCCTTGCCTAATACCAGATTAAAAACACAACTAACCAGTTAAACAAGCATATTTGAATGTGCTTAGAGAAGGCTCCAAAATCTGGCTGTGGGGCTCAGCCCCTTAGCCTGACTTCTTTATCATATGTGCCAAGATATGATGGGAACAATGAAGAAATAGACTCAAGTGTCTCTTATCGCCCCCTGTTTCTTCTTTCTGCTTCTTGGTCTACATATTTAAATCTATCACAATCACTTTCTCCTTGATAGCCCTCTACATTGAAGACTTGGAGGTAAATGTGATGTTTCCCTCTCTCTGTGTGTTCTTAAGAACTAATAAACAATTCTTGGGTTATGAGTCCTGTTACTATAAGGAAGTCATGACAAGGTAAGTAGGAGAAAGTTAGCCATGCTTTTCTAATGAAGCCATACTTATGGTTCCTAGTCTGTGTTTAATTCATTTTGATTTAATAAGTCTGCCTCTGAGCAAGATGACTCCAGAGACACCAACAGGATGAAGCATTCACCTGCCTCCAAGCAAGCTGATGAATCTTTGATTAGAGCTGGTGATGCCTGTAGGGAGGCCACCAGTCCTTGAGGCTTTTTTTTTCCCCCAAAGCACAGCCTGTGGTTATTGGCTTTTCTGAGGATCTTATACTTATCTGAGTCTCTTGTCAAAGGACCTCAGCAAAGTGAGGGAACAGTTCCCTGGGGCATTTCTTCAGCTCTATTTAGCAGTGTATTGATAGCCAACACACACACACACACACACACACACACACACCAACCAACTACAGCAATTTGTGTTTGACTTGAATCTTGAAAAGAACATACAGAAAGGAAAGAGTTAGGATCCATTCCACAAATTTAAATATAATAACTAGAATATCCATTGGGCAGAGTTTAACGTTTTTGATATTTTTATATTATTTGACTACATCATCTTTAGATTATAACATTTGTATGTGTGTATTGAAATAGCTTTTTACTCAAAATGATTCCAAGAGGATAGGTATAATGACTCAAACCAGTAATATCTGTAGTCTGAGCCAGGAAGAATACTACAAATGTGAAACTTGGATGAGCTACAGTGTGAGGCTCTGCCTTAATAAAAAGGATGGTGATTTACTGTTCATAAGTACAAAATCAAATGGTACCATAGTCACATGATGCTATAAATACACCAACTCTCCTGAGCTGAACATCGAAAAATGGTTAACGGTTAAGATGAATTATGCTCTGTGTAATTTACTATAATAAAAACTTGAAAAAAAGTCATCAACATTTCTTTTTTGTTGTTTTTTTTTGTTGTTATTGTTGTTTATACTTTTTATTAGGTATTTTCCTCATTTACATTTCCAATGCTATCCCAAAAGTCCCCCATACCCTCCCACCCACTCCCACTTTTTGGCCCTGGCGTTCCCCTGTACTGGGGCATATAGAGTTTGCAAGTCCAATGGGCCTCTCTTTCCAGTGATGGCTGACTAGGCCATCTTTAATACATATGCAGCTAGAGTCAAGAGCTCTGGGGTACTGGTTAGTTCATAATGTTTTTCTACCTATAGGGTTGCAGATCCCTTTAGCTCCTTGGGTACTTTCTGTAGCTCCTCCATTGGGGGCCCTATGATCCATCCAATAGCTGACTGTGAGCATCCACTTCTGTGTTTGCTAGGCCCCGGCATAGTCTCACAAGAGACAGCTCTATCTGGGTCCTTTCAGCAAAATCTTGCTAGTGTATGCAATGGTGTCAGCGTTTGGAAGCTGATTATGGAATGGAACCCTGGATATGGCAGACTCTAGATGATCCATCCTTTTGTCACAGCTCCAAACTTTGTCTCTGTAACTCCTTCCATGGGTGTTTTGTTCCCAATTCTAAGAAGGGGCAAAGTGTCCACACTTTGGTCTTCGTTCTTCTTGAGTTTCATGTGTTTAGCAAATTGTATCTTATATCTTGGGTATCCTAAGTTTCTGGGCTAATATCCACTTATCAGTGAGTACATATTGTGTGAGTTCCTTTGTGATTGGGTTACCTCACTCAGGATGATACCCTCCAGGTCCATCCATTTGGCTAGGAATTTCATAAATTCATTCTTTTTAATAGCTGAGTAGTACTCCATTGTGTAAATGTACCACATTTTCTGTATCCATTCCTCTGTTGAGGGGCATCTGTGTTCTTTCCAGCTTCTGGCTATTATAAATAAGGCTGCTATGAACATAGTGGAGCATGTGTCCTTCTTACCGGTTGGAACATCTTCTGGATATATGCCCAGGAGAAGTATTGCAGGATCCTCCAGTAGTACTATATCCAGTTTTCTGAGGAACCGCCAGACTGATTTCCAGAGTGGCTGTACAAGCTTGCAATCCCACCAACAATGGAGGAGTGTTCCTCTTTCTCCACATCCTTGCCAGCATCTGCTGTCACCTGAATTTTTGATCTTAGCCATTCTGACTGGTGTGAGGTGGAATCTCAGGGTTGTTTTGATTTGCATTTCTCTGATGATTAAGGATGCTGAACATTTTTTCAGGTGCTTCTCAGCCATTCGGTATTCCTCAGGTGAGAATTTTTGTTTAGCTCTGAGCCCCATTTTTTAATGGGGTTATTTGATTTTCTGGAGTCCACCTTCTTGAGTTCTTTATATATATTGGATATTAGTCTCCTATCTGATTTAGGATAGGTAAAGATCCTTTCCCAATCTTTTGGTGGCCTTTTTGTTATTGATGGTGTCTTTTGCCTTGCAGAAGCTTTGCAGTTTCATGAGGTCCCATTTGTCAATCCTCGATCTTACAGCACAAGCCATTGCTGTTCTATTCAGGAATTTTTCCCCTGTGCCCATATCTTCGAGGGTTTTCCCTATTTTCTCCTCAATAAGTTTCAGTGTCTCTGGTTTCATGTGGAGTTCCTTAATCCACTTAGATTTGACCTTAGTACAAGGAGATAGGACTGGATCAATTTGCATTCTTCTACATGATAACTGCCAGTTGTGCCAGCACCATTTGTTGAAGATGCTGTCTTTTTTCCACTGGATGGTTTTTGCTCCCTTGTCAAAGATCAAGTGACCATAGGTGTGTGGGTTCATTTCTGGGTCTTCAATTCTATTCCATTGGTCTACTTGTCTGTCCCTATACCAGTACCATGCAGTTTTTATCACAATACATATATCATTTTTTTGAAATTTCATTTTTTCTCACTTTGTCAAAGTAATCTATCATATTGGTAACATGGACATCTATTAACAAAATGTGTATAACAATAGCTAATGTAGATCTTGCTTTTTAGACTGAGGACCAAATGCAGTATAAAATGAAAGTTAAATTTATCAATATTGGGGGGTTCCATGAACTGTATAATACATTAACAGTGCACTTTCAATATGTAGTATAGCTGCAAGCATATATGAAAGTTTAAGATGACTTGAGTTGGCTTGGTTTCCAGTGCAGATTTCGAATGTGTTTTAGCTGAGTAGCTTCTAGAACAGCTATAAAGGCATATGACCTTCAGTAAGTTGTGGAATTGATATACACTCTGTGTACTTGATATAAGGATCACTTGAGGTCATGTATACAAAATCCCTGGCTCGTAGTATGTTCCATGAGATGTGTTGACCATCATCTGTGGGTACTATTCTCTATACATGTGCTTCTCCTATCTCCCCACACTTAGCCAAGCTAAAGAGCTACTTCCAGAAAATCTTAATGACCTAAACACAATCATTTTAACCCCAAGGAGACTGGAATGTGCTGGATTCTATCATTTCATTTACCATATGAATTTTGATTGCTTGTTTAAGTTCCTCTCTCACTAGTTTATAAACTCCCAAATGAGGAACTCTCTTGTGTCTTTACGTCTTCAAATTTAGTAATATTTGAATATAATCTTAACAATCAATGTGATCTGGTTACTGAAAGACCTAATGCAATTCTTCAAGAGTATTTCTAGAAATAGTGTTTTCTCTTTAAACACTTTGGCATATACATTCTTCATATTGAGTGGGATCTTATAGAATTAGCTGCATGGTGGTACTACAGCCACAGGTCCCATGTTTGAGAGTGTGGCTAGGAAGAAAGCAGGTGTGTCGTGCATTCTCCCTTGAGAAACTATTCTGAGTCTGCTATTATGTTCTTCTGTGATAAAATGAAAAGGTAATAATAGCACATGAATATTTAGGGTTATTTGAGCTGACTTGGTTTTCACTGCAGACTTCCAATATTTACTAGCTGAGTACCTTTTAGAACCGATATAATGGTATATGACCTTCAGTAAATTGTGGCATTAATATATATTCTGTGTCCTTGATATATGGATCAGTTGAGATAATGTAAATAAAGTCACTGGTCCACAGTATGTTCCATGAGTAATGTTGTATTATTCAGGTCAATTTAAAATTCATCCTCCATTTTATTACTATATGTTAATCATACAAAAATGGATTTGGGATGAGTATATAGTCATATAACTTGACTATAGTCAACCCTCACTTCCATCTTATATTCCTCTTTCCCAATTTCCCCTGATCTCAATCCTTTAAATCTCTCCTTTTGCTTTCACATCCCTCAAGGTATTACAGTTAAGCCCCTTGACACCAGGAGATTATGTACTGGAAGGAGGCACTAGCCTTGGAAGCATATGGGACCCTGAGATAACGGGCACACTGGGAAGGGGGATGCCCCAGCAGGGCAAGCCACAGCTGTTAGGCTAATTTTGTTTTCTAAAAATAGCATCTCTGCTGACCAAAGCCAATCCAGCTATTCTGTGGAGGAAATAGTGTCTCAAACAGACCGATTCATCTATACAAAACTGTGCTAAGCCATTGCACACTTTTCCAGTATTTTCTTTCCCGTCATTACCTACAAGCAAAATGCATTATATAAAAACCACATAATTGACTCAGTAATCTTATTAACACAAAAAAGTCAAAGGCCAGTGTTTTTATATTTCAGTGATGTCCCAACTGAAATTGGCTAAAAGAAGCAGAAAAAAGCAGAGCTGCCTAGAAGAGGTTTGGACCAACTGAGTCCCTTGGAATGGGCACTCTCCAGCCTGCTGAGATGGGAGCAAGTTGCGCAGTGTGCTCCAGGTTTCCAGCTGGCATGGGCTTTGATGATGCAGTGGTCTTTGTGTTGTTTCTGCACATATAATTAACCCTCACCCACACTCCTGTAATTAACCTCAATACATTGGTTCCTCATTGGTTCACCAAGTCAAACTTTCACGGTACCCATATATTCTCTGTCATCTGTGATGAGTAGATGTATATTGTGTATCCACAGGAAATTTTTTCTTATACAACACCTTCATACCAGTTATAGGGGCAAAGACTATACAAGATACTTCATACCTTCCTCCTGTAATTTTCCAGAAAGAAAAAGACAATCAAAATTCTATGGATTTTGTCCAGATTGTATAAATACCTTACATGAAGTAACAGCAGGATCTGAGGGTTCTAAGAGGTGAATTCTTAAACCTTCTTCATAACATATATATATATATATATATATATATATATATATATACACATATGTGTGTGTATTACATACACACACACACACACACACACTTCAATAGCCACAAGTGTTTCCTATAAAAAAGCACAATCATGTCTCTGTTCTCAACCTCATGCTCCAATGAAGGGAGATACTTGCACAAAGTTACTCCCCTGTCTTCAAGCCCCAGGGACATCCACATATAGTTTTAATCTGAGTGTAACTACATGGGCCCAGTCCTATTGTCTCAACTGTGGACATCGCTGAAGACCAACATTTCAGAATTTCTAATTGAGTCTGGAAGCCTCCGTTGCAGCTATATAGCACAGGTCTACAACTTTATCTGCTATTCTGCCTCCTTCACTGCATTGACATGCTCCTGTGAGCACCTTCTGGTTAACCTGCTGCACACAAATCTAGCACCTCCTAATTTATTCCTGGGGATATAAAGCTATTGCAAGTAGATTCATGGGTAGAATTGCAAAGAATATGAAAACCAGCCAGAAATTTTAGGACTCCATGCCATAGAGGTTAAAACCCTAGGGAGGGAGATAACAGAGAGGAATGGGAGTAAGCCTAAATATGATCAAAATAAATACATGTATGAAATGTATTGTCACCGGATAAATAAATTGTTAAAATAATCATAAAAGCTGACCCAGGACAGTGATGGTAGTAAGAGTGGAGCAGATGGGAAGAAATGATACACACTGGAGAGACTCCTCCGAAGCAGCAACAACACACGCTCTGCCTCAGTGCCCTCACATTAAGAAATGAGCCACACGCAGTTAGGCCTTTGAGAGATTGGCAGAGTGATGGTGCTATTGCAGAATGTCATACCATGCTGACCACATGTGTGAGAACTGCTAGAGACCTTAAGACTCCAGGCTGAGAGACTAAGAGCCCAGGAAGGAGTAAAAGAGGAAAATGAGGAAGGGGGACACATGATCAAACTATATTATATACTTTAGTATGTTTTGTGGGAAGCACCTAAGTTGAGAGATCAGTGTCAGCTCATCAGCCATCCTTGTGAAGTGATTTCTCTACACTAAGAGACACTTAGGGTGAGCTTCACTGGACCACGGCTGGAAGAAGAATGTAATAATAAGATTTCTTCTCCTTTTCCCCACTTCCAGACCTGAGGTCTTTTAGCAGGAATGCTCTAAAAGATCATCTATATAACATTTTTCTTCAAGAAATAAAGTGAGCTAGAATATGTCTATATGATATACCAGATAAACTTATAAATAGGAAAATCTTTAACAAAACAGACCACAATGTTATTGGATATATACTTAAGATATATTCCTGAAGACAGGTATCTTTATGCTACAATGAAGAGTATAAGTGGCATTCAAACCACATCAGTTTATATGAAAATAACCTACAAACAATACAACATTATAGCCAAGATGGCCTCTTCAGTAATGTATTCCACCTGCCATGTGGGAAACTCCTACTATTGTTTGACAGATCCGTATGTTTACATAATACATTTTATACCCCATTCCCTTCCCATCTTCCTCCCTCTCCCTCTGGTGTCCAACAGTTTCCCCTACCACTTCCATGTCTTTTTTTTTTTTCCTGTACAACACACTGAGTTTAGTTAAAGGTTTTGTCTGTGCATGGGCGGGGAGACTGTTTCCTGCAACAAGGGCAACACTGAAGAAAATGCTACCCCTCCCCCAACAATCATTACCTGTCAGTAGTCCATTAGGAAGAGGTGGGTCTCCATGGACACTCCTCCCCATACATAATGAAATATTGATATGTCTGATCTTGTGTGGGTTGTGTGCAGATAAACACAGTCTCAATGAATTCATGAGTGAATAGCTCTTTTGAGAGCAGACGTCATAATGCTACTGAGTATCTCCCATAGTCTAGATTGTACATTCTTCCCATCAGTTTTCCCAGATGTTCCCCAAGCCTTCAGTCAAACAATAGATTTCTCCTTAGGGTCTATGAATCCCAAGCCATGTGCTCTTGACCAGGTTTGCAAAACAAGGTATGAGTTCCCTCCTGCACAACAGGCTTCAAATCCAATCAGAAAGTGGCCGATTACCCCATAATACCCATACCACTATTTTACTAGAAATCACATCTTCCCTGAAGAACATTATTGTGGCTTGCAATATTCATAGCTAGATGAAACTATTGATGCCTTTTTTTTTTAAACCAAGAAGTCTACATAACACCTTCTGGCACTATGAAGGCTAACCAGTGGGGAAAAACCCTAAGGCTTAGCTCCGGATTGATTTCTCTGTGTCATGTGACCAATGTATACATTGTCTTTATTAATGAGGACCTAATCTAAACTATGTTTTTGAAATTTAATTATGTTGAGTCCTTCATTTATATAGTTCCCTTAGTCATCAGGTTGTTCATCTGCAATAGTCATTAAAGGATATTACCATCAGTTTGCACAATGAACTGCAAAAGAGGGCTTAATGCATTTGGTCGTGTTTCTTTTCCATTATATGTTATTTCTTAATAAATTTTATTAAAGACCCAGTCTTTATTGCCTTGCAACCTTGGGTCAGTTCTTCATGTCCTACTTGAAGATTATATGAACTAGATTTGTTTGTGCATAGCTTGTTTGTCCTCTCTTCCTCCCGTCTCTCCTCCCATTCTCTCTCTTTTCTTTCCTTCTGAACCTCTCCCTGTTTCCCTCCTCTCATTTCCTTTCCAGTCCTAACCCTCATCTAAAGGCTTAAAGACTCACAAGTTAACTCTGACAGTTCCTGGAATGTGATCACACAGGGAGATAATTCTGTGTCGGTGTGTGCTTCAGTACAGAACAAGCTACATGTGTAAAGCTTCAGCCAATGGAATACTTAAGTCCAGAATTCTCCAGTTCTCTACTTATATTTCATTAGCATTTGGGAAGAGTGCCAGTGTTTGGTTAAGCTAAGTCCTGCTGATGCTCTTGTCAAGATAACATAAAAATGCAGTGTCAGCTGTAGTTTTATTTTGTCTCTTCTTAGCGTCCCCCCACAATGCAACAGTGCGCCTATAGCAATAGCCTGTGATATGTTGTATATGTTTCTTCATTTGGTATGTCCTTTTTACAAAACCTTTTCTCATTTTGTCCTTGTATTTGATGTATATCATACCTGATATTTCTTTCCACATAAATACTTAAAAAGAACATGTATAACTGCTTTAGTAGAGCTATGATGTCTTCCTCCAGAAATGAGTGTGTATTTCTCTCCTTCTTTGCCACACACAGTATGCAAACAAAAAGCTCCGCCTGATGGTCTGACCTGGTGAGCCTAGCCCTTAAGCAATGCCACATGCTTAAGCACATTTCTGTGAAATTTAATATGCTAAAGACCTCCTTAAGTGTGCGTGTATATTTTATTTCTCTCTATTCCTTGATGATTACTCAAACATTTCTGTGTGTCAACACGGGCGTTTTCTTCTCTCATCAGCCTCCACTTCCTGAGGTGTAACACCTGCCAGTAATTTAACATTACGGCATTTTGTCACTGAAGACAACCTCTTGTGTTTTAACCATCAGCTCACCTAGGAAAGCCAAGCATTCTCAAGTTTAATTTGCAGAGGAATGAATTTCTATCCTTTCACCCTTATGTTCATAATCTCTGATTTGTGGAAGGACTTTTTGTGGGAAAGATAAGCAGAATGATGGTCCCTCCTTTCTCTCTTACCCTTGTCTTCTCCCTTGGGGGGGTATAGACAGGGTTATCACAAGGCTTAGAGCATCGAGCACTCCAGAATTAACTTGTAGATCCAACATAGGTCTCAAGTTTCAGGGTCCCCACCTCTATATTAAGCTTTAGATAACAATAATAAAGGCCATTTGCATGGATGTTGTTCATTATATAACATGCATTTACCTACATTTGTCTCATATAGAGCAGCTCAATAAATCTTGAGGTAGTACTAACTAAATATATTTGAATAGAATTTTGGTGTCGTTAAGTAATCTACCAGTGTTTACACACTTAAAGGTGGCTCCAGGAAGCAGGTCAGTTCATTCTTTGACCCAAATGCCATTTCTTTGCTTTCTGATAATGATTCTTAGAAATAATTTTCCTTACATATTCATAAACCTAGATTCTTAAACGTACTCTTTAAACACTTTTAAACTTAAAGATTAGTAATTTTACATTCTAGGCACTCAAATCTATTAGATCCAATATAGTAGATTAAAAATGTCAGAAATATATAGTTACTACAAAATATTCTCTCCTTCATATACACACTGTGATTTTTTTTATCTCCTTGGCTCTTTTCAAAATTGTGTGTGTGTGTGTGTGTAAAACATATTTTTCATGATAGAACAACCTTTAGAACACATTTCTCTCTTTCCAGCATGTTAGATCCAAGGGATAAAACTCAAGTCATGAGTCTACAGCAAAGCACTTTCACACACACACACACACACACACACACACACACACACACGAGCCATCCTGCAGGCCATGGTCAGTTCGAATAAAACAGTTTTTAGTATTCATATTTTAAGTCAACTATAAAATATCTCCATTCAGAGGCCAGTTTCTGCAATGTTTTTGTTAGTCCAGCCTTCTTGTAGGTGTAAAAAGTAATGAGGTACACAGGTTCAAGGTTAATTGCTGCCCATAGAAGGGCCTGTTTTCAAAGCTATAAACCCAGAGCATTTACCCTCCTGAAGCAGGCCATCAGTGTTCACTTGGATATTGGATACGTTTTTAAGTTAATTCAAAAGCAATAAGTTAGCAAAGAAACTCTAACAATATTATCAAACAAAAGTGCCACATCACTAAATCAAACATTAGAATCATTAGCAGTTTGGTGTTAGCGACACACTGGATCCACACTGGACAATCCAAATTTAAGCATTGCTCTGAAACAACGAAAATATTGTGGTTTTAAAATTACAGAAATACAATTCTGTGTTTTTGTTGTCTATAGCTTTATGGGTCTTAGAGACTGTACGCCTCCCTCTAGAAAACCACAGAATGAATCCCAACGATAGTGGGCAGTTTTCTCGCTGGCCTGTTACTTTAGGGTGGTAGTAGCAGGTGGAATAAAGCCAAAGTATTAATTTTAAGTGCTGTTTTTGGTCTCTTTCATAAAAATAAAACCTATATCCCCAGATTTGTTCATCTCAGAAGCACCCTGACAATATGCTTTATATAATTCTGTAAACATAGAAAAATCTTTTAATCTCACAGACTCCATCCAAAAGTATTCTGTTGCCTTTCCAAAGCCACTCTCTACTTTTTACAATTTTTGAGAGTTTCATACATGAGTACTGTATTTATATCATTTCCTTCTCACTCTCTCCACCTCCCTCTCATGTTCAGGACTCTGTGCCCCACATTCTCCCTCATATGCGTGACTTCTTTTTTACACACACATACATATTATATAGATACAATGTGTGTCTATAAATACAGTCTGCTGAGTCCATTTGGTGTTTGGGGCAGATCCCTTGGATTAGATAATCTCTCAGGGTCACTAGAGAAGATGGATTCTTCTTCCACTGTAGTCATTAATTGCCTGTAGTTCTTCATAGAAGATTGGGGCTCGGTGAAATTTTCCTATCCACATTGTCATATCAACGGGTGCTGTCATTGTGCTGTGTTTCTTCATCAGTAATCACAAGCAGTTGGCTATTGCTCCATTGAACCAACTCCAGATCTGCTTTCTTTGTAGAGTCTAAAGTAAGCATTGGGGGTTGGGGGGGGAGAGAAGATGTGGGGGGAAACGGAAGTGAATGGAAGACTTTGAGGAGATCTACAAGTTAGAACTCATTGCATTTGTTTCACTTTGTTTTCCTCAGGAAAAGCTGTCTCCTGCTGCAGAATTAAGTAGAAAAATAATGTTCAGTGGTGCTGTGAAGACCCAGTGTTCCCTGCCCTTATCCAACTGCTTTTCTTTCTGGAAAGCATGCAGAACCATAAATTCTGTAGCTACAAAGTTCAATTCTGATCTGGAGTGAAAATGCCCCAGGTGTGTTTTACTAGATCATAAAATTGAATTGGGCAGTGAAAGTCGTAGGAATCAGTGGGTTTTTATTTTTTGTTTGTTTGTTTTTGTTTTTGTTTTTCCCTATATAGCATGTTTTCCAGGGAAAAGATGACTATAGAAGAATAGGCCAAAATCAAATGAATTATTAAATCAATATAAAAGGTTGTCCCTGTGATAGCATGTGATTGTACACTCACATACTGGAAAATGGCATGCTGGAAACCCTGGAGCAGTAGAATTGGCCAGGCCTGGCTTGAATCCATTCCTGTCTTGTAATTTGGAAAAATAATTTTATCTTTATTATTTCATCTGTTTCCAGTTCTTCGAAGGAGGAATCCACCACAGAATTATTGTGAGGCTGCATGAGAAGAGGCATAAAGAGCTTCAAAGTCAGGCAGCCTAAGTTAGAGTCATGGCAAGTGACTCAGAACCATAAAATCCTAGCATCCTAACTTCTGAAATTAGGAATACCCTTACTACCCATCCTGTACAGATATTGTGGAGAAAACCTTTGTCCAGAGCAAGGGCATCGTAAGTACCTGTGAGTGCTGTTGGTTTAGCTTTCCCTCTGGGTCCAGATGCATCTCTCTGAGCTGCCACTGGACATTGTCTACACGTTTAACATCTATCAAATGTTCATCTATTACAATTTAGAATTTAGGACAAATTTTATTTTAAAATTGAAATTTCATCCTGAAGAGAAGTGATGAGTGCCTATTCACGAGGTATTTGTTTCACTGAATTTCTAGGGATTTTTTTAATCTTTTGTTAACAGTTTTTAGAAATAGAAAATTAAGTATAAGAAGAAATAAGATTTTATTTATAGAACTACTATATAGATTTAACAAGTTAACTTCTATTTTTCTTCATTTAAAAAAAAACTAGTCTTGTAAAAACTGGTTGTATAAGCCAATTTTATAAGATGAAGCAGTTCAGACAAATGAAAGCTTTTTAATCCATTTCCCCAAAACTATTAATTTCTAACCAACCATTGAATAAGAAATAAGTAAAGACACTTTTTATATTTAATTATCAGAACCAGCTTATTCAAAATACTACATTCTACATTTATGCAGTTGCCAGATATGTGCATACCTATGTAAAGAGAATGGAAGCAAGCAGGAGGAGGCATTAGAGTTATTTCGCTGCAAGTATTTTCACTACCATAAAGCAATAAATATGGTGTTATTTGAGAGAAAAGAGAGAAAATTCAAATGAGTGACTGAATGACGTCATCAGTCTATCTAAAAGATAAGACACGCTGTATGCAATCTATAAAAGGCCACACTGTATGCAAAGACACTGGTCTTTGGGAGACTGAGGCAGGAGAGATGAGAGTTCCGTATCAGCCTCAGCTGCATAGCAAAAACAAAAACAAAAACAAAAAACCATACAGATTAAAAATTAGTAGTAGAAGAAAAACCCCTCAAGTTAGTGCCAATCAGAGGAAGCAGGAGTAACTATGCTGATTTCAGATGAAGCAAAGGGCAAAGCAAAGAAAGCTATCAGGGATATTGAAGGTTTATCAGAAGGATATTGTGTTACAATAAAGGAGTCACTTTTCCAGAAAACGAAACAATATTTAATAGGTATGTACCTAAAAGCAGGACACCAAATTATTTGTGGCAATAATGATGAGGATGCTGCTGCTTCTGATGATGATGATGATGATGACAGTGATAAATACAGCTGCAAGAAAAAAAATGAAATCAATACATCAGAGAAACCAAAAACAAAGAGTGAGCCCTAATGTAAACTAGAGGCTGTTGTCTGCTCATTTGTACTAGCCGATGTGCCTGTGGTAAAGGATGTTACAATGGAGGATGCTGTAAATGTGGGAGTAGGGACATCTCTATACCCTTCCTTTTGTTTACTGTAAACCTAAAATTGCTCCTTTAAAAAAATAGTTTTGAAAAAGCTTTAAATTAAAAAAAACTGTAAAAGATTTGAATGTACTGTGAACCAAGGGGGAAAAACAATGGTAAGCAAGTAATTAAGGGAGGGATACCCCCCCTTACCCCATGCCCATCTCTGATAGGCTGGAATTAACACATTGATTATGATAAGACAGAAAAAGATAAACCAACGATTAAATAGATTTTCTTTAAACTGCAGAGTTTATCAGCACTTCTCATATACATGTTTAATAATGTACACTGTCACTTGAGCAGACTTTCTAAAACATACTTGACTATGAAACTCTATATTCTCCTAGAGAATCTTAAGGCAGTAATGTTGCATATGACGTGCTTTCTAAAATATGCTGCAAAGCGAAACACTTTTTCAGAATGTCTTCATCTAACTTTTTTGTCAAACTTCCTTTTATTTTGTTACTGTTTTTAAAGTATTAAGCACTTTTGCAAATTATTTTCTTTCATTTTCTATAGCAAATATGCAAAGGTTGTTCTTTTAGTGGTTATTTATCTTATGAAGTGTGTGTGTGGGTTTATGTGACACATACACACACACACACACATACGGGGTGGGGGAGAGAGAGAATGGGTGTTCACATGCATGCAGAGGCCAAAACAACACATTGATGGCTTTCTTCTAAGACTCTCTGCCACACTGCCTTAAGACAGAGTCTCTCTCTCTGGACAAGGAGCTTACAATTTTGGGGAGACTGTGTGGCTAGTGAGCTCTAGGGATCTTCTTGTATCCACACCCCCTCTCCTAATGCTGGGTTAACTGTCAGAGCCAGCCATACTTGGTTTTTCACGTGAGCTCTGGCGGTCTGAAATCGGGTCCTCGCGTCTGTCAAGCAAGTGTTCTCACCCTCTGATCATCCCTTTATCTCTTCATTTGTAATTTAAGAGAAAGAGGATATCACACAGCCCTGAATCAGAGGAATAATGCTGGAAAGATTCATTTCCGTAAACCTCTACAAGAAATGGATCACAAGTGTGTAGAGCGAACTAACAAACATGCAGTCAGATCAAACACCTAGGGAAAACCAAAGGAAAAACCAGAGGAACCTGAAGTGATTTGTAAGAGAGAGAAGTGTCACAGATAGGGCTTTCCCCTGAAGAATGGGCAAGAAAAAGTCACAGTGGAGGACAAATGATTGGTAAATTAATTTTGTCTGTCTCCTGAAGCAATCTAAAATGCAATGGAAAATGCATTTCTTCTGCCTTCTTCTGTTTCTTGTTAAACAATCAAGTTGCTTTTGTAAGATATATACATAGATATGTGCATAGATAGATATAGATACAGATATTAGGATTAGAGATATATTTAATGATTATGATAAGCCTTTGGCCTGCAAGAAAGCTAAGTAGGATACTTAAAGTCACATGTTCCATGAGAATGGATGCATCTCAGTTTGTGGTCATGAAAATCAAAAACATTACCATCAGATTTTGTGATAAAAATTATGGGCTTTGGCTCCTACACTTGATGCTGGCTCTTGCATTTCCATGCTACATGGACTTCGATAAGTACTTTAACACCCCTTAGTACCAAGCTGTTCATTTATGTAACAAGCATAAAAATGCAAGTCACTGGAAGTGTCTTGAGGTCTGTGACAGAATGACAAATGTTAATATAGTGTTTAAGGCCCAAAGCATTATCCTGCAAAGTTATGTCCCACTAAGTGACTGGGTATGAGCATTACTGGGATACTTCTGATAGTCCATATTTAAAGTCTAATCAGGCTTGGGAATCCATCATATTTGGGTTCAAATTCTAATTCACTCACTATAACATAATTAATAACTCCAGCTCCAGGGGAATCTAACGCCTCTGGCATCCATGAACCCTGGCAGTCATATTCACATTCCCACATAGACCCACACACATGAACATAATGAAATTCTTTAAAAAGGATCATAATACTACCTCTTTGGCATCACTGAAGATTATGTGTGATGTATATGCAGCCTACCTAGCATACGATAGGGACTCCACAGACGTCAGTCTCCTTCCACATTTCCTAGAAAATCAATGTATACATTTTTATTAGAATCCACAATCCTTCACATTGTTTCCCCAAATTATTTTTCTAGCTTTGGTTCCAAGCATCTCCCCATTATAATCTTTCTTTTTTTCCCTCCTTTCTCTAGATCCTTTTTCCTCTATGGCCCAAAACCTCTTAGACTGGGATTATGTTCCCTGTGTAAATAGCCTCTTGAGAGATTACAACCCAAAGAAGGTGAATAAAGCCTCGTGCCTGATCTTGATCAGTCTTCTAAACATCTCAATCACAAGACTCTGCTGACACTCAGACTGCTGGAAGCAGCCTCTGTGCCATCCAGTTATCCTCTTGCTGTACAGAATTGAGGGCATGGGGAAAGCTTAACTACAGGTCAGACAGGAACAGGAATGCACCCCTGAGATGCAGGCAGGAAGATCTGGGAGGATATTTGCAGGTTGCATTTGGTACCTAACATGATGTGTGTTGTACCGTGTACATCAAAAGTCCATTGCTTGGAGTGACCAAATAGTACTCTATTTTACGTATATACCACATTTATATTTGAATAAGGTTGCTAAGAACACTGATGTACAGGTACCTGCTAGAGAAATGTTTTTCACCTTATGGATCAAAACCATTAAAGGGTAGAATAACCCTTTCACAGGTGTCGCCTAAGACCATCAAAAACCACAGATATTTACAATATGATTCATTAACAGTAGCAAAATTACAGTTGTGAAGTAGTAATGAAAATAATTTATGGTGTGGGGCCACCACAACATGAGAAACTGTGTTAAAGGTTTACAGCATTGGGAAGGTTGAGAACCACTGTGTTAGAGTCATTGTTTTCAAATTGTCGGAAGTATATACTTAGGAATGGAATTTCGGAGTCAAATGTAATTTAGGTTTAAGGTTTTGAGGAAACAACAAGAATTCCCTCTTCAGTGTCCCCCATTCATGAAAGGGGGCAGAAAAGTTTTAAGGGATAGTTCAGACATTGTCTGTGGGTATGGCTGAGAGAAAAAGACAAAAAAAAAATCTCAAATGTGCAAGTTAACAGACGCCTTGGTGGTCAACAGTGTGATGCCGTGTCCGTGAGTGGTCTGGAGGTAAGTGGGATTCTTTTGACTGGATTTAATGCACCTAATCCTGGAGAGACTTGAAGCCCCGGGGAGTGGGGAGGTCTGGTGGGGGTGGAGGGAGACAGAGGGAAGGAGGAATGGGATGAGGTACTGTAGAAGAGGGGACCAGGAGCAGGGATACAGCTAGACTGTAAAAAAAAAAAAAAAAAGAAAGAAAGGAAAGGAAAAGAGGAAAAAAAGAAAAAGGGAGAGATCTAAGCTATTGAGCTTAAACTGTGAAGCACACAAAGGCAGGTGTGACCAACACAATCACAAAAGAACTCAAATGATATGTACTCACTGATAAGTGGATATTAGCCCAGAAACTTAGTATAGCGAGATATAAGATATAATTTGCAAAACACATGAAACTGAAGAAGAATGAAGACCAAAGTGTGGACACTTTGCCCCTTCTTAGAATTGGAAACAATCACCCATGGAAGGAGTTACAGAGACAAAGTTTGGAGCTGAGACAAAAGGATGGACCATCTAGAGACTGCCATATCCAGGGATCCATCCCATAATTAGCCTCCAAACGATGACACCATTGCATACACTAGCAAGCGTTGGCTGAAAGGACCCTGATATAGCTGTCTCTTGTGAGACTAGGCCGGGGCCTAGCAAACACAGAAGTGGATGCTCACAGTCAGCTATTGGATGGGATCACAGGGCCCCCAATAGAGGAGCTAGAGAAAGTATCCAAGGAGCTAAAGAGATCTGCAACCCTGTAGGTGCAACATTATGAACTAACCAGTATCCCGGAGCTCTTGACTCCAGCTGCATATGTATCAAAAGATGGCCTAGTCGGCCATCACTGGAAAGAGAGGCCCATTGGTTGTGCAAACTTTATATGCCCCAGTACAGGGGAACGCCAGGGCCAAAAAGTGGGAGTGGGTGGGTAGGGGAGTGGGTGGGAGGGTATGGGGGACTTTTGGGATAGCATTGGAAATGTAAATGAGGAAAATACCTAATAAAAAGAAAAAAAAAGAATAGGTGAGGGATGGAGGAGATAAGAAGTTAAAAACATCAACCTTACACCCAATGAAGTAGCAGTGTTCACAAATGGGTGAGTCTACTGGATACTCAGTTGTGAAACTGGGATAGAAATAAGGAACCTAGTTAGTACTACATTGCAAGTATGTGGTATGACCACAGCCAGACACAGTTCGAAGAATACTAAAATGAATGAGAGTAAATCCTTGTTTCCAGGACTTGAGGGTGGGGTGGGGGAAGAAATAAGTCCACCGAACACTTTGGTGTGGACACCAGAAGAAAGACAAGCCAGTAACCTCCAAAGAGAAAGCCCAGGTCAAGGTCTGCTGCTTTGACTCTGTAACAAGTATTCTCAATTCTTCTGTTCGATTGTTATGCCCACTCATTTGACAAACTAACCTTTTTTCTGAATGAATTCAGTCCACTTTCCAGAATCCCCAAAGAGAAACCCTGCCTTGTGAAGGCAAGTCCATTATAAATTCATTCGGGTTGTGAATAAGCGGGCAACACAGTCTTGGCCTTGCTCATTCTTCAGAGCCCATTTAAAGCATTCTATTTACCATCTATTCTCCAATGCTCATATGTTTCCCTACATTCTCTGCAGAACTCGCTGATCCCCCTAGCCTCAACCTGTATGCAGCACCCTTGCTTACAATATGTTAGGCAAGCTTTCTGCCTTACCCACAATTCTTTCCTACTTACCTTTTGTAATAGAATCAGTGTTGTTTGTCCTGCACCATTGGC
The DNA here is from genome assembly GCF_978045245.1 of Mus caroli. Classification (NCBI taxonomy): domain Eukaryota; kingdom Metazoa; phylum Chordata; class Mammalia; order Rodentia; family Muridae; genus Mus; species Mus caroli. Next base: position 49,711,174 of record NW_028227266.1, read on the forward strand.
CCCAGTGTCTTCAGCTGTGTCACCTCTAATGCCTTCCCTTCGGTATTTATGTGAACTCACTTGGCCCTCCTTGATTCCCTTCAGATCACTATCTCTTCTCTAGTTTCTGCTTTCTCTTTCAACCCAGACACACCTCCAAAAAGAGTCATGCACATATACTATAGGACTCTTTCTCATTTGTAAAACCCATCCCATTCATATCACTTAAGCTGATCTAGATAGGATAGATAAACACACACACACACACACACACATACACTGTTGCTGCTGTTCATAAAAATAATAGGTATTTTTCCAGTCTTATCTTTCTTGGTCACTTTATCTTTCCATAGTGTTTTTCCTCTGACCTTGTTCTATAAATGAATATTAGCATCTCTCCCCTTCTTCACCCGTAGCAGATCTGCCTCCTGTGTTGGTGATAAACAGACTCCTTCTCCCTCTGATGAGGGCTGTCTTGTTTTCCTTTCTATCCACAGCTAATCTATAAAGAGAAGTCCCAGTCTTCTCCCTCCCCCTTCCAGGTGCACTTTCACCTCTTGCAGCCTAAGATGTCAGCCACTATTTCTCCATAACCGTTATATTGACTTTGAAAATGAACCCACTTAGCACTGTTCATTTTCTCTGAATTCTTTATCTTCCTCCCCTCCACAGTTTGTCACCTCCATTGCTTTCCCAGTGGTGTTCTCAGTGGTGGCCATAAGGGTTTAGGATTACATAAAATAATAGACCCAAATGATTTCTCAAAGAACTTAAATTTTTAAAGAACTTGGAATTATATGGAAATATGCAGACTTTTAAGTTTGACAACACAATATTTTTAAAATATTCATATCTGAACTCCCACTTCAGGCCATCAGTTTCCACCGTGGGTCAAGGGCATTTGGATACAAAGTGGAAATGACTGCTAAGTGCATCTTGTATTTATAATGACTATCCCTATCCGCTCGTCTAGCACCTGCTATAATCGTCCTACATATGAAGAAACATTGCATGAAGGTTTTTTTAGTATTTGTGTTTTCACTGTTATTCATTCTGATGATTGGCAAGATGCTGGTTTCATTCTTAGTGTCCATTGCAGGCCTGCTCCTGGAGCTTCCCAGATGCTAGCGTTTTGCTTCAAGGATTGCCTCACAGTATTTTAGGTGCATCCTGCTTATGTCTAGCATTGTGCTTCCCACGCTTCAATTGCTTTATCATCAGTTTCATGTCCTGGTATCACTTGCCTACAGCATAAGAATCCTGGTGAATAGAAAATGGTTTTCATCGTCTAAACAACACAAGGACTAGTCCAGGGTTCTGTCTTCCTCTGTAAAACATCTCCCTCACACTAGACAGAATGATGGAAGTGACCTATGGTTGTATATAATAGTGTCTTTATCCATTCAAATATAAAAGGTTGTAAAAAATTACTGCAGCATGCTTGGGTGCATGGTATAGAGAAGAGAAAAATGCAACTTTTCCTCTTAAAGCAAGTAAAGCAAATGACACTGGTATAGTGTGGTGTGAGTTACTCAGAGAAGCAAACCTTTTCGCAGCACGGGAAGCAGACCAGGTGGTTGAGGGGAACCCAGGTTCTGCAGCTGCATGATCAGTTTCTAAGTTACCACCACTGTTCAATGTCCTCGTGGCCTGCTGTTGTCTTATATGTGGAATGGGGGAATAAACGAACCCACCCCATCTGATACAGATGGGAGTTAATTATATCTGTAAAATACTCATAGTCTCCCATAGAGCAAACACTCAGCAAGGGCTTCCTGTTGCAATTGCCGGAGCTACACTCAAGCCTGGGTGCCTGGAGCTGGGGAAGAGATAAACCTAGGAAGACTTCTCTCGGTTTCTGACAGTCCTGAAGATTTCCAGGACGATTCACCAGGTACCTTTTATGCCCCAGATACTAGACATTTCGGAGTAAAGTAAAAGAGGGTAGAGATGTAGCCTGAAAAATTCCCAGACACGAAGGACAAGTCCAAAGTCCTAGTGGGCTTCTGAAAGTATGACGATTTCAAGGTGACAGAGAATGCGGTGAGAAGCAAAGACACACAAGAGTCAGCAAGAAAGTGAAGTGAGGGTAGGGTGGGTGGCGGTGGGGTCTGCCTTTCATTCTGTACTATGACATTTTTGGCTTATTCCACAGCAAAGAAACAATTAATGGTTTAGCAGGGCAGTGCTGTGATCAGACAGACATGTGTCTCTACTGTCAGCTGACCCAACCCAAATTTCCTGAGTAGCCTTGCCTTGAAACTTAACGTGGAGAGAGCAATTTTTCTGTGCTGATCCAAGCTATTTCATCTTGGGAATAAAAAGACGAAATGAACAGTGAAAGTTTTCCACATTTGCTGGGGGGAAAAGGGGGCACCTTGATTTGGAACACTGGCTATTTCATCACAGAGATACTTTATAGTCCATGGGGCTCTTTGAATGACAGCCAGCTCTGGCTTGGCCCTTCTGCATCTTTCTTATACCATTTGTGTGTCTTCTCATTTCATTTAACTAACAAACATTTATTATGTTAGACACTGCCTTTAAGTATCAGGAGGCAACAAAGAACAAAAATGTCTGGATGGCTGTGACTCTTTGAGCTAAGTGAACTATTTGGAGATAAAAGAATTGAAACAAACAAACAAAAAATATGAGGCAGATTAAGAAAAGCCAGGGTGTCCATTCACCAAAGAATTAAGAGATTAAGGAGCCTGGGGGTGGTTCCAAGTGAATGAACAGAACTGCAAAGCCCTCTTTAAGCACAACCTATAAATTAGTGGGTGAAAGCCCTTCTCTGCATGAGAACCACAGCTGTAGCACCCCTGTTTCACAGATGTATATACATATATATGAGATTTATTAAGCTTCCTTTTAACAATGTAGTGTGATGTGACTAAAATTAGCCTTATATTTCCACAACAAACAATCTTAGGTTTGGATGATTGTGTGGGTGTGTCTTTGTGTGTGTGTGTGTGTTGGACAGCATCCCCTAGCTTGGAACACTGCCCACCTGAGTTCTGTTCCTTATAACCTGCCCCAATAGCCGCCCAAAACTGCAAGAAACCTTTTTCTTTTTTTCTTTTCTTTTCTTTTCTCTCCCTTTCTTTTCTTTTCTTTTTTCCTTGTCACAAAAATAAGCCGAATCCGTAGCCATCTCGCAATCACGGAGTGATATCCTTAGTGATTTTTTTTCACCCTAGTTCTGATTCCAAGGGAAGAATGCCACCTACTGTATCATTTACACCAGCAGCCAGCCCTTCAAAGTGCGAGCACTACTTAACCCTCGTCTGTTCCAACTGCCCTTTGATTATTATTTAGTCCAAAAAAGGGGGAGGGGTCACTATTTGGGCTTACAGGAAGTTAGGCTCTGAGCTCGGGATATCAGATCAACGTTTCCACATATTGTTGCCTTCTCATAGATACTATGCCAAGTTTCAACCTCCTCTCTGCCTGCATTTTCCTTTTTATTGCGCGTTCTCCTTCAGAATGCAGGGTCCCTGCAGCTTGCTGCCTGCGAAGCCCGTGGTGCAAACATGCAAGGTTGCTTGTCCTTGCTTGCTGCCCTGTGACTGCAAAGCAACAGCCCTGGGTTACCCTGACAGGCTTAGCTAGCAAGCGTTCGATATTGCACCCGAAGTCTGGCGATGCCACCAGGGCTTCCAAATTTGTCTAACTCCTTCTTCAGCGGAGCGGGGACCGGGGTTGAGGGTGGGGTCCCTTCCGCAGTCCGCGAAAGCGAGGCTAGGCTGGCGGCCCCTGCACCACCTTCGAGCGAGCCTCGGTAGCTGCAGCTCCCGCGCTGCAGCTGCGCGGGAAGGGACGCTGGCGGGAGCGAGCGGACAGGCGCGCGGAGCTGCACCGGCAGTGGTGCGTGGTGCACGGCGCGTGGAGCGCGGCAGCGAAAGCTTCGTACCCGCGGAGGCACCTCTCAAGGTTAGTGGCTTCGGTAGCGCCGAGCGCTGAGAGCTCGCTCCGGGCTGTGCGCACGGGCCGCGCGGGGAGGGCGGGGGGGGCGGGGCGGACACGGAGAGGCGGGGCGGGCCGGGGCGGGCCGAGCGCGGAGGGGCGGGGCTGCGTGGACGGGCGGCCGCCCGGAGCGCTTGCTGCAGCCTGAGCAGAGTGCGGCGAGCGCGACGAGCGCGGCGCGGGCGGCGGTCCATGGCCCCGACGGGAGGCGCGCCGCCCGCACCCGCAGCTCGGCGTCCGGCCTGAGCGGACCGCGCCGCGCAGCCACCCGGTCCTCGGCTTGGGCTTAGCTTGCAGATCTTCTTCATGGAAGCGATGTCACCGCAGCAGGATGCTCTAGGGGCGCAGCCGGGGCGCTCCTCCTCGCTGACAGGCATGTCTCGCATCGCGGGAGGCCCTGGCACCAAGAAGGTGAGGACGCCCGAGCGGGGACCCCCCCCCCATGGGCTCGCGCCTTCCACGGGTGCCTGGTGCTGAGAGGGGTTAACGGTCCCCGCGTAGGGTGGGAGGGTCACCTCCCGGGATCCCCGGCTGTCTTCTCTGGTGGAAACGGTCTGGGTCTCGGAGAAGCCCGTTGCCTCTCCACCTCTGACCCGGGGAGTGCCTCCCTGCGAGCCTCCCGAGGTAGTCTTAACCCGACAGCCTGAGGAAGGTAGGCGGCCCCGGAGGGGAGGGATGATGCGCCCACCCAAGGCCTCCAGGGGATGTCGGAGATGGGTGCCGTGGGCCACACTGTGGGATCCGGAGGTTTGACTCGGCCTAGATCTAGGCTGGCTGGTGGTGGGCGGGCAGTTTCCGGAGGTCCCAGCAGGGCATGGGGGGCTTGGCTCAGAACCACCCCCTGAGAAGGGACCTTGCATTTGCCTGTGGGGGCGGCGCCCTTGTTCCCTGACACCCGAAGGACTGGTCCGGGTAACTACTTGTAGCTTTTGCTGGTGATTGACTGGTCCACCGTGCAGCGGGAGGATTTCGATAGAGGTCAGGACTCTGCAATAGGTCCCCGAGCAAGTGCACGTGGGCCGCGAGCTTCTGGGCTCCTGGGAATTGATTTGGGTGCTGTAGCCATGGGTGTCCCCCTCCCTTCCTCCAGCACTAAACCTTCAGATATCTGGCCATATTTGTTCCTTACGGTGGTGTCGCCTTCTCCAGCTTCTGTGGAAACAAGTTGGGATGAGAGCTCATTCTAGTTCTTCCCTAACAAATAATGTGAAAACGTTGCATTACTATAATTAGAGACTCGAAGGGATACACTGGCTCCCTGCATGTCCGGATTTTATGGCCTTTCATTAATCTTCCCACTAGAATGGTGGCTTGGCTGGAGGTCAAAGAAGAGAGGTGGTAGCTGTATAGAAATGTGTGTGAGCTCCCAAGGACCTTGGGACCTGTCGCAGAGCCCTCTATGGGTGTCTGTGAACTTGATGGATGGGCAGTAGTGGCGGCTCAGCCTTTGATGTATGGAGGCTGATGTTTGCCCTTGTGGGTTTTTTCACCCTTCAGAGACAGTGTGTGTGTGTGTGTGTGTGTGTGTGTGTGTGTGTGTCTGCGTGTGTCTGCGTGTGCGCGCGCGCGTGCGTGTGTGTGTGTGCGCGCGCGCGCGCGCTGTATGTGGTGTGTGTGTGTGTGTGTGTGTGTGTGTTCCAGTTTTTCCAAATAAAACGTGAAATTGTCAGGATGTCATTCTTAATTTAGGATGGTAGAGGAACATTAGGCAATTGGCAGAGATTTAAAGCGTTTGGGTTTTGTAAACCTAAGGAATTGGAGAGAATCAAGCATTTGTTTTCTTAAAGACTGTGGCCCCGCCCCGCGACTGATTAAGTATGCTAGCGAGGGGAGGAGAGGGGAGGGAGCCTTAAAGAGTAGCTTTATCATTTTCAAGACGCTCTTGTCCCATAAAGGAAGGGAGGCTGTGTCCTTTTTCCTATGCTCTGTTCTCTCGGCACAGGCACTATCTCTAGGATGGTGTCCTTCGTTATAAAACATAAAGAGCTAGTACATTTCCACATCCATCTCTACTCCCCCAAGATTTTTGAGAAAATTGAATGGATGATGGCACATAGGCGCGATTGTGTTAGCCCTTCGTGTGCATTTTCCCCGTGATTGTAATTCACAACACTCGTGTTCTGGGTTACTCAGGCCTGTCATCTAGGATGGGTCAGCAACAGCCAACCCACCACAACAGCTGCCACCCTTCCAAAGTGTCCCAAACTTCTCCACTCCATCCTGCACAGCTTCCAGTGCAGTCTGAGCTGCCCAGTACCCATCTCTAACCTGTGCCTTTGCAGTAACTCCCTCTGACACCCTCGTGTCTTTCTGTGACCCGTTCTGCATTTAGCAGTGCCAGAATGGGTGGGTTTTTTTTTTTCATTTGAATTGATGATGACATTCATTTTGCTTACAATTCTGAAGGAGATTCATTTTGCATGCCTAGTAAAACGCGGACACTTTTCCTTGGTCCCTTCTACTTCTCCCATTCCTTCACCCTCCCCACTTTTGTATGTTCTTCAGCCTCCTGGGCCTTCACTTTCATACACTAAGTCAAATTCATTCCTATTTTAGGTAGGCATTGGTGTTATTCCCTTTATGTCTGCCCAAAGAATTGTTGGTTGGTTTTTCTTTTTCTCATGTTGTGCAAATCTTGGGTCTTCTAGAGGTCTCTAGAGACCTCTCCCTCTCCCTCTCCCTCTCCCTCTCCCTCTCCCTCTCCCTCTCCCTCTCCCTCTCCCTCTCCCTCTCCCTCTCCCTCTCCCTCTCCCTCTCCCTCTCCCTCTCCCTCTCCCTCTCCCTCTCCCTCTCCCTCTCCCTCTCCCTCTCCCTCTCCCTCTCCCTCTCCCTCTCCCTCTCCCTCTCCCTCTCCCTCTCCCTCTCCCTCTCCCTCTCCCTTCTCCTCCCCTCTTCCTTTGTAAATGAAAGCCACCTCCTGTCACACTCTGGGCCTTCCACTTTATTGGTTGTCTTAGCATTCATTGTACTTGGCATTTTCTCCTCTGCTTATTTCTTTCTCATTACCTGCCTCCCTCCCAACTGTGTCCTCAAGACTAGAGTGGGTCCTGCTAGATAGCAGTTGTTTCATAAGCACTCCTTGGGTCATGGCAAGCAAGGAACAGGAGCAGTGTGGCCCCTATCCTTAGAATTTGCCTTTAAGAGAAGGATCAGCAAGCCTTAAAGAAACAGTAAATACTTGAGGTTTGCCAGCCTTAGGGTCTCTGCTTGCTTCTTCCTCTACAGCTCTGAAGTAGAATGGACACTTCCTAAGTGAGTGGGCTTGACTGTGCCCCAGCAGAATTTCACGTGTAGTGGAGATCAGCAGAACGGCTCATCAGATAAATACCCTTGCTGAGCAAGCCTGGGAACCTGAGTTTGATGCCCAGAACCCATGCTAACATGGAAGGAGAGAGCTGATTCCACCAAGTTGTCCTCTGGCCTCCACACACATAGCATGCAGGTGTGTGTATGTGCACATACACACACCATATACATCATACACACATGTAATAACAATATAAACATACCCTGTAGTTTGCTGCCCTCTGGTCTGAAGCATTTGTGTATTTTGGTTTGGTTTGGTTTGGTTTGATTTGATTTGGTTTGATTGTTTGTTTGTTTGTTTGTTTTTTCTGTGGGACCTGGTCAGGTGATGAGGCTTGATCATCTTTAGTGTCTGGTAGCCAGTAACCATATGTGCCTGTTCAGCTCCTGAAATGTGGCCGCTACCCTGAAGATTTTAACATCCCTCTTGAATTTTAATTGATAGACAGTAACCTCACATATTTAGAATTTATAAATCCAAGGTCTGATGTATGTATGCACTTAGAAAATGTGAATTTTCCCAAGAAATCACCTGTCTGCCTTATGTCATTATAGACTAATCGTGCATTTTCAGCTTAGGTAAGTGAAATCCTTTATTGTTATTTTTATTTTTGCCTTCCTTTCACTAGATGTAATTTTCATATCCACCTATGGTTATTTGTGTGTGCCTTTCATTGATGAGCCGTAAAGACTGAATATCTTAGCATGGGAGTTTCAGGTTTCATATACTTTAGACTTTGAGTTGTTTGGTTATACAAAATGAGATCACTCATGAGTGGCATTCAAATCTCAATATAAGATTAATTCATATCTCTTACATGCATAATCTAAAGATCATTTTGCTCATTGTTTTTAGTATGCCTGCATTTTGACCTCAGCCCATCACAGGATGTGGCATAGAATGTCCTTCTTCTGTCTTAATCAGCAAGCAGACAGTCTCCAAGTTTGAGGCAGTTTTGGATGCCAGGGTTGGGAACTAGGGATGTTGAGTCTATAGTTCACTTACCCGTTCCTCTGGCAATTACATTGCTTCTGCTTCTTGGCTGTTACTAGTAATGATGTTGAGAACCTTCGCTCACAATTCTGCATGGACCTATGCTTTGAGTCAGGGGCAGTAAATATCTAGGCATGGATTAACTAGGTCATATTTAGCCATATACTTGACTCTGAGAAAAACCAGTTGGGTTTTTGTTTGTTTGTTTGTTTTTTGTTTTTGGTTTTTTTTTTTTTTTTTGAGACAGGGTTTCTCTGTGTAGCCCTGGCTGTCCTGGAACTCACTCTGTAGACCAGGCTGGCCTCCAACTCAGAAATCTGCCTGCCCCTGCCTCCGGAGTGCTGGGATTAAAGGTGTGCACCACCATGCCCGGCGAGAAATCTGGTTGCTTTATTCTGAAGTGATCTTACAGTTCCAATAGTAGTGTATGGTAATCCAGTTCCACACATGCTTACCGACACTGCTAGCATCTCTCTGTGGATCAGTCATCCTGACACTGCTAGCATCTCTCTGTGGGTCAGTCATCTTGACAGACACTGCTAGCACCTCTCTGTGGGTTAGTCATCCTAGGGGCATGGTGCAGTAGTACCTCTTCATCTGGATTTGCACATCCTCAGTGATCTTGTATTTACCAGCCACACATTATCTCTGGTTAATTATCTGTTTGAATGCCTGGCCAGCTTTCATTGGGTTGTGAGCTTTTTTATTACTGAGGTTTGAGAGTACTGTATACATTCTGGCTTCAAGTCCTTTATTGGGTATATGATTTTCAAAATATTTCCTGTCTGTCTATGATCTGTATTTTTATTTCTTTAGCCTTGTTTTTATAGGAACAAAAGTTCTTCACTGGGTGAAATCTAACTTGCTTTTTATTTTTCTTTAATTTGATTTTATCATAATTAACTTGAATTTAAATTTATATAGTGATGTTTATTCAGTGATAACAATATTGGATAGCAGGTCTAGAGGGGGAGCTTAAAAACTGTACCACAACAATTATTAAATTGTGTTATTAAATGGATCATTAAAATTCAATCCTGGTTTGAACAAATGTAAGTATTCAGATGGACCATTCTACACTGAGCTGTTGAAGGGAAGGCCTGTTTAAATTGCCCTTTAACTCTGAAAAGGACAGGGCCCATACATTAGAAGAGGATTTCAGAAAGGGTGAAATTAAATCCAGAGGTCCTAGGGTGGGTCTGTTTGAGCAGCTAGCCTGTAGGTGCACCACAGAAGTCAGTCTCTTTGCTTTATAGCTTTATTTATTGTTTTAACCTCAATAATTACATAGCTGAAAAGCTCACTTTTATTTGCTACACACAGGATACAATGATTTTTCAGAGAAAAATGTAGTCTATCTACCCTAGACGATAGACTCCTACATCCTGTCTTTGGGGGTTCCCAGAAGAACAGACAGTAAATCTGTGTAGTGGTTCCTAAAATAGAGCTCTCAAATGCACCTGCAGCACGCAGAGGACAACTTAAATTCTTCTGGAATAATGTGTTCTTGGGGGGTGTCCATATTTGTCCTTCACATCCCTGGAACAGTGGATGGAAGCCCATATCAGAGCCATGTCGGTGTTAGGAGTGGCTTGGGTCAGACTCCTGCATACTGCCCCTCGGCCTTCGCTTGATACTTAACAACTTTTTAACGAGAGCAGCAGGTATTGCGATAGGGAAGAAATGTATAGGCATAGAAAACCAGCCAAAGTAAAATAGTTTGGAAATAGTTGTAGCATCTCACATGTCGCAGCTGCGGTTATGAACTGTACCCTTTCCTCTTTATGCATTTTGTTGGGGGTCCAAATCTGTTTATAGCATTTGGTGGTAGAACACCATCAGCAGCAGCACCACCACCACTACACGCCAAGAGCTGACGACTTTAACCAAGCCAAGCGTATGTGTGGCACTCAGCCTTGAATGGAATGTCTTAATAGCAGGCTTTAGTTTTATTCTTCAGTACTGAGAAAAGAAAGCCCTTGCTTAAAACTGCGTCCTAGTGAGCCCTTCTCTGGTGTTACTCACAAAGTGAATTGCATAAAACCAACTAGGAAAGAGTCTTTGCTGCAGTCATGGTGGCCCCTAGGTAATGTTAGGTGAACACTGACTAATAGTGACCCCTGATGCAGCTATCACAAGCCTTCTTATTTTGTCAGCTCACTAGGTTTTGCACCTTGATGTCTGCCCCTTTCTGGTGTTTCATAGAAGGAAGACAGCTAGAGGTTCAGGAGCTGCTAAACAAGCTGAATGTCCGTGCTGCTCGCTTAGTCTTGCCTACTGTTGGAAAGCTTGGCATATCCTGCACGTAGACTATAGTTCGAAGTTCTGTGGAAATGCTCCAACTCCTGTGTCTCTGATAACGCCACTGTGGAAAGCGATGTGTGGAAAATGTCCCTGAAAGTTACATCAATAAACTTAGAAGTCTTGAGTCTGAGGGATTTTTTTTTGTTTGTTTTTGTTTTGTTTTGTTTTTGTTTTTGTTTTTTACCGTCCAGGGGTGATTCTTCAAATGTACCCCAATACTGGATTCTAACATAGCAAAAATAGTTAACTTTTTGTAGCTCTAAAATTTCATGTTATGATAAAATCAGTCAGATATGAAATGAGGCATCTTTTATCTGCATGCTTTTATTCAAAAGTGTGTGTGTGTGTGTGTGTGTGTGTGTTCACATGCAGAGGCTAGAAGTCTTCCTTGATGGCTTTCTGCTGGCTTTCTGCTACCTTGAGACAGTCTCTCACTGACCCCAAAGCTTGCCTTTCTATTGAGCAGACAGACTGGCCAGGCCGGGAGCTCATAGGATCTGCTGGTCCCAATGCCAGGGCTGCACACATAGCTGTGCTTGTCTTTATAGGTGATTGCTGGGGATCCAGACACAGGTCCTCATTCTTGCAGCCAAGCACTTAGCCATTGAGCAGTCTCACCAGTCCCAGTTAGTTAAATTTGCAGAGTGAGTCTCAGGAATGAAAATGGCAGTTACAGTGCATAACCCATAGAGACCTAAAGTGTTCTTGCATGGCCATCATCCTGAAATAAATAAAGATTGCAGGGAGGCGAGGCTTGCTCCCAGAGACTTCAGCTTTCTCTTGAGTTACAAATTAGCAGTCTGTGAGACAAACTGCAACACATTTGGTGACTGAAGAGGAGCAAGAAAGCTGGAAAGGAATCCCTTCCTATTAATAACTGAGGAGTCTCCATTCTTTCGTGGCTCTTGACCTTGTCAGGATGTGTTGAATTGATTGATTGATTGATTGATTGATTGACTGATTGATTAGTTGATTGATTGTAAATGTGTCATGTGTCACAACTTACTGGAGACATGTAATTATACAGCTGGCATTGTTTTTCAACCTTTGTGGACCCTAACATTTATTACTAAGTATTAAGTACTACCAAAAGCAGCTGTTTAAAGTCAGGTGTATAGACATATATATGGACATACACTCATTCCATATATATAGTACTTTGAAGACACACATGCATGCATGTTAGTGTGTGTGTGTGCGTACATACAGATACATCATTTTGTTACTTTGTGAAGTGTCTTGAAATACACCCATCATGTCTAAAATGCATCTAAAATAAACTTGTACTGTAGGAAAAGCTTGCTTTCTTGCTGTTTCTGTTGGGTCTCTAATGTTCAAGATTAGAATTCTAGGAGTCCCTGTATGTTTAAGACACTTAGAGAGAGCAGGCTCTCTCTGGTAGTCACAATTCTAATGTTTGTCTGAAACTAGGGTAGGGTAATCTTTAGATTTGTTCTTGTATGGAAGGCTCTGCCACAATCTGGAAGGCAGGGGAAGCAGCAAGGGTCCCTTACTGACTTCTGCCTTCCACCCCAACGGTGCTTGTAGGCAGCACAGCCCAGGTTATTTTTAAATTTTGTCTCAGCCTTATTTTCTTCAGGATAAGTTTAGCTTAGAAACATCCAGCCAACAGCAGAGGCAGCCCCGTCAGCACTGCGTGTCAATAGTGAGCTGAGCAGTCCTGACCTAATTTGACAGACACCTGTCACACGGTATAACTGGACATAAAAGCTGTTTTTAGATGTCTGGGTCACTCAAGAGGACTCTGGGAATGGGAAGTATGTGTCACCACATCAGCTCACAGATGAAGATCTAGAAAACCCAACTTCTCCACAGCCTGTGCTTTCCTGATTTACCTGGGGCCCATTTACAGCAAGGGGGCCCTAGTATTCCCTCTTCTCTCTCTCTAGTGGCCACTTTACACCGGAATGTGGAGAAGAACACTACTAGATGACACCAGACATACCCTGATGTGGTTCTGTTGATCATAACACCTTTTCCTTCTAAGTGTGGAAAATCAAGACTATGTTATAAGGTGAATCTTCCCAGTCATTGCAGTATGCCTCATACCTTTATTAAACCCTTGGCCCTCAGACAGGTGGGTATTGGAATAGCCCAACTGTACCTGTTTGTCATAGAGTGTCATGACTGTAAGAACAGCACCATTTTGTGTTGGCCACGATGTGAAAAACTTCAGCAGAACCTTGCTCTAAGGCATAAAGCGTCTATGGTCGACCTGTATACTTGAGTACTGCTTTTGAAAGGGAAGCGTGGCCAAAGGTTGAAGCTGGTGGCTTTGATAGAGACCACAGCCCAGCCAGTTCAAAAGCCCATTGGGATGATAGGACAGAATGCATTGTGGGTAGAGATGGAGGAAGAGGAAAAAGAATGTGTAAGGGAGAGTGTGATGTTCTCTCATTTATAGACACTACTGTAAGTCTTGAATGTGTGCCCTAATATCACAGTACTTTTCAGCTTGGGAATCTTTTATACATGCACACAGAGAGATGGGGCAGGAATTAGATCTATTTTAGAGAGAATCTGAGAAATTATGTCATGGAAGTAGGGCCCAGTGTCTGCTCCTTTATGTAGACTCTTGATTTGTTGTTGTTCTTCAAAACAATGGTTTTGAGGAAATAACAAAGAGCCATGAGTAAAAATGTTTCTATCCTACCATCAGAATGAACGTTAACCTTAGTCGTTATTGTGATGTTTGGTTGAGCTAAGAGTCCAGACTGATTCTGGATGGGACTGTTTATGAATATATAGAACATTATACTTAGCACAGGCTGAACTGACAATAGCTGGGAGTAGTATCACCTCACCCAGTGCTCAAAAGTTTGTTGTGATAGCAGGATCCAGAAGCAAGGTGCAAGGTTAAAAATAATTCTTTTCCCACTGCAGAGCCAATGTTTTTGAACTATAATTGTGCAGTGGCTTGAGTATGTCTCCACAAATAAATACTGCAGGCATGCAGGGAACGAGAGAGAGAGTTCACTGCTCGACCGAATCGCACAGACTCATCACAAAAGGATTAGTAGTCAAATTTGAGCCAGCTAGTTTGTAAACTTGATCTAGTATTTTTGTAGCTGTGAAGATCTGTAGTTCTTGAGACGATTCCCTCAAATCTCTCATTTTAATGTTGTTCTTGCTTGCTTTAAAAGCTCAAGGGTGATGTTAGCACCACTTCTGTAAAGTTTGAAATGTTTGATTTTTTTTTTTAATCTCTAAATAAACCATGAAAAGTTACAGTTTACCTCTACTTAAATCTTCCATCCTATCCCTTTCTTTTGATAGTATTTATTTATGTTTACTTATGGGGAAGGCTAAGAATGCCAGATTTGAACTCATGTGTAAGGTGAATAAAGCAGGGCCATAGCATTCGGTGGACATTCGACTAACATTCTAATGAGAACTTATGTGTAAGGTGGGCTTTTACACAGAGAGGGCTCCACCTATAGACCTTTGAAAAAGCCCTGTGGAGACTTATATCTATAGGGGTTTCTTTCCACATAAACATCAACAGAGTTTCAAAGAGTTTAAGTGGAGTTACCCTAGACCAGGGAGAGGGACAGCAGTGCCTCTCCCAGGCAGAATCAGCTAACAAATTAAATGTCTGATGCCAGGTAGGTAATTCCCTCTTATGAGTTGTTGATCAGTAAGATCTTATAGACACCACCACTGCCACTGCCACCCCTAAAAAAAAAAAAAAAAAACAAAGCATAATGACTATTGTGGTTGCTTCTGGCTACCCTCCAGAACTCGGTGGTAAGATCCTAGTGCCTCTGAGAGGGTGGAGGAGTAGAGCTGATGCTGGCCAGGAAGTACTCTTCCTCCTGGCTAGCTTTCACAGTGTTGGCAGGGTGCTCTGGACACAACAGAGGACAGAAGCAATCATCAGCCATGCCCAGCTGTGAACCTTGTGAACCACAATGACGACCGGCCTGACAACACATGCCCACTAGTGAAATTACAGCATGAGTGTTATGGGGGTAACCAACCATTTTCTGATTGAATTTAAGGCCTACCCTCGCAAAATGAGACTCATGTCTGGTTCCGTGAACTGTCCCATGAACTTGTGAATGCTAAGTCATAGGCCCTAATAGAAGCTCTACTAGCATTATCCTGCTAAGTGGACATAGTATCAGACTGTCTTCTAAATGCTCACCCTACATCAATAGGTTAGTGTGCGACTCAGCCCTCATCAGAGAACCTTCTTTCTGCGGAAATGACAATTAGCACAGAGGCATCCAGATGATCAACATGCAGAGAATAGAAGTCTAGAGTAGACATCCCAGAATGGGACATCTGTATAATACCCTTTCCTCCCAAGCCTCTGGGATCATCTTGGAAGAGAGTGAAAAAGATTGTAAAAGCCAGAGATGGTAGATGACTGCAGAAAAACAAACAAGCAAACAAACAAACAAAAATCCACAAGGTGTTTCTGGACATGCTACACATGAACTCAAACATCTGTGGTTGTATGCACAAAATCAAGCCAGACAAAATCCAACTATGGATGGGGGGGAGGGGGGTGTCCCTTGTCCCCTCCTAGCTGAGTGCCAACCAATGACTGCTAGGAAGGTTGGGCCCCTTTCCTTGAGTCTCCAGCAGGTGGCCCTGCCTTCATCCATGGCAGTGCTAAGTGGGTTCAATGGGGTTTGTGTCTGTTTTTGTTTTGCACATGAAGGCAGGAGGAAGTAGTATTGGGGCAGGGGAAGAGTTACAGGGAAGGAAACAGAGGCAGATTTGATAATATTTAAAATATTGAAATTAAATAACTTTTAAGAGAAGAAAAACACTTGTTAATGACCCAGCAGTATTTTCTGGAGAACACTAGAGGGATGTGTTCTTTGTTCCTCCCTTTACTGAATACATCTTTTTAAGCAATGAAACACCAAAACAATTAATAAAATGTTTTCTGAGTTGATGAAAAAGCCAGCTTGTTCCTTCAGCTGCCTGTTTGTAAATCGGTTTCCCTGCATAGGTACACTCACCACCTGATAGTCCTACGTGTAAGTAACCGTAACCACTGTTACCTAGCAACTTCTGATGACCTGCCATGCGTACACCTAAGGGAGTGGGTGACAGCAAACTCCAACAAGTAGTCAGGCCAGTTCGAGTTTCATACAGAGCCACCAAGCTCTCTACTCCTCCCATATAAAGAGCAGTCAGTTTTACATGTCCACATAGTATCCATTGGGTGGCTGTTAGAATATTCTCACTTCTGGTCCCAAATGAGTTTGCTGAGACAGAGCCTAGTGGTTTAGTGAACATGTAGTTAGATTTTTTTTTTCTTAAAATTTATCCTTTATTAAACGCACAATTGAAATGCTGTACAATTCTCCTGCCTCAAGTGTACAGTCATTGATTTCTACATTGGTTCTTTAATTATGCATTGGTCTTAGGGCATTGTAGCAATGTATTTTATATGTAAATCCCATTGGCACCTGTTCACTACCTGAATGAAAAACACACTCAGCCTTTATATTTTGATATACCTTAAACAGCGCAATAGCTGGGCCACTTCCTAATTGCCACAGGTTTAATCTACCTACCATTGATAATCCCAAGTTATCATTTACAAAATTCTTTATTCTACCCTGGCTTCCCTGGGTCCAGTTGGGCAGTGCTCTGGGCCACATTCTCCTGGTTCCTTCACACGGTTGCTATAACCGCCCTTCTCCTCTGCTCTTTTCAGGCATGGTGACTCCTCTCCTTCATCACTCCCAACGTGGGAGCGCTCTTTCTTCTCCTTTTCTGTTCCAAGCCCAGGAGTCCTAAAAGCTCTGCCTCTATCTGCCCTGCCCAGCCATTGGCTGCCAGCATCATTATTTACCAATCAGAACCAACTTGGGGCAGGTTCCCAGAAGCTACATGCAGGTACTCTTGTAGAGACAGTTTCTGGGGAACACGATTAGCATTCATAATACAAGCAGCTACGGGGCACATTGATTACCTCATAAAGAACTCACAGCTCTGAGTCATCTCCTTTCCCAAGCTCGGGACAAACCCTAACCTACAGTTCCTTTCTGTCAAACCTTTTGTTCTACACAGCTTCTATAAGTGGGATCCATACGACATGGGCCTTTATGACTGTCTCCCCTAAATTGGCATAATGTTTTCAAGTTTCAGACAGGCCGTGCCACAGTGCCTATTAGTACTTCTTTTATTACCAAGTAATATTTCAGATGTAACATGAGACAATGGGCTTCCTGATTCTTAAGCGTGGGTGTTTCCATGATGCTGCGGTGAATGATGGCGTGCGAGCCTTTGTATGACCATGCATCTTCACTTCTCTTGAGGGGATATACCTTGGCGTGAATGGCAGGATCATTCACGTGGTTAACCGATTGCGGGGCTTTGTACTCTCTTCGAGAATAACTGTTCTAACTTGGAACGAGACAGCAGTGTGTAAGAGTCTGGTGTCTCCGTTCTTCATATTGGCATCCCCGTGTGCATAAAGCGGTAGCTCACCGTGGCTTTTATTTCCCTGGTGGCTAATGGTGTTGAACAGTTTTTCATGTGTATTCATGTCTTCTCAGAAATCATATCTTTCACCTTATTTCCACTTGGGTAATTGGCCTCTATGACTGAGTTCTAATAGCTATTTACATATTCTAGGTATGAGTCACTTAACGTAGGTATAGTTTACCGTCCCCGTTCTGTGCAAGCATTCAGTGTGGACAGTACACAGTCTACCAGTTTTGTTCTTTCGTTGCTTGTGTTTGCGGTGTTACATGAAGAAGCAGCTGGCTGTCTCATTGAAAGTGGCCGAGATGGCTTGTATTTTGTAGGGTTTTTATAGTCACTCCTGCTTTTTGTCACTTTTGAGTCAGTTGTTATGTGGCATGAGCTACAAACCCAACTTCATTTTTTTGCATGTAATTATCCAGTTATCCTGGCACAGTTTGTTGATGGCTAATAAATTCTTGCTAAATCATTAGACAGATATTTGCCAAGGCGCATCAAGTGATGGTAGCAGGGTGTGTAAGGATAGCTTCCAGTGGACAGGAGTGTTGCTTGTCTTCTAGTTCCTTCACAAATGCCCTCATTTCACAGAATCTGTTAAAGATGCTTCCTCCCTCCCTCCTTTATTCCCTCCCTCCCTCGACTGCTTGCTCCCCCCCCCCTTCCATTGGGACCTCACTGTGTAGCCTTGGCTAGCCTCTAACTCACAGCCATCTTCCTATTGAGGCTCTCAAGTACAGGGGTTACAGGTGTGAGTACTATGCCTTGGCACGCCTCTCTCTCTCTCTCTCTCTCTCTCTCTCTCTCTCTCTCTCTCTCTCTCTCTCTCTCTCTGTGTGTGTGTGTGTGTGTGTTTGCACTAGTCTCGATGTGGTAAATGACCAGGCTTTAAAATTCACATCACCCCTTCTGCTGTTTATTAACTACAATTTATGCCGATGTTACACTAAGCTTGGGAATGCAAATTCGAGTTTCAATAAATAATTGCTGAAGAAAGCGGGCACTTTTGGAAGAGGAGGTAGTCCCTGTTGTCTGGAAAGGGGCAGACAGATGCCACAACAAAGGCTGTACAACATTTGCAGAGCACATTAATTGAGGTGGGAACACCGAGGGTCGGATGTCCGATGGATTCCGCTGATGGCAATAGCTTAGGGTGGGAAACATCGCTGAAGCTTTGGGTTATTTTGGAAATACAAACCAAAACATGAATTACATGCTTTTCATTCTCATCTGCAGTTCTGACCTCTGCCCATTTGCTCTTGGGCGGAATAGTTCTTTTGACCTGCCAAACTAAATATAGCTTCAGAGGAGACAGCATTAAAAACCAAAGCTTTCTTTTGTCCCTAACGTGCATCCCATGCCTAGCCAATACGTGGCTGCTTGGAAAGAGGAACAGGTTTGAAAAGATAGTCACAATTTTTTATTACAGTTTCTTTTAAGATATTATCCTATTTGGGGATAATGGAGTAGACAGAGAATACTATTTCATGTTTGTTTGATTTTTTAGCAGGCCCCAAATTCTTGTTAATTTTGGAGCTGCTTCACCCTGAAAAAATGCTATCACATGAAGCTCATGTCCCAAAGATGTATACAATTGCTTTTTTATGTATAGTTTATGCATTTTATAAAAATAACTACCTTCTTTCTCTTTGAATATCTTAATTTATTTTTTAAGATAAACGGTGAGCTTTAAAAGAAAAATATTTCCCCTCCAGCTTGCATCCACTGTGATGTCACATTGCTCTAAACATCAAACGCTTAAATTCAGAAAAGAAGAAAATAGTAAGAAACTGGATAGTAATTTGTCAGTTAACAAAACATACAGTGTTTGCAGTTTACTCACAAAACCAGGAGCCATAATTAATCTCAGAACAGCTGTAAACATTGCTGGCCTAGTGCAGCCTGGCCTGACAAGCTCGCACTGCTACAGGTTTACAAAGGAATCCGCTCTCGTCTTATTCCAACCTGCCCAGTTCCATGTCCTTCTAGACAAATAGGAAGTCCAAGTTCTCATTGCCTGAGTGAAGGAAGGTCAGTGGCTTCATGTCAAAGCCCCCATAGGCCTTTGGCTTTCCCACGTAAGGGACAGAGATCTGTGGCTCTGAATGAGTAACACCTACTCCAGTATACTTTGGGTTATATCGGCCACTCCTGAGGCTTTCATTAATTGTGGGCAAAGTGAATCCTGTAAATCGTAAATGGTTCATATGATGCTTTTCCTTTCTTTTTTTTTCAATTCCAGGTAGAATATCAGAAATAATAACATTGAATGACTTAAGAAACTGTGTAGTTCAAATGTTCTTGTTTCCTAGACAGTAGGAAGCCATAGAAGGGATCGAATTGTCTTGGCTCGTATGACTTTGTTGGCGTAAGGTCTGACTCTAAGACTTCAGTCAGTAGTGGTATTCTCTCTGTGATCTTGTTGCATCCCCTTCAGTATGAATCTAACTGGGTGAGGTGGATAGAATATAATCACTGTATCTAAGAATGTTCTTTTATGTGGTTTCCATGAAAAAGAATTATTTAAAATACCTTTACAAAGGAACATATGTCACTGGGGTATTTTTTGTTGTTTTTCGTTTTTTTAATTACCCATGTTCATGTTTTAATAACTCTCAGGAAGATGTTCTTAAATCACACAGGTTTTTGTTTTGGGGGTGTTTTGTTTTGTTTTGTTTGTTTTTTGTTTTTGTTTTTGTTTTTTCGAGACAGGGTTTCTCTGCGTAGCCCTGGCTGTCCTGGAACTCACTTTGTAGACCAGGCTGGCCTCGAACTCAGATATCTGCCTGCTTTTGCCTCTCAAGTGCTGGGATTAAAGGCGTGTGCCGCCACCACCCGGCTAAACATTAGTTTTTTAATGAATTCATTTCAGGATCTTTGAAATTCTGTGGAAAAAAATTAGCTTGCAGCTTTTGTGAGTTTAAAATTACACATTAGCCCAGGTTACCCTCAAATCTCCTTCCACGAGTCTTTCCCATTCCACCCTGCCTTGTTCTTAAAATGGATGCTCATTTCCTATGTGTAACAGGGCTGCACTACCATGGAAACATCTATTTCAAAATAAAGAAGCTCGTTGTTATGGGGTTTAGGATTTTTGTTTGTTGTTTGTTTGGTGTGTGTGTGTGTGTGTGTGTGTGTGTGTGTGTTCTTCACATTTCAAGGCTCTCCCAATTCTTTCCAAATTCTTGATCAAGCCGGAATGCAGAGTTCAGAATTAGAAACCATCTACAGGTGAGGAACTGCTCTAGGACTTAAGTTTGCTGATAGTAATGGAGAGGCCCCAGAGGCGACCCCACAGATAAGGTCAGCGAGTCCTCAAGGTCACACAGGTGGCAAGGGGCTCCCTCCAGTAGGGCCAGCAGATTTGCTTACATTTCGAATTTCACAATAACAAAAATGAGCAAGGGTGGGGGGGCAGATGGGGGACAAGGGGGTCAAGACAAAGCCAGAAGAAAGGGAGTCATGAAAAAAAGTCTGAAACGGCTCTGATGACATTAACAGCCTGCACCTTTCTTAGTAAAACCGGCTCTGTCTTCTAGTACTGAGGCTGCTCATGCAGGAAGACGGTAGTTGCAGCCTTGGGATGTCAGATTGATGTGACTAATGGACACGGGGAGGTGGGCTTTGAACACTGTGATGTATGAGCTCCGTTGTTGAAATTGCTACAGTTGAGGATCTATATGCTATTCCTGTGAGGAAGGCACCAAATACACACACCATGCAGACTTGGTTTCCCTTTGTAACCTGGAACCTGTTACTGGTTCATGGTCAATAATAATGCCTGACCCAGGAGTCTGGGAGTCTCCATTTCTTAATCCCATTTGTTTCCTGGTCTTTGTTGTTCTGTGTAATTGCTTCAGCTGCCGTGTCAGATGTGTTTGAGAGATATGAGGAGAGAGCATCCACGTAGGAGACAAAGGATTGGTGAAGTAGCCCCAGTAATAAGTCCAGGGCAGCAGTGACAGCAATAATTTGGGAGGTCCCTGTGAACATGATGAATTTGGGGAGTAAGAATTGTAATAAAGAAGTGTATCATCCAACTAAAGGATGATTCTTCTGCCCCTGTGTTAGTATCTTAAGTTTTATTTACTAGCTAAGAAAGGGTTAATTCTTTTGTGAGACACACACACAATGAGATGCTGACCCTGAGCCGGCAGCTAGTTAGTTTTGTATGGTTACTACGACAGCCATGTCCGGTTCTCAAACATGGGTGTTCCAAGCTCTTGGGTAAGTCCGATCCTGGGCCGTGCTGGGAGGAGGATAGCAGGAAGGGTGGCTTGTGTCGTGTGGCCTGAAGTTTAATCATGGCTGTTTGTGATTTCTGTTAACTTTACCAGTCTCTAGAAGCAGGCTCTCTGAGTGTATCCACAGCTATTTGCATCTATAGTCTTTAATTAGAGAATAATTATCTGGATAACTCAAGTTGAATAGATTCTCATTCGCCACCAAATTTTCAGTTATTAAAAATAGAGAACTTGAAGTATCAAAGCCTATCTTGCTCCTTATAAATTATCTAAATAGAGAATGGATTTTTCTTAAGAGGTAAAGTACCCATGTGTGTGAATATCTGAATGTAAAATAGAGTTGATTCCATGTCTACTAAGAGTCTGTGGCTGCGGTGGAGAGATGGCTCAGTGGTTAAGGATTCTTGATGCTCTTGCAGAGGACTGGGCTTCAATTCTCGGCACTTACACGGTGGCTCACAACCACCTGTAACCCCAGTTCCAGCGGATCTGAGGCTCCCCACCCTCAGGCCTCCACTGGTACTACATGCATATGGTGTACAATAGGTACATGCTAACATAGACTCATACACATAAAAATAGATAAACCTTGCACAAACAAAAAAAGGACCTATTCACTCTGGCTTGGGCTTTAACGGATACTCCTTTCCTTTATTTGACCTCCACTGCAGCTTTGTTGAGAACACGCGATCACCATGAAATGGAGTCAAAAGTGTATCTCCCATTATAGCTTGGAATATAAATGAAAGGGTTCATGTCTGTCTAGCACAGCAGTCCCCAGCCTGTGGTGCCTGACCCCTTGGGGGTAGAACAACCTTTCACAGGGTTTGTATATCAAATATCCTGTATACAAGAGATTTACATTACAGTTCACTACACAGCAGCAAAGTTACAGCTGAGAATTAGCAATGAAAATAACCTTATGGTCGGGGCTCACCACAGCATGAGGAGCTACAGTGAAAGGTCACAGCCTGAGCAAGGCTAAGAACCACTGACCTCGCAGCATGTATAGATAAAAGGCTATGGTGGGGTTTCTTTCCTTTTACTTTTCTTTTTTCTTTTTAATTCCCTGGCAATAAAAACTGCCTGTACCTCACTCATGTTAATACTGTGGTCCTAGTCCACTGTGGTGGTGCACGCCTTTAATCCCAGCACTTGGGAGGCTGAGGCAGGCGTATTTCTGAGTTCGAGGCCAGCCTGGTCTACAAAGTGAGTTCCAGGACAGCCAGGGCTATACAGAGAAACCCTGTCTCAAAAAAACCAAAAAAAAAAAAAAAAAAAAAAAAAAAATACTGTGGTCCTAAAGGTGGCTGCTTTAGATCTGTAACAGAAGTTGTAGAGTCTTTGATGGTCAACGTGAAATTCTGCTGAATTGGGTTGAAAACCAACATTTAATTCCTTCATGAGCCATCTGGTCATTATTTTGATTTTTCCCCCCTCAACAGAAAATGAAAACACTCGCAGAAAGGAGGAGAAGCGCCCCGTCCCTCATCCTGGACAAAGCCTTACAGAAGCGGCCGAGCACCAGGTGAGTGCAGGTGTCATGTCACAGCTGCCCCACCCTACATGGAGGAGGCTGCGTCATCTGATGAGGTTTTTCAGGTCATCTTTTAGTAAGTGTGAAGGTTGGTTGTCGGCACCAGCATTTTCTTGGTGATAGGAATTGTGACCTGTGACATTCTTTCAGAAGAGATAGATGGTTTTAGAGGTAGAGTGTGTACCCAGTTGCTTTACAACCAAACTGAGTGACTTTCAGTACAACACAGCTCATGTGTCCAAGCACAAAGGGTCAGTGTTTATCTGGATAAATTAGAAATCCCAGTGTTGAAAATTGAATGTCTGCATTATACCCACATATGTGCTTGCTTTTGATCACAGTGTAGTACCTGTGCATGGATATGGTAATCTTTTCCCAATTACATTTATGAGTAAATAAACAAACCACATTAAGATTATTTTCTTTAAAAGGTTGGTGTTACAGACTTTATTGTAAATTAGTAACGAGGCTGGCTATTAACCATTTCATTTATTAAGTCTAAATAATTTTTTAGGAGGATTTTTTAAAAGTCTTTTATAATGTGTGTAAATTTAATTGATATTCAAGCACTAATTCAAGGTTTGGGTTTTTTTTTTGGTTTTTGTTGTTTATTTTTTGTGCACGCGCATGTGTGTCCCATATCCGCATCGATGCATCTGTGCATGTGTGTGGAGGTTGACATTAGGTGTGGTCTTCCTTTTTACTGTTATTGGGGTTCTGATTAATATTTTATAGTTATGTTTACATGTCATTTTACAGTACAAAAGGAGAAGTTAAAATAGATAGGTGTGTTTATGTAACATAGACGATTCATGTAATAAAGGGCATGTGGTTTAGTTATCAAAAACCATAAATAGAAAGAAACAGACAAATGGCTAGCCAGAAACCACATCCAAGCAATCAGAGACAGAAGCTACGATTTTGTTATTGTATTATTGTTTGTTTGTTAGAAAGATCCTGTTTCTCTAAGAGAAAGAGAAAGAGAGAGAGAGAAAGAGAGAGTCTAATTCAATGGTTTTTGACCTCTCTAATGCTGTGACCCTTTAAAACAGTCCCTTGTGTTGGGGTCATTCCCCAAACATAGCATTATTCCATTGTTATTTTGTAGCAATAATTTTTCTACAGTTATGAATCATACTATAAATATCTCATTTACAGAGTATCTGATATGTGACCCTCCTCCCAATGAGTCCCAGCTCACTGCCTGAGAACCACTGGTCTAATTGGATGGCTTTGTTTTGTTTTGTTGCCCACAGAATCAGGAGGCAAGGCACCAGTGCCCAGTTGCATCATACTTATGTGAGCTTAGCTAAAGTCAGCTGTAGCCACCCAGGAAGTATTCTCACGGGCAGAGAGCTCGAGAGCCAAGAGAGGCCAAAATGCAGCCAGATACTGGAGGTAGCATGTAGGAAGAGAGAGGGCTAAAGCAATGCAGGGAGTGGAGATGAGAACAGAAAGTGGCATAGGAGCTTGACTCTCAGAGAAGATGTCTTCAGCCCTGACCACTGGCCTCCGATCACTTAAGTATGCTGCGGATTGATGATGCAATTGACGAGCTAGACAAAAGTCAACACAAGCAGACAGGCCTGCTCTACTCACTCAGAGCCTAACGGAAAGCTCTGTGCATGGAAAGAACAGTCCCTGAAGCATCAGAAGTACAATTGTAGCATCAGGGCATCTAGCTGAACACAGACTTCATTGCAGAAGCCCTTCTCATTGGGAAGGCCCGTGCATGTAATGTGTTCGAATAACTAAGACCAGCAGCTAGCCTCCCCACCTTCCAACCTGTAGATACTGATAGGAAAGACAGGCCCAGGGCAGGGAGGAGCCTTCTCACTCCACCTGGGACCATAGTGCCTTCTCTTTTGTTGTATTGCTTATGCTTGTCATTGAATTGTTATTACTTTCTTACTTTAGTTGTTCTGTTGTGTTTTTAAATGTGTAATCACCAGAAAGTGCTTGTGATTGTCCTATCTCTATACCTACTCAAAAGTATTTCCTCATATGCCTTATGATACATTATATATTATAACTATATTATATACTTTCCATCTCATTATTACTCATTCTTCCCCCATCTTCCCCATTGTAAGTTCATTTCACTAATTCACTATTAATAGCCTTGGTTCTAAAGTACATTTTATAAATTGTATTTTCCCACATCAGTACCAGGACCCCACTGTCTCTGAAGCTTGTTGGGGAGACAAGTGTCTCCTACTACACATCAACACTGCGCCTGCTGCTGTCAGCTCATTATGTGTGTCTCTGCAGTGGTCTATTCCTCCTAAGTAGCCATAGGTAAAAACTCCAAGTGGAGACAGCTCACCAGTAGGACCCATAATAAAACAAAGGAAACTAAAAGAGGGGAAACGTAGAAGGATAAGCCTGGAGGACACATCCTCCCAAAAGATACACAAAGCACAACCAATAAACACACAGAGAGATGAGAAACCTCCACAGGCTCACAAGCGCTAAACACCACATACCAAGGATAACTGAAATCTCAGAGAACAACATCAGAACACTACCTGTGAGAAGGATTGATGACTGTCAAGAGAACTCAGGTGGATGTGTCTGAAGTCAATCCAGGACCTGGAATGGGAAGCTTCCACAGAGGATGAACTGGCCCGTGAGGAGAAATTCAAAATCATGGAGGAAATTTCAGAAAGGAAATTGAGACCCAACCAGAGAATCTGTGTAAACAAATTCTAAAAATGGAAGAGTCATCAAATGAACACAGTGGAAAGGATCGCCCAGAAACCAAGGAGAACAGATTTCAGAGGTGTAGAGTAAGGTCCAGACAACAGTCCACTCTAAGACATGTGAAGAGTGAGCTGAGGAGCACTAGTGGATTCCCGGAACCTCTGGAATAGGTTCAAATGCACAGACCTAACAACTCACAGAGCAGACGAAATAACATCTTTGGACAGGAGCAGTTTATTCAATGAAATTTTAGCAGAAAATTTCCCAAACCTAAAGAAAAAAACAAAACGGATATCCAAACACAAGAGGTATTTTGAACCCAAATAAGCCCAAGTAGTCTGTCACATTGGTTCTCAGTCTGTGGGTCATGACCCTTTGAGGGGTCAAAAGACCCTTCCACTGGGGTCACATGTCAGAGATCATATATTTAATTACAATTCATAACAGCAAAGTTATAGTTAGAAAGTAGCAACGCAATAGTTTTATTCGTTGTGGGGTCACCACAGCAGGAAGAACTGTATTAAAGTAATGGGTCCCAGAATGAGGAAGGTTGGGAGCCACTACGTTACCATGTACCACGATCAAAAATCTCAGAAACACAAAACAAAGAAACAGTAATTAAAAGCTACAGAGAAAAACTGCCAAGTCACATTCAAAGGCAGAAATGGCAGATAACAAAACAAAGAAACAAACAAACCTCTCATTATCCTTTTCCCTCACAAGAAAAGCATTAGTTCATGCCCTGGAAGTAGGTGATCCTCAGCTAAGATCTCTATATCCAGCAAGGTTATCCCTTAAAATTGAGAGGGAAATGGAAATGGAACAGAAGATAAATACAAATTAAGGTAACTTATCACAGCCAAAACAATAGTGCAGAAAATACTTGAAGCAATACTAGTAACCCACGAAAGAGCAAAGATAGTGCTATCCATGGAAAACAAACATTTCACAAGAGGAATGGCAGAGGAGAGCCAGGAAGGATTCATTCATTTAGCACAGTGAGCCAGAAAGCCCTTGGTACTAACAGGTAGGCAAGAAGAGAACTGTTGCTCGTCCAATCAGAACATGGGGCACAGAAACTGTAGGAAATAGCAGAGCCCTCTCAATGAATGGCGTTGAGTGCAAAGAGCCCTAACCCATCAGTCAAAAGGCACACAGTAACTAATTAGATTAAAAAGCAAGCCCTCACTGTCTCTCGTCTCCAAGAATCGCAGCTTTCTGGATGGAAGTCAGTCTAGCAAGTGCATTAAAGCCATGACCAGGCTGCTGTGGCAGCTGTCATGGTTGGTGAGTGGGCTCCTCAGTCACTGATCAGGGATGGGAAAAAGCCACCACATCGTTTGCTTGCTTGTTTTTTGAAACAGGGTTTCTCTGTGTCACCCTGGCTCTTCTGGAACTCCATCTGTAGACCAGGCCGGCTTTGAACTCACAGATCCACCAGGCTCTGCCTCCCAAGTGCTGGGATTAAAGGTGCACACCACCACTACCCCACATGGAAACGATTCAGCTAGAGTGCACATGAGCAATTTTGAACATTTTTCACATCATGTGTCAGCACTCCCAGTTTTCTAAAAGAAACACTGAAAAGCATGAGAGGTCAGCTGGGCCCCAGGGTGGTAGCAGTGAGGAACTTCTGTACCCAACACTCATATTTACATCAGTCTTCCAAACTAAAATTGAACCCTCCAGAGCTAACATGCCATAGATGGAGTGGATCCCACACACAGCTAGAGAATATTCTCTTAGCAGTGAGGGGACACACATTCTTGCCAGTGGCCCATGGAACATTCTCTAAAATAGTTACATTAAAGACTACAAAAGCGATCTTCAACTAATACAAACAAATTAAAGAAATTCCTTGTGTCATATCAGGCCATCATAGAATAAAACTAGAAATCTGCAGTAAGCAAAAAAGAAAACACACACAAACACACAAACGCACACGCACACAAACTACACAGCTTGGAGACTGAACAGTACACTTTGAGCAAAGAATGAGTCATTGAAGAAATCTAGGAGGAAATATTAAAACTTCTGAAAGCAAATCAAGATGATAGCAAACCTACTAGAACTGGGACCAGCCAGGAAACTTCCAGAAGGAACATGAATAGCCACAGGTGCTCATGGTTTTGGTTTAAAAAAAAAAAAAAAAAAAAAAAAAAAAAAAAAAAAAAGAAGGAGGAGGAGAAGAATGATGTCAGGAGCTATGGAATCAGGAAGCCAAACACAAACGTGGTAAATGGAAAGAAATAAGAAAGGCTAAGGCAGAGAGGGGTCTTTAGAAAGAGAGACTGGCGGGTGAGCGTGTGTCTCCAGTGGGGAAACGGAGGGCGGTGAGCTCACCTCCCCCTTTCAGTCTTGTGGGAGTGAGAATCCTCAGCCAACACTTTTCTGTTCTTCAGAAACGATCAGACAGGTCTGTCCCTGGTGCAGTGTGCTGTTTCTTGTGACATAATCTGGGGATCCTTAGAAGGATGTATTTGTTCTAGTGGACGTTGACAGGGTTGATCAAGTCTAATTTTGTTCTTGCAGAGTGGCACATCCACTTGATTTCTTCTTTCCTGCTTGACTTGATCTGTTCATTGCAGTTACAAATCAGTCTTATCTATCCTCTTTTTCTTTAATCTTTATTTATTTACTTTTATGTATATAAAAGTACACTGTCACTGTCTTCAGACACACCAGAAGAGGGCATCAGATCCCGTTACAGATGGTTGTGAGCCATCAGGTGGTTGCTGGGAATTGAACTCAGGACCTTTGGAAGAGCAGTCAGTGCTCTTCACCACTGAGCCCTGGTGCAGAGCACTGCCGCACAAGGAGCACTGCCTCATGTGGATCATTGCCTCACTAGTGGATATTGAGTTACCTTTTTTCATCTTGTCCACAGGGAGAGCAGGCTGTCCTAGGGTGTCTGTACCGGCTGGTTTTGTGTGTCAACTTGACACAGGCTGGAGTTATCACAGAGAAAGGAGCCTCAGTTAAGAATTGCCTCCATGAGATCCAGCTGCAAGGCATTATCTCAATTAGTGATCAAGGGGCGAGGGGCCCATTGTGGGTGGCGCCATCCCTAGGCTGGTAGTCTTAGGTTCTATAAGAAAGCAAGCTGAGCAAGCCAGGGGACGCAAGCCAGTAAAGAACATCCCTCCATGGCCTGTGCATCAGCTCCTGCTTCCTGACCTGCCTGAGTTCCAATCTTGACTTCCTCTGGTGATGAACAGCAATGTGGAAGTGTATGCTGAATAAACCCTTTCCTCCCCAGCTTGCTTCTTGGTCATGATGTTTGCACAGGAATAGAAACCCTGACTAAGACAGTGTCCTTGCTGCACTGGGCCGGATGCTTCTTTACCCTGTAAGGCTGAAAGCCACAGTTTCCCAGGGCACTTTTGGCATTTTAGGATTGATTTTCCTTTAGAACCACGAACAGAAGGAAGCCTGAAACATTACTCGCCACAGTTGAGAGGCTTTATAGTAGAGGTTGAAAGTAAATGAACTCTGGATACTTACTTTTTAGTGCTTGAGCTGTGTCTTCTTACAAGCTGTGAGAACTTTGGCAAGCTATTTTTCCTCTTTAGGCCTTATTTTCCTTGTCTGTAAAAGTGAGCTAATATATTAAAATAGCAATTATAATACAACCTACATGTTACAGCTACAATGTAAGCTTTTGCTAAACATATTTATCAATATATATATATATATATATAATAACTATATATAAACCCATTTGGTCCCCAGTCACATGGTACCTTAGTATCTCAGTGTAGATGTAAATCTTGTCTTTCCAATTTGACCAACTGATAAGACAACATTTTCTTTTTTTTTAAGATTTGTTTATTGTATGTATATGAGTACTCTGTAGCTGTCTTCAGACATGCCAGAAGACGTCAGATCTCATTACAGATGGTTGTGAGCCACCATGTGCTTGCTGGGAATTGAACTCAGGAACTCTGGAAGAGCAGTCAGTGCTCTTAACCACTGAGCCATCTCACCACCCCACAAGTTTCTTTTATTTATATATATAAAAAAATTGTATTTATTTATTTTGGTTTTAATATAAAGTTGTATTAAAATCTGAGACACTGGATTCCCTGTCTCATCAGTTCTCTAAAAGCCCCTCCTCGGGCCTCATTATGCACTCTTGGCTGGCCTGGAGCTTATTAAGTAGACAAGGGTGGCCTTAAAGTTACAGAGATCTGCCTGCCTCTGCCTCCTAAAGTGTTGCAATTAAAGGTGTGACCACCACACCTGTTTTAGAGGTCTTTTTAAAAAGGTTTCATCACTGGTGTTGTCTGGGATGGTGGCTTAAAACGAATGATTACTGGTATATGCATGTGGAGATAAGAGGACAACTTATGAGGTCATTTCTTTCTTTCTACCTTTATGTGGTGTGGTGAAGACCATATTTTCTACTCTTAAAAATTTGTCTTCAGTGTTTAGGCCCAACAAAAAATGTGAATGTGTTAATATGTAAATAAGAATGTACTCGTGTCTCTAGCTGCATATGTAGCAGAAGATGGACTAGTCGGCCATCACTGGGAAGAGAGGCCCCTTGGTCTTGCAAACTTGATATGCTCCAGTACAGGGCCAAGAAGTGGGACTGAGTGGGTAGGGGAGCAGGGTGGTGTGGAGGGTATAGGGGACTTTCAGTGTAGCATTTGAAATGTAATTGAGGAAAATATCTAATAAAAAATTAGGGGAAAAAAAGGATGTGAATGAAATGTAAATGTTTGTATAAATGTGTATGTATATTCTGTGTAAAAAAACAAATTTATGTCTTCAGGTGGCTCCTATTTAATCTTCATTGTGCTGCATATAGACCAAAGGCCATCAAAAAAAAAATCTATGTATTCAGTGCATAAACATTAGCTGGATTAAATCCATTATTCTTTTCTTGCCTAGCTGGGTAAGAGCCTGACTGCCTGAGAACGAATAGAATGATCCATACTGAGAAGAAGCCCTGGACGGGAGAATTCTTGAGTAATTGAATGTATGGTGACTTAATGCTTGACTATTTTATTATGTCCTCTGACCTGAGCCCCAGTGAATAAGGGTCCCAAACAACAAGATGTCAAAGGGGAGGATCAAGGGTGAGAAAACAATGAAGACAGGAAGCTGAGACCAGGAGGCCTTATATAAACCATCAGCTTATGCCCAGCAAGCTTATTAAGAATACAGCGTCTTATATTCATGTCTAGGGGGAACGTGGCCACAGTCAACAGAAAGCTAAATCAAATCACATTGGCAAGGAGAACATGGGACGCCTCAGACACAGCTGATAACCACGACCCTTCAGGGCGAAAGCAGGGGTTTGGAAGCCAAATCTTAACTCCTTGAAGGCTCTGGCCTCAGCCCCAGACCAGATCTGGCAAAGTCTGCACCTGGGCAAGGACTCAGAACTAACATCCCCTTTGGCTGTTCATCATGCCGCTGAGAAAGTCTCCGGTTGGCCTGGCTCCCAGGAGTCCTCAGTGTTAGGGACCAATGCTGTTGGTTCTCCTGTCCTCCTGTTCACTGTTCCTGCTATAAGAAGAAGACACAACTAATAGAGTCTAGTGTCCTGCCACACTTCACCTTGGTAGAATCCCATATACTTTCTATACCTGGGTAGTATACCTCATCATCAATTATATAGAAGAACTGGAGCTTAGAGGAAGCTGACTCCTTCATGTTCTTTCTAATGCACATCCAATTCTATGAGTTTTAGTTAAATTTTCTCTGTTGCCAAATGTAGTGACACACACCTTTGATCTCAGCTCTCGAGATGTAGAGGCAGGAAGAACATCTCTGAGTTTGAGGACGGCCTGGACTGCATACTGTGTATGCCTTAGGCCAGTAAAGGCTGTCTAGTGAGACCCTGTTTCAAAGAAAATCAGTGTCTGTCTGTCTTCTGTCTGTCTGTGTATGTGTGTGTGATGTATGCATGGATATGGATGCACACACCTGTGCATGCAAGTGAAGACCAGAAGAGAACACTGAGGATCCAGCTCTGTTGCTCTTAACCATATTCCCTTGAGATGAGGTCTCTCACTGTACCTGAGACTAGGCTACCTGTGATCTCCCCCTTTACCCTTCCCCTCTTTCCCTCTCCTCTTCCCCCTCCCCACTTCTCTCTCACAAGCACACACACACACACATTCCTACAGCACTAGGGTAACAGGTACATGTATACTACATTTGGGTTTTATGATTGGCTGGGAAGGTAGCTCAGTTGATAAAATGCCTCCTTTACAAGCCATACTCAGTAGAGTACCCTTGTAATCCCAGCTCTGGGGAATTGGAGACATACCAATTCCTTGTGGTTGCTAGCCAACATACTATAGCTGAGTTGTCTTGTCGAGCTCTGGTTCAGTGAGAGACATTGTCTCAAAAGTAAGGTGAGAGAAGAACACTTGAGGAAGAGAGCCAGCATCAGCCTCTGGCCTCTACACATGTCTGTATGTGTTCGTGTGCAAACACATGCCTGTGTATACACACATAAACACACACACTCACACACATGCGCACACACAAACAGTAACCCAGTAACATACAGAATAGAAATGGTATGGCTGGTTCTTACATCTCTCTTATTTGATATATACATATTTTTTTATTTTTTTTACTAGATATTTTCTTTATTTACATTTCCCCTTTCCTGGTTTCCCCTCTGAAAACCCCATCCCCCATCCCATCCCCCATCCTCCCTGCTCACCAACCCTCCCATTCCCACATCCTGGACCTGGCAGTCACCTGCATTGGGGCATAGAGCCTTCACAGGACCAAGGGCCTCTCCTCCCATTGATGACCAACTAGGCCATCCTCTGCTACATATGCAGCTGGGGCCATGAGTCCCACCATGTCTTTGGTTAGTGATTTAGTCCCTGGGAACTATGAGGGTTCTGGTAGGTTCATATTGTTGTTCCTCCTATGGGGCGGCAAACCCCTTCAGCTCCTTGGGTACTTAGCTCCTTCATTGGGGACCCTGTGCTCCGTCTAATGGATAACTCTGAGCATCCACTTCTGTATTGGTCAGGCACTGGCAGAGCCTCTCAGGAGACACCTATATCAGGCTTCTGTCAGCAAGCTCTTGTTGGCATATGCAATAGTGTCTGGGTTTGGTGGTAGTTTATGGGATGGATCCCCAAGTGGGGCAGTTTTCGGATAGTCTTTCCTTCAGTCTCTGCTCCAAAATTTGTCTCTGTAACTCCTTCCATGGATATTTTGTTCCCCTTCTAGGAAGGATAGAAGTATCCACACTTTGGTCTTCCTTCTTTTTGAGTTTCATGTGCTTTGCAAATTGTATCTTGGGTATTCTGAGCTTCTGGGCTAATATCCAATTATCAGTGAGTGTATATCATGTGTGTTCTTTTGTGATTGGGTTGCCTCGCTCAGGATGATACCCTCCAGATCCATCCATTTGCCTAAGAATTTCATGAATTCATTATTTTTAATAGCTGAATAGTACTCTATTGTGTAAATGTACCACATTTTCTGTATCCATTCCTCTGTTGAGGGACATCTGGGTTCTTTCCAGCTTCTGGCTATTATAAATAAGGCTGCTATGAACATAGTGGAGCATCTGTCCTTATTACATCTTGGAGCATCTTCTGGGTATATGCCCAGGAGTGGTATTGCTGGGTCCTCAGGTAGTACTATGTCCAATTTTCTGAGTAACCATCAAACTAATTTCCAGAGTGGTTGTACCAGCTTGCAACCCCACCAACAATGGAGGAGTGTTCCTTTTTCTCCACATCCTTGCCAGCATCTGCTGTCACCTGAGTTTTTTATCTTAGCCATTCTGACTGGTGTGAGGTGGAAGCCTCAGGGTTGTTTTGATTTGCATTTCCCTGATGACTAAGGATGATGAACATTTCTTTAGGTGCTTCTCAGCCATTTGGTATTCCTCAGTTGAGAATTCTTTGTTTAGTTCTGTACCCCATTTTTAATAGGGTTATTTGTTTCTCTGGAGTCTAACTTCTTGAGTTCTTGGTATATACAAACATTTTTTAACATTTTAAGTTTTATGAAAAATGTTTCATCTGCATGTATAAAATTGTTTCTATTTAACGCATGCCCTTTAATACATTTGGGCACCTCTTAAAATATCGGAGTGTATGCTGTACCACTGAGAAATACATAGGAACCTTTCAGTGATGAGGCTGGACATTAGTTTCTGATAAGAATCTTTCAGCTGAACATTGGTTTCTGTGGGATCTCTGGTCTGTTTTTGTCAGCTGGTTCCTGCAGTGCCCCTCCCCTGGTGACTTCTGCCTCTTGGCAGTCACTGGCTCATCTGATTTTGTCATTGTCGTTGCATAGGACTGCCCTATATCACCAGTGGCTTTAGCAGAGTGTAGTGGCTGGCATCACTGCAGTGAGGCTGTAAAGATGGACATCCACTCCCGCTTGCTCTCATACTTTTCTCTGGCCACTTGCTTTGGGAGCAGCTTAGGAAAAGCCACTCAGTCTTAGCCCTGTGATGGTGCCCCCCACTGAGGAAAGAAGCCATCTCCTCTTTCTGAGGGTGTAGGAAAATGCTACTATTTATTAGTGATGTTATTTAAGCTTTGTGCTCTCTTGTCTAGAAATGTCTTAAATTAGTATGTTAATTTCTTGAATAGTTAATATGCAGAATTATTTAAGCATTTGGTTGTTTCTCTGAGTCGGTTTTTGCCTTTGGAGGGTTGTGTCTGTTTCATCCTTGCCCTCAATTTAATCATAATATTTTATTTTTGAAGCAAAATATGCCTTGATGTTTTTAAAGTGTGCCAGAACTGTCACTATGCCCTTTTCGTTCCCAATATTGATAATTTCCCGATGTCTTTGTTTAGCCAAAGGCATTGTTTTGTTTGTGTTTTCTAAGAAGTGAGCTTTAGCCTTGTTGCTCTCTCCTCTTCTCTGCTGTGTTCTTTGGGCTTTATTGGGGGTTCGTTGTTGTTATTTTGCTAAGATTTGTTGAATAGCTATATGTAATAAAGCACACATACCTGCAACATGATGAATTTTAATTTGCTGTACAAGCATGAAGCCAACCTCACAGTCAAATAATAAAGAGACACGTGACCTCCAAAGGTTGGCTGCGTGCCTTTGTACCTATCCTCTCGTGGTTCCTCCACCCACATGCAGATAATCAGTGATTGGTGTGATGTCATAGAGTTTTGTTTTTATTTTGAGACATTAATAAAAGTACGGTGCTGCTCTTTACTGCTGAGTCATATGGCAGTCTGGGTTCACCTTCACTCGCCCCTTTTTAACTGCTGGTAGATAGGAGAGGCATTTCTAGCACACAACCAATTATTGTTGCCTCATACATCCATCTATCAGCGATTACAAGTCCTTGTATTCCAGTACTTTCATTTTAAAGTATCGACAAGTGTAATATCTGGATTTTAAGTTAGATGTAAGTTAAACTGTTAATTTATTTTCCAAAGAAGTTGACCTTGGGCCTGCAAAACAGCTTGGTGGGTAAAGGCACTTGCCACCAAGGCTGACAACCTGGGTTTGATACCTGGAACCCACATGGTGAAGGAGAGAACTAACCCCAAAAGATTGTACTCTGACCTCCACTTGCTTCCTTCCCCTGGCAAGAATATATACCAACACACACACACACACACACACACAAAGAAACAAAACAAAATAAACACCAGAGTGGCTGTACCACTTTATATTCCCAGGAGCTACATGTGTACCATACCCTTGTCAGCGCCAGGTATGGTCCAGCTTTTTAATGTTGAGTATTCTTTGTATCGTGCCATTTTATCTCCTGTTGGTTTAGTTGTGATCTATCTGGTTACTAATGGTGTTGAGCATCTTCTCGTCAGCTTATTTAATATCTGTATCTTCTCTGGTAGAATGCTAGTTTACATGTCTTGATTCATGAGTTGTTTGGATTGTTGAGTTATGAGTGTTAAATGCTATGGTTTGTACTGTCCAGTATGATGGCCACTGAAATACTACAGGTCCCATTCCCCACTAGCTCCAGCTGCAGTTTAAGATCATGTGAAGATGTGAACCATTATTACCCATGATTCAATGCTGGTAGACTGTTTTCAGATCTCCATGCAGTTGCCTATATGCTAAGCTTTGCCCCAGTGCATGCCTTGTGATTTCCCCCCCTCTAAACATAGAGCTGGTGATTTCCCCCAACAACACTGTCCTTGAAAGAGACAGATTGTAAATTTTAATCAAGTTCAGCTTAGTGCTTGTTTCTTTTTAAGCCTTGTGCTATATTCTGTTTTTTATTATTATCATTTTGTTTTTTATTTGTTTATTTTTCTCTATTTATTTTTCTTTTTGGCTAGATGTAAGGTCAAGATAATCCTTTTGTGCCTTATTTTAGCAATGCTTGCATTTAGGAATATGCTCTACTTTGGGTCATTTCTATGTATGATCTACAATGAAAGTCAGTATTCAAGTTTATTGCATGTGGTTATCCAGTGACTTCCAAGCTTTTAAAGAACCCTCTCCCTATGCAGCTCCCTTCCTTCTTTGTCACACAGTCATTTTGCTGTGTCCCGGACATACCTTCTTCTGTACTCAATGCTATTCATGCCCAAATGACACTATCCCAGTAATAAGAGCTCTGAAACCTTTTCAAATCTAGGTGTGTGAGTCTCTCGACTTCACTGTTATGGGGTTCCCCCCATATTTCTGGTTATTTCACGCCCTAAGATCGTCCATGTAAATGTGTTAATCTGATGATTGGCAATTCCAATAAGACTGGGCCTGAGACAATAGGAACAGCTTTTCATTGACAGTACTGTAGTCAAAAAAAAAAAAATAACATTTTTATTTCACTTTTGAATGTGTGTTCTCTATATACAGAAATGTACTTGGCTTTTTATAGTGATCATATTCTAAAGTATTTCTACATTCACTTGAGTTAGCTTGAGTTATTTTTTGTGGCTTCCATGGAACTCTACATAGACTGGGCCACCCATGAACATAACCCTTGCTGCTTCCCTCTGATCTGAACGTTCTCTGTCTCTTCCTCAGATTCTGATTTCTCTAGTCAGAATCTGCAGTACAGCAGAGAGACTGGTATCAGCAGACATCTCCCCAGAAGTAAAGGAGAGAGAGCAAGCTTGCCTTCCCTTCCTAAAATGGATTCTGATGAATATTATGTCCTATCAAATACATTTTAAGCATCACCATAAGAATGATCATTTAATTTTTCCTTTTGTTACTATGCAGGTTACGTTGATCTCACGTGAAAGCAACCTTATATTCTTGAGCAAAGCCTACTATATATCATGATATAAGGCCATTTTTATGACTTATTGTTGAATTCAGTTTGAAGGGTATTTTTAGTGTCCCTAGGCCTATATTTCTGGAAGATATTTGGCCTGGTATTTTGTTTGTTTTCTTTTCTTGTTTTGTTACCTGTAGTGTCTTTGGCTTTGATACTACTTTGATATTTTGTGAATAACTTGGGAAATATTCTTTCCTTCTTTCGTTTTCTGGAAGAGTTTGTGTAGAAGGTAGTGCTCTCTCAAATGTTTGACTTCACCTTGGAAGCTGCTTGGGTCTGCAAGTCTAGTTTATGTGTATGTGTGGCATGGATGTCTGTGATGGTGTTAAGTTTATGTACTAAGGATGTTTGTATCATTCCTTTTTCAGTAAGCTGTGGTGTGTTATATTAAGGATTTTTTCTGTCTCCTTTAAGTTGTCTGTTACATAGCCCTATATTTCCTCATAATATTGTCTAATCATTTATCTTTGAAATCTATAGTCATACTCTTATAAAAAGTTAATGCTGAGTTATTTTGATTATTTTATTTGTAAGGTATACTTCATATACATTGATTATTAAAGTGCTACCTAAATTTTTCTTAAACTGTACCCTGTCTTCAGGTAACGTTTGCAGATGATAATGGCAGTAAGAAGTAAAATTCTCTAAATTTGCAAACTCCCCTCCTTGTCTTTTACAGGTCTTTTTCAGTTAAATTCTGAGTATGAATTTTTTGTCATACGGATGATTTTATCCCAGGGTTTGCAGCCTAACATGTTGGTTAAACGTGTGTTTTACGTTTATTGTATAAAACTGAGTTTAGGATTATGTTTGTGCACCTGGGCACTGAAATGGACTAATTCTTTTTGAACTTGGGACTCGTCTGGTTTTTATTAAAAGAAAAAGAGATGAAGAGGGGAGAGTGAGAAGAAGGTCAAGTCTGTGTCTTGACCTCCAGCAAACACTGGGAAGATGGGCTAACTTTGTAGTGGGAAGGCTGAGTTGTAGCAGTGCTCCCTGACACATCTGTGCTTCTGAGCATCACAGATCTGAGGCAGATGTCCAGTATAATCTCCAATCTAAAAACCGTCTTCTAGACAATGTGGTATACGTTTATGCCATATCACTTCAGGGCTCACATTAATATCAGGTTGTCTGACCTGGCCAAGGGGACCTCATAGGCTTTATTAAGGTAGTTTTCCTCCTTTGCAATTATCAATCTATAAGTTGATATCACAACATGTACCAGATTTCCTGTTGATGGAGCAAGATTTTGAATTTCAGATGATTTTCAATGTCAGTAATTTAACTCCTTGTGCCTTCACTATGTGCCACCTTTCTGTAAAGATTTCTGTATTTTAACCTCGAAAGATAATATTCTTTAGTTATTCTCATCGGTATACAAGAAAGCATTCAGCTCATAGAGTTTTAAGGCCAGAACACACAACTAGTAAGTAAGAGAGTCAGGACTTAAATTCTGACTACAAATCCCACATTATTGACAGTTGTGCTGGATACTTTGATGTCAACTCAACACAACTCTAGTCCTCTGAGAGAAGGGAATCTCAATTGAGAAAATGCCTCTGTAAGATCAGGCTGCAGGCAAGCCTGGAGGACATTTTCTTAGTGATTGGGGGGTGCGGGTAGCTTATTGTGGGTGGTGCCATCCCTGGGCTGGTAGCTCTGGGTTCTATAAGAAAGCAGGCTGAACAAACCAGTAAGCAGCATCCCTCCGCAGCCTCTGCCTCAGCTCCTGCCTTCAGGTTCCTGCCCTGTTTTTCCTGTCCTGACTTTGTTCAGTGATAGACTGTGATGTTGAAATGTAAGCCAAATAAACCCTTTCCTCTCAGCTTGCCTCGTGGTGTTTCATCACAGCAATAGTAACTTGTTGTGGTCACAGAAAAGAATAGACTTCTAACTTTCTGCCTAGTGTGCCAAGAGACCCTTTGAAAATACCGAGGTGAGCCAGTGAATGCAAGGGCACATTATTCATCTTTTGTGAATGCAGAGATTTTTCTAAGGTATTGAAGAGCTCTTCACAGCCCTTTGAGTTCCTGAAGGGGTGACTTAAGCGTAAGATACTGAGTGTTTATTTATCTCATTTGTAGACATAAATGTAGATGGCCAAGAGACCATTGTTCTCAAGCAACAAGGCAGTTGTCTTAGTCAGGGTTTCTATTCCTGCACAAACATCATGACCAAGAAACAAGTTGTGGAGGAAAGGGTTTATTCGGCTTACACTTCCATACTGCCGTTCATCACCAAGGAAGTCAGAACTGGAACTCAAACAGGTCAGGAAGCAGGAGCTGATGCAGAGGCCATGGAGGGATGTTCCTTACTGGCTTGCTTCCCCTGGCTTGCTCAGCCTGCTCTCTTATAGAACCAAGACTACCAGCCCAGAGATGGTCCCACCCAGAAGGGGCCTTTCCCCCTTGATCACTAATTGAGAAAATGCCTTACAGTTGGATCTCATGGAGGCACTTCCTCAACTGAAGCTCCTTTCTCTGTGATAACTCCAGCTGTGTCAAATTGACACAAAACTAGCAAGTACAGCAGTCATATAGTAAATAGCAGTAGTTTTTGTTTGCTTTCTAGGTCATTGAAAATGTGAGTAAACTCTCTGAGGTCTAAGAGCTGGGGAGAGGTCAAGATATTTGTCCCAAAAGACTGCACTCTTTGAATTAACAGCTCCATCTTTGTGTCAGGGCTCATGAAAGGCTTCTGCAGGTGAGCCTGATGCATGGGCTCCCTGCCACTGAGATCTAACGGGAGTGGTATGCAGAAGAAGGTTGACCTGCTTCTCTTCATCCCTAGGTCAGGCCTGGAGACCCAAGCCCTTTGAAAAGCTGACCAGAGGGCACTCCATCCTTGTTCTTTGCCCTTGACTTGAAGTGTTTCCTCACTTCTGCTGCCAGGGTTGTGTCTGGGAATCACGACAGTGCTCTCTTCTGACTTGTCAGTCATGGGGAACCACAATGTGGAATAGTGATTGTCCAGAGAGGAACCTCATCCTCAGGAGTAACATCGGCATCACCTGGCAGCCTAGAACCCACGGTAGCACCCTGCCCCTGCCTGCCCCATTCTGAATCAAAACCACCAAGGATGGTAAACACACTCGGTATTTTAAGAAGCTCTGTCTGTGGTTCTCCGGTAGATGAAAGTTTGACAGCTACTGTCCTAAGGCACTGTGTAGATGAAGTCTTCCTTGGGAGTGACTAAGCCTTGGCAGGGTGGTTGGCACAGAAAATGAGATAAGTAAGTAGTTGTGCTGCAAACTGAAATCGTTGGGGGGGGGGGGGGGGAATAGGGACGTAAGGAAATTTTCTGTACGCATGGCCCTCAAATTTCTTTTTTCTAATGCAGGTTGAGTTTTTAATCTGTCTGAAATTCTTGAGGGGGAAAAACTGTTTTAGATTTTCAGAGTTTGAAAATTGTAGATTTGAAACTTTTAAATAATCACATGTTTGAGGCTGGACCACAACTCTAAAACACAAAACTCACTTATATTTCATGCACACCTTGTTTATATCAGCTAGAAGACGATTGATTGTATGATGGCTTTTGCCCTTCTGAACTCTGCTATTGTCTGTCATGAGAGGTCAGATGTGAAGTTTCTCATTTTGACATCAGTTTGGCAGCACTCAGAAACTTTTAGACTAAAGAGTACTTTGGATTTCAGATTTTTGGATCAGGTCTTCTTAATCTATATTGTCTGTTGTGCCTTCATATACTGTGAGTCCCGGAAGAACAGTTTTATCTGATTCATTCGCCCTCTAAAATACAATGCCTGGAAGTTGTTCGTTTATTTAACAAAGATTTTAGTGACAATAAATTATTTACTTTTCCAGGTTTTGGGGTATGTACTTGAAAAGTTTCTGCTTTCGTAGATGTTATATTCTAGCAGGGAGAGTATGAATAAAAAGAGTACAAATAACTTAGGATGTTAGAAAGTGGCGTCTGATATAAGTTAAAATGGGTCTATTAGAAGGTGAGTAAGTTAGGGTGGTTGGGGAAGATCCCCTCTTTCTGGTGGGCAGTCCCAGAGTTCAGTACAAGGTACCAGACTGAATAGATGTTACCTATTCCCAGATTTGCATCCAAGGCAGAAATCTGCTTCCAGTGATCTACCTATCTCTCTCTCTCTCTCTCTCTCTCACACACACACACACACACACAGAGCGTTTTATAAGAACATAAACATTCATCATTATAATTGTTTTAGCAAACATTTAGTGTGTTTTCTATCATCTGATACTTCTAGGTAGAGACAAAAACAAATAAACAAAACCAAAAGAACAACAACAAAACAAAACAAAACAAAAAACCACCCCACTGGCTTCATGGAGCTTACATTAATGTTCCAATCCAAAAGTAACTAACTCAGTTATTCTGTACGTTATATTTCTCCCAGTCCTGCCCAGGTCAGATTCCACAGCTAATCATTAATTGATAGACTAAAAATAAATCTTAATTTTAGACAACCCCTGATTTACTGCTAGTGGAAATTTAAACTAATGCAGCCACTAATTAAGCTCAGAATTTCTCAAAAAAAAAAAAACAAAAAAAAACCCCCCAAAAAAAACAAAAACAAAAGCCTAAAACATAATTTACCATGTATCTTAGTTACTTTACTGTTGCTGAGCTAAGACACCATGACCAAAGCAACTTATTAACGAAGGAGTTTATTTGGGGCTTACAGTTTTAGGGTTAGAGTCCATGATCATCACTGTAGGAAACATGGCAGCAGGTAGGCATGATGCTGGAGCAGTAGCTGAGAGCTCATATTTTAAAATAACCAGGAGAGAGATGGGGAAGAGAGAGAGGGAAGGAGGGCGGAAAAAGAGATGGATTCAAGCATAGGCGCCTGTTGGAGCTATTCTTGCTCCACTGCACCATCTCTTCCACTCCTGCATATGTACCCAAAGGACCATAGTCCTAACTCAAAGATTCGTGCATGTCCACATTTGTTGCTTTGCTTTTGCAACAGTGGAAGAGATGGAACCAGGCTAGCTTTCCATTCAGTGGAGGCATGGATTAGGAAAGTGTGCTATACATGCGCAGTGGAGTTTACCCCACTGTAAAGAGAATTGAGCTCATGACAAAAGCAGGGAAATGGGCACAGCTGGGAATCATTAATTAAGCAAAATAAGCCTAACTCAAAGGCCACACTTGCTTTTCCATGTGATCCTAGATTTTAATATCCACTCCGTTCTGTGTATGTGTGTCTGTGCCTGTGTACTTGTCTGTGGGGGGTAGCACTGCTTCATGCTTTAGAATTTGAGCGATATGAACACAGAAAGAGTCTGATGACATTGTACTAACATTTTCAGGGCCTGGACAGAAATAAGACCCACACATGTGTTTGCTCAGTCCGGCCAACACAGATGCAATGTGTGCCTTTTCTGCTTTAAGAGAAAAATGCATCATCTCTGTGATGAGTTACTGTGGAAAATTACT
The DNA here is from genome assembly GCF_978045245.1 of Mus caroli. Taxonomy (NCBI): domain Eukaryota; kingdom Metazoa; phylum Chordata; class Mammalia; order Rodentia; family Muridae; genus Mus; species Mus caroli. The sequence continues at coordinate 49,753,344 of NW_028227266.1, forward strand.
GGTTGAACTGTCGATTGTTATTTTGTCGAACCTTTAACCTGTGGATTTCACACTTTAATATGCGGCAGCAATCATTAGCGTAATCTATTATTCTCGTCCTCTTAACATCTGTGAAAAGTTGAGTAAAATAGAAGCCAGATCGCCCAATAGTTAACATTGTGAGGTCACTGTGACTAAACTCTTCATAATGTCAGCATGAGGAAGAGCGTGTTGAGAATGATGGTTTTAATATGATGGTTCCTCATGACTGATAGCCAAAAATAATTCTCAAGAAGTGTTGAGATCTGGAGGCTGGAGAAAGGGCTGTGTGGTTAAGAGTGTTTACAGCTGTTGCAGAAGACCAGAGTTTGGTTCCAGGCACCCAGGTCTGTGTTCTTTCTGTGTCTTTTGTGCTTCCATACAAATGTTAAGATTGTTTTTTTCCTAGTTCTGCTACGAGTGTCACTGGACTTCTAATGTACGTTGTACTGATCCCGTAGATTACCTTTGTTAGCATAGCCCATATTCACAGTGATAATTCAGACACTGGAAGGTCTTCCCTCAGCTACCACTGTTTCTATTTCTTCTCTCAGCACATTGCAGTTTTCCTTGTAGAAGTCGTTCATCTCCTCAGTTAGGTTTTCTTCTTTGTGTTGATTTTGTTCTTACCAGGTTTGTTATTGTACATGACTCTTGGTATTCTACAAACCTTACTGAAGTATTTACTACATCCAAAACTTTAAGAAGGCCATGGCTCTTTTGAGAATAGAACCATGTCCTATTCAATTTTTGCCATTTTTTTTATATCCTTCTGTTTTCTCGTCATTCTATGTAAGAATCAAGCGCTATAAATACTGACTAGGAATCAAATGTGGAGATGTCCTTTACTTAAAAGTCTAGATCTGTGGGAAAACGATCTCCATTTTCTGCCATTTGGTAAGATAATGGCTGCTGCTTTTTATTATGTTTAGCTTTTATTGTGTTGAGATATATTCCATCTATTCCTAGTTTCTTCATAACTCTTATCCTGAAAGACTGTTGAATGTTTTCAGAACTGCTTATGCATCTATCAGGATGATCATGTGACTGATGTCTTTATTAGTATTGTATAGTACATTTATTGACTTGATGTCGAACCAACTGTGCACTCATAAAATGGAGCCAACTTGGCTGTACTATATGATTTAATTTTTTTTTTCATTATCCTTGGATAATTTAATACCTGAATCCAATGTCTCTGGATCACATCCATCCCCAATTCCTCCCTCCAGTTACTACCAGATCACTCTACCCACATACCCTTCCCAACCTCCTCTCTTCGTTCTTTAAAAATGTTAATTTTATTCATTTAAAATGTGGGGGTAGGGGGGCGTGCACAAGAGGAAAATGCCCACTGAGTTCCTAGGTGTTGGATCCCCCAGAGCCGGAATTATGGGCACTTATGAGCATGGGCACTGGGAACCAGTTTTTGATTTTCAGCAAGAACAGTTCTGACTCTCAACCACTGAGCCATCTTCAACCCCTTCCTTTTTATAGTAACTCATTTAGTGCAATTAGTACTGCCATTTGAACATTAGTTAGGATGCTAGCGTTGCATGGGTATAAACATTACAAATCTAATAAATGATAGCTTAATACATTTTATTAGGACACCCCTAGACTTAGACACTTAGGTTATATGTTTCTAATTTTATTGATAACTTTTAATATTTTCCCAAAATTTGTATACAGTGGCCTTCTAAAATCATCAGTGAATGAAAGTTTGATGTTAACACAAATTGAAGTAATTGGTTCCTATAGGCCCATCAGAATTATTCTCCACAAAAGAACAATTTCTTCCTACCTTTGCAAGATATATATATATATATATATGTATATATATATATATATACACATACGTACATATATGCAAGATATGTGTATATATATATATGCAAGATATACACATATATGTATGTATATGTATATGTGTATATACATACATATATTACACTAAGTTATACTTATGATTAAGTTTAATCCATACATTAGGAATAGCAAGATGTTGGCAACAACTAATAAAGTGATTACAAAATAATTACAATTGTACATTATAATAAAAGCTAGGTTGTGAATACAGTCTTTCAGAGTGTCCTTTGTGCTGTCGTTACATATCTTGTGACATTATGAAATGATGCTCTATCTGTGTGGTACCATGAATGACATGGGCATTGTGACACAGCATCAGGCGGTTACACAAAGGTTACTTGAACACTGCACTGATTTGTGTGTGTGTGTGTGTGTGTGTGTGTGTGGCATCAGTCTGAAAACGAAGGCAAAAAGTGATAAAGATACATAGTACAGATACAAGGTGGGACAGAGACAAGTTTTATGACGCTGCCTAAGATGGCGTGTGGTTTAAACTCAGGAACTATTTATTTCTGAAATTTTTCATATAACTCTTTAGAGTCAGGAAACTAAAGCTGCAAAGCAAAACCATGAAGACGACAGTGCTCGCCATGAGATTCCTCCTTACCCTGAGAGGTCCGGTACGAGACAGGGGCAGGGAAGGCTTCTTGCTTGCCAGCCTCATTCTTTCACCAGCATCCAGCTAATGGAATCGACTTATTTATATACTAAGTAAATATTGATATTTTGCTGTAAATGAGCTGGAGATTATAAACAGCCTCAGTCCCTGCCAGTGGCATACCACCTTAAGGACTTTGTAATTTGTATTCCTTAATCTTCTAGTTAGACGTTGTTAGCTGGACACAAAAGCACATGATTAATCATCCTAGCCATCTTGGGAGGCTGAAGCAAGAAGGTCACTGGAGTTCAGGAGTTCAAGATCAGCCTGGGCAACACACATAGCAAGCTTACCTCAAAAGGAAAATTAAAGTTATCGGGTGGCATTTTTAACTTTAGGATATCTGTAAGTTACAGACAGAATGACTGAATGAGCTATAATTGTTTTCTTCCTTCCCACATGCCATCCACTGTTTAGTTGTTACCTGAACCAATCTGCCCACGGAGAATCTAGTCAATATGTGATCGGTCTGGCTTAATTTTTAATCAGTTAGCATTCAAACATGTGGCCCCATCACACTAACCCGTACATATATAAATTGCTTAAGTTGTTGGAATGTGTTTAGTATTCTCTGATTCAGTATGACTGAAATTAATCTTAGTTAGTTCATAATAGGGATAGATGGTATTTTGAAGTCAACAGGCCACATAAAAGTAAGAGATTCATGTGGCATTTCCTCTGGTCCTCCCCTGAGGCTTACCTGAGGCTTACCTGCTTCTCGTCATCCTTTCATTTTGCAATAGAACTGCCCTTGCAAAGTTACCGTCTCATTTGAAGTTCTGAAATCCATGATTCCTCCTGTTAAGGGAGCTGCCATGTCTTTGAGTATATTCTGTGGTCTTTGGATAAACAGCAGCTCTCGATCCGTGCATTCATCATGACCCCTTTGGGGATGGAATAACCTTTTCACTAGGGTCTCCTAAGATCACTAGGAAGACAGATGTTTACATGACAATTCTTAAGAGCCGTCAAATTATAGTTGCATAGTAGCGATGAAATGTTATGCATGGGGGTCGCCATGCCTGAGGAACTGATTTAAAATGTGGCTACATTAGGAAAGTGGAGACTGCATTGGAGAGACCAATCACAAAACCTTTTGTCACTAACATTTCACAAGTGCCTTAAACTCTAAGTCAGTGTTGTTGAACCACTTCTTTGTCAAGGCTGTGAAGGCATTAAGTGCTTTAGTCTTAGAAACACTCTCTGTTGTGTGTGGGGGTCTGACTCTATTAGTGTAACTGTTTATTGGCATCCATCTGCCCCTCATGTCCTTCTTCTGTCTTGCTACTCTGTTTTACTTGTCTGTGTTCCTTCATTTTTGAATATTTATATCATCTAATTATTAATGTACTCAATATATGATATATTGATATATATGATATATTGATGACTGTAACATAGATACTACCTACTCTAATCAATAATTACTGATTATAGTGGTCCTTTGTATATTTCTTGCTGCTCATTCTGTTTATTTAAACATTGTTCCATCTGTTCTTCAAAGCCCTTGTCCTGAGTTCATTTTTATCGTAATATTAGCATTATCACTAGGCTCTGTTCTCACAATCCAGGGCATTTCTCTGTTCATTATGTTGCCTAGTTAATTTGGAGATAGGTAAGTAGGTAGGTAGGTAGGTAGGTAGATAGATAGATGATAGATAGATAGATAGATAGATAGATAGATAGATAGATAAAAAGATATGGCACACTTTCATTTCATAGTATACTTAGTAGTATTTTTTTAGTAATTTGCATGTGAATTTTATTACAGTGATAAATACTGAGAGGCCTCAGCACCTGCTTGTTTACCCATGAGTAAGACATAATTGCTTTAGACTAGATTTCCAGGTTTTGTTTTACTGCTGAAATGTTCAAGAAGGTCACGACTATACCATAAATGGAGTGTTATTGCTGAACGACATGGATGGGTACCAATAGTGATTCTGTAGCCTCATTTCAATGGCTGTGTTCTTTTGTTTCAAATTATTTCTTGCCTAGTTTATTTGGAACAGCTCAGCAGGGATACCACGCTAAGACGATAAAGAGAGTTATAAACTGGCATATCATAGCCAAGGTGAGCTTACTTGTTAGACGGCTTACATTCTAAGATCATTGGCACGATGCATTTAGAAGCTTCAGTTTGATGGAAATATTAAATGTGAATTGAAGAATGGAAAGTAGAGTTCAGTTAAGGCATCTGTTACAAACTATAGAAGTGGCTATGGGGCCCTGTTTCTCTCTCTCTCTGGCTCTGGCTCTGTGTGTGTGTGTGTGTGTGTGTGTGTGTGTGTGTGTGTGTGTGTATGTGTGTTAGAATACCCTTAAAACATAAGCAGAAGAGGGCCTGTTATCCATCACTGGTGGGGTATGGAGTGATAAGGCGACTATGGTGAGGTCTGGTAGTTCTTCAGTACGTTATATATGGAATTGTCATGTAATCCAGCACTTCAGTATACTCAGCACTGAGAACAGACATTTCCGTGGCAGCATCAGTCACAGTAGCCACAAGGTTCAAACAGCCAAAGTACCCCTCAGCTAATGACTTCAGAAATATATCCATACAGTGTAACATGTAGTAGCAATAAAAAGCATTGAGACAAGCTACAGAACGAACCTTGAAACTCTTATATACTAGCCTAAAGCAGGGAGACAGACGAGAACACATACAGACCAGTATGATGTATGCCAAGTAGGCAGATCCATGAGGGGCAGGGGCAGGCCTGATGAGGAGCTTTCCTTTATGAGTGATATACGTCTTCAATAACTAGATAGTGATAACGGTTGCTCATTATGCATATTGTGCTAATGAATTTTACATTTTTAAGTGAGTAAAATGCAAGGGCAGTAGAAAGATCTTAGTCAGTAAAGAGCTCGACACACAGCAGTGAGGACCTTAGTCTGGTCCGCAGCACCACGGTAAAAGACTGGGCATGATGTTGTATGCTTGGAATCCCAGCACTGGAGATGTATATACATAGAAGGATTCTAGAGCTTGCTGGCCAAGACAGGCTGATTGATGGGTGGGCTCCCAGGTCATGGTGAGCCCAGTTCCCAGTGTGAGACCCTTGTCTTGACAACAGCAACAAAACAAACAAAACAAAACACAAGTGGACATCTCCCAAGAAACACTGAGTTTGACTTCTATCTCCCACATATATACTTCTCATACCTTGCACACACACACACACGCACACACATGCACATGTACACACATGCACACATACAGACAAATATGAAAAAATCTATGTTATTTGATATAACTTTTGACAGAATTCAAAATTAGATGAGCCTTTAAAAACAGCAATAGTTAAGCAAAAATCACTGGTTTAAGTACTTTGTGGTGGGGGGGGCAGGGGGCGGAAGTACAGTAGACATAGAAGGAAAGTGACAAACTGTGTGCAAAATTGTTACTGTCTCTGTGTGGACCCAACAAAACATGATTGTGAGTCATGGCACACCCAAAGCCTGTCTGGATGACAGAATAAATTCAAGGCCATTGTGGGGAGTTTGGTGAGGCTGCCTTAAAATAGAAATCAGATGGCAGGGGACATGGGTCAGTAGTAGAGCACTTGCCATGAATGCACAAGGCCCTAAGTTCAATGCCCAGCAAGGCATACAAGAATAAAAGAAAAGTTGAGTAAAGACTGAACAGTAAGGCTTACATTCTTGTCCATTTTATTTTCATTTTAGTACCACAGCTAATTACAGTTTTAGCAGTGCAGATTTTAATAATTCTAAAATGTGTTTTCCTTTGTCCTTTTCTTCCTCACTGTTGAATGTCCCACATTCTTGCCTAAGTTTACTGTGGCAGCTTCCTAGTGGTTTTCCTCTCCCTAAGTTACCCTTCTCTGTTCCCTTCAATATGTTACAAACACAGCATCCTACCTAAAAGCCTCCTGTGCTTTGGGGTAAAGTCTAAATGAGATTCTTATAACACAGGGAAATATCCTTCACCAGTCCTGTAATCCAATCCCTCCCGAACAACGCTTTTCCTAGAACACACTTCCTTTACTTAAGAGTGCCCTTCTGGGTTTATTGATCTGTCTGCCCATCCTTTAAGACTTTGCCTCCTACAAGAAACTGTCCTAACCCACCCAGGCTCATAGCTTTGCTGGGCCTCAGTACCCTGCATGTCTGACGTGTCACTGGTTTCTCATCGTTTTCTTTGTCCGATTCCTCTATTGGATAGCTGACTTTTTGAGGTCAGGGAAACAATCAGATCTGTCTTCCACGAATGAACCCGTCAGCAAAGCAAAATGTGACACTATTATATGTATTGCATGCTATTCACAGTGTTAAATGACAATAGTAAGGAAGCAGAGTACCGAGTGTACAGCATACAAGAGATGACAGGCAAAGATTCGTTTACGAGAACGCCATCATAGAAGATAGGACATTTGGAATGGGTTCTGAGTTAGGGGATATTTTGAGGAAGTACATTGTTTTCAATAATTATTGTAATTGTGTACTAGGTAATGTACCAGGACTTGAGGTTGTATGGATCCTACTTAGCATATTGATTATCACTTATGAACATAGGTGTTTCCCAAGAAGAGTTGAGCAGTTTTGTCTATTTTACTTTGTAATGCTTTGTATTGGGGGTGTGGGGTCAGCAGTGAACTGATGATACAGCATTGTATCGGTGGCGGTCAGAGGACAACCCCAGATGTCAGTCCTCTCTACCCTGAGCCAGGGTCTTTATTGCTAGCCTCAGCAGTGCACACACAGGCTATTGGGCCAGCCACCATCTGGGGCCCCCAGTCTCCGCTCCCCTCTCACTGCGCCAGTCCTGGTAACACGGATTGCTCTACCACACCCAGCTTTCCTTGGGTTCTGGGGATTCAAACTCAGATGCTCACATTTGCACCCCAACCCCCTTCCCTACTGAGTCATCTCCCCAACCACTGCCTTGTGATTTCCTAAGAAGCAACTACCACTCTCAAGCTTTATCTAAAACTCAACTTGAGCTTTACTGTAAGCCCAACCAGAACATATTAGGGAATAATGCTATCCCAGGATTCAGGGAAGTCACCCGGTTTTAGTAACAACTAGGTCTTAAAATTCTCTTTGCCGCAGCCGGGCGTGGTGGCGCACGCCTTTAATCCCAGCACTCGGGAGGCAGAGGCAGGAGGATTTCTGAGTTCGAGGCCAGCCTGGTCTATAAAGTGAGTTCCAGGACAGCCAAGGCTACACAGAGAAACCCTGTCTCGGAAAAAAAAAATTCTCTTTGCCATTCAGAAGTAGCTTCATAAAGTCTTTAAGATGGTATGTTCATGCAGAAGTTGCAGCAGGTTAATTTTTATAGTTTGCAGTACTTGTTAAATCAGTTTAGAGCTCTGTTAATTATAACCTGTAGATCTTACTCAGGCTGTATGAAGAGTTAAACAGAAGGCTATGATCTTACCCTCCTCCCATTCCTATACTATAAGAGACAAAAATAATCACACCTCTGTTGCACTCAGAATAAAAATAAATACTTCATCAGTGTCTGACAATGCATTTTTAAATAGAAAAACACCAAAATGCTAGTTTTTAAAAATGCCAAAGCTATGTATGAGTTCCCTTAGATGAAAGTTTTTAATTATGTGAGTGCCGAGTGATTTTGATTTTCTTCAGACGTACTGTAACATGTGTTGTTTTTGTTTTTGTTTTAAATCGAGGCTCAGCTTACTAAGGTCTTGAAGCATTTCTTGTCATACATAAAAAAGTTTAAAATTACAGATAATAGACTTGCACATTGCTAAATTTGAAAATGAAAAAATCTTTCTATGTTTTGGGGGGGGTCTTTCCAACAGTACCACCAAATACTATTTGAAGGTATATTAACTATGAGGTAAAGGTTTTATTATGTGTGGAAATCCTTTGCTTTCAAGGGTAAACCTTTAAAAAAAAATCACCTACATTAAACCTTGGCCCAAGCTAACCTCAAGCAAATAATGATCACTCCTGAGTTAGTGGCTCTCGCCCTGAATTTCTAAGTTTTAGAAGTAAATGTTTGAACCAAAGCGTAGAACAAACTGTAGCCCAGACAGGACGCTTTGTTTTGTATAGCATTGCCAGGCCACAACCTCCCCTGGCCATTCAGGCGTTATCTGTGGTTGATTCTGCAGTATGAGGGCTGTGGAGAGGTCCTCACCACCTGAGATTGGCTTGTGGCAAGGAGATGCCATCCAGAAGGAACTCCTAAAGAGGAGGATGTGGGAGGGAGCTCATCTGGGTGCTGCAGGTGAAGTTGCTGTTGCTGAGAATGTGGAAGAGGGAAAGAGTTCTGCCACCTGAGCTCACATAACAAAAGACTCTTCATTGGCTCACAGATGCTGGCTATGCAGAGCAGGCAGGCTAACAATGGCTAAAATGTGCTTGTGTGGGATAATTTTGATGTCATTGGTGTGTAAAACTTGAATTCAGCATCAGTCTCGACCTGTGGCGGGTAATCCACCCAGCGACCTGCACATGGCCCCATATAGTGACAGAGAAGGATGGCGGTTTTTGGAATGATTGTCAGTATCTTAGTTTAGGAGTTCAGATTTCACAGGTGAGTGCATTTGTCAAAACTTGGGGTATATGCACTGGCAATTTGGCCTTGTGCATTTCATTGCTGCATACATTTTAATTATAGGACAACTGTTAGGTAAACATTGGGCTCTGGTTAATGACACACAGTTAAGACTGAAATGCCAAAAAGGAAATGAGTTAATGAATCCTAGAAAAGACAGTTGGATTAGGGACGTGAGGAACCGGTGAGATAAAACATTAATGCCAATGTCTAGTTCAATTGTACGGGCATTTATTAGGAAGCTATTTTCAAGTTTGTTTTAAGGTTTTGGTTTTTTGTTTTGTTTTTTGTTGTTTTTTCATAATGAAGTTCTAAGATACTGCTGTGTGCAGAATCCGCAGTGAGGCCAGAAAAGATACTGAGCCTCTCTGCTTTAAGGAAACAGAAAAAGAAAAAAGCCCTTGGGTTCCATATCCATAAACAACTGTCGGCCTCTACTGTAGAAATCTCTGTCCTGAGGATGCACATTTGACTGACAGCTTTGCTACATGTGGTCTCTTTCAGAGACAGCCATTCTGCCAGCATTGACACGTGTGCATTTCTGTCGTCGTTCATGTGCTCCAGTCGGACTCTGCTGATTGATGGTCCAGTGGAACTTAAAAGAGGCCTGCAGAGGCAGGAGAGGCATCTTTTCCTATTCAACGATCTGTTTGTCTCAGCCAAAATCAAGTAAGTAAACTGCATATGCCGCAAGTAATTGTTTTAAAGCGACTTTCTTCTAATGGAGACCACATTCTCTACTTGGTCTGGCCTCCATCAAGGGGCTTTTAAAAAGCTTTATGTTTGTATGTATATGGACTTTTTTTTTCCATGTGCATGCAGTGCCCAAAAAAGCCAGATGATAGCGTCAGACACCACCCACACCCCTAGCCCCTAACTAGAGTTATAGATGGTTGTGAGCCAACATGTTGGTGCTGGGAATTGAAGCTGGTCTCTGGAAGAGCCGTCAACATTCTTAACTACTGAGCTAATTCTCCAGCACCTATAGCTAATATCTTAAATAGGGAGCTTGTTTTTTTTTTTTAAAGTTGTTTATTAAGAGTGTTTAGGTTCCTCAGGAGGGACAGTGAAGAATGTGATGGGTCTAATCCCTGCTCCTCTGAAGCCTCCACCCTTATGGGAAGGGATGTGAGAGCTTGCATCCTTGTGTGTGAAGAGTTGATGATAGCGCCCAATGCTCAGAGCAAAACTTAGGTGCTAGAATAGGAAGTAGAAGATAAGGGAGTGTATTGTGTACATAATTGGGGTAAAGACTTATTAAAGGATGAAAGGCAGCTAATCTTTAAAACCTTGAGAGGATGAACTAAATAAATAACAGATTCCTCTGAAACATAGCTGCTTAAAAACTACCAGCATTTCGTTCAGTTTGAATCAGGACTCGAGAGTATTGAAGAGGGTAGTTATGGCTCAATGGCCCTCCAGACCCTGAGGCTTGACTGGAGGATTCACTTGCAAGCTAGCATCATGAGTTTCTCCCTAGCTATTGGCCAGAGACGTTCATTTCCCTTCCTTTGCTCTCCTCCAGGAGTACATCTCACAACATGTCACCTGCCTCCTTCACACTGAAAAGTCTTTCAGATCTGTTAACACCAACATGTCTGACCTGTGCTACTGGCTACACAGACCAACCTGGGCATGGTATAAAATACACTATTCACAGTAGTGTATCAGGAAGCAGAGAGTACTGGGGGGTGGGGAGGGGCCCTCTGGAAGGCTGGAATCACTAAGCTACACTAGAGTTTGAAATCAATTTTTAGATTCAATTGAGGAGTGCCATCATGTGATACATATTTTTGAAATATTTATTCATCATAAAGAGCTGGTTGTCGGAAAATCAAAAGAGTGGAAACAAGGTGACAGACAGGAGGTTGCTGTAGTGGCCCTGGGAGGAGACAATGAGGGGTTTGCCTGGGGGAAATGGCAGTTATAGACTTCTTGGGGATGTTGGGTTTACACCTTAGAGGGGTACCAAGAAGATTCTCTTCCTGTTGAACACTAGCTGACGGGACAGCTAACAGAAAGGCTGTGGCTACAGAGCTTGCTCCATTCTGCTTCCTTGTTATTTATAGGACACCAACAAGGTTCAGACCACTCTAACAGATTCATTCTCTGCAAAGCATTTCTCAGTCACTAGAGAAAAGTAAACGCTTGTTATCTCTACACTATGTCATGGTGCATCAGAAAAATAAGACTTGGACCAAGCTAGGTATTAATTTGGCAAAAGTAAGTTTAATCCAAGAGGTGTGCTTATGGCAGTAAGAGCGAAAAATTTGATAGAACCTGTTAGTAATTAATCCAAAGGCTTTACTTTTCAGGGCCCTTTTGAGTTGACTATTATGTCCCTTGTAAAAATGGAAATTGAAGTGATACTCCAGAACTATTAAGTTAGTAACCGGCTGAGCCTCTATGTGAACTCCCTGCTAGGTGAAGCCTATGGCTACTCTGTCACCCTTTGCCCTTGGAGGAAGGACGGGGTGGTAGCCAGATGACTTCATCTGCTGAAATAACTGAGTGCAGCCCTTAGTATTTAGTTTCCTTTCACATCACTCCTTCAAAGTCCTTGAAGGACCACTATAAATCTCACTTGAGCTTTATAACCTCTGTAGTGACGGCTTTGGGGGGCTCCTGTCCGCCTGCTGTATCTTTGATTTTCATTGCAGCTTTTATGTTCCCAAATGGTTCTAAATGCTACGTGAGCCATTTCCCTGGGCTAGGAGAGCCATTTCCCTGGGCATTCCCTTCATAGTTCCCACTGCCCTCTAACTACTTATGTCTCACAACTACCATGAGTATTAAATACATTATTTAGGTTAGAATACGTTGTGCCTCCATGTCAAGGGTTTGAGGATGATTAGGAAGATATTGCCAGACACAGTCGCAGCCCGCTAACGAACTCGGCACCTCAGTCCCCAGAGCTGACCACTAGCTGTGTTAGCCCTCCCCTCTGCTTTTGTCTGCTTTGTTGCTGCTGTTGTCTAGTTTAGGTTCTGTTTTTAGGTTACAGTTTTTCAGTGTTTGCAAGAATATACTAGAAAATGAACCACTTAAGTGAAATTTAAGGTAATCTGTGTTTCTGAAACCACAAAGTCTTAACAACCATTCTACTGAAAGCTTATTATCAATTTCTCTAACTCCTAACATGGAAGAACTTAACATCTTATAAAGCATGTCTTTGTGTATATATGTTGAAGTAATTTTAAAAATAAGCAAATTACTGATATTTTGTCACAAAAATAAATTTAAGTTGGGTTTTGATCCCAGTGTAGTGCTCCACCTATGGAAAAGGGCAGTTTATAGATATTTTCTGCTGCTAATGCAGGCATGAGAACCAAGCCTTCCCAAATGTTTCAAAGGCCTGGGTAACCATCCACAGTACAGTCTGCTGACTCAGGAACTGGAGACGGGAACAATAAGACTTTCTTCGCCCACAATGGGTAGAAACTGCCCTCGCAGGACAAACACGGAACCTCCTGTAAAACTCAAGAAACAAAATAACAAGAGCACCTGTTTTGGTTTCTGTCTTGCTAGATATAACAACAATTTTAAGATAAAGAATAAAATAAGACTAACCGACATGTGGACAGCTAGCTGTGTGGAGGAAGTGGGAGAAGGCAACACGAATGCTCTGAAGTCCTTTGTCCTGGGCTGGCCTACCGTGAACTTTGTGGCTACTTTCAGGTAAGAGCCAAGGTTTGTCCTAGGCTTACCAAGGTCAGCTACTGTTAACAATGTCTAGGATAAAGAGATGTGGTTTTGCCAGTTTCATGCCTAATGTTTAAGGAAAATGTGATTATGCATTGAGTAATTCTTCCTTTGCCCATAAAATCCTCCCAATGGCTGACTTTTCATCTGAAGACTATTTGATTAAAATGTGTAAAAATTAGTGATAAATATTGGGGATTAGAAGGGCAATTCACCTTGGGCTAGCTGTTGGTTTAAAAAAAAAAAGTTTTTTGGAGACAACTGGTAGGAAAGTAATGTATGAGGTTGTGGAAGTAGAATTGGTCCATCCGGGAACCCTCCATTCTTAATGGCTAGGGGTTTGTTTGAAATATTGAGACTTTAAGTTGATCAGTCTTTTTGAACCACAAAAAAGGCCACTTCACTGTTAATAAACCAGCAGAGTTAAGTTTAAATATTGGGTCATTTTGAATAATATTTGAATAACTTGTTTACTCTCAATTTTAAAAAAAACAGTTTTTTGTTATACAGATGATGTGTCAAAGTACTTTGTATGCTAAGTTCTGATTAGCTATCTATAGAGATATGGTAACCAGAAGCATATTTCTTGTTTTAAAGTGTTTAGTTTCCTAAAACTAATTCCGAGTCTGTGTGACTACAGAGTGTGTCTTTCAGTCTGACATGGTTATTTGACGGCCTGGCTCTGTGATTTTGAACGACTGCACACCACCTCCAGCACTGATTTTCCCTTTAACGATTCTAGTGTTCATCACACGCACAGGAGGCACCAGTCTACTCCAGGCGTCATTCTGAAGCTCGACTGCTAAACCTTTCCACACTGTTCTCTGTAAATCGGGAGCAGGCCCGTCAGGCCGTGCCTTGCCATGCGCTGTGGGGCACTGAGGACCTGATGCAGGGCCTGTTCAGAAGAAGCACGTTTGTGTCAGTCTCTGTATCTCTTCCTGTCCGTGACAGATCTCTAAAGATAGTGTCCCTTCCCAATGTTTAATCAGCTTGGTAAAAGGAAGCAATCCACCCATGGGGCTGACCATGTGTTACCAAGAATCTCCACTCTTTTTAAGAGGGATGAAATATGGGACCATTTTGCTTGGGCAAAGCATAGTTCTTTAACCACTTGATGAAGGCTAATATCCCCAGCAATGTCATACAAATGCCACATGTGTCTCAATATATGTTGATAAGAGCAATTCACTTCTGTAGCATTTATTCACATCCCTCCCAACAATATATATGTATATATCTACATCTACATACATACATATATATATATATATGTATATATATATAATCATAAACATCTGTCAAATCCTAGAAAATCCCAGACTCCCTAGCCACTCCTCCTCAAATCTGCCAAAGGAAAACATAGACTAAAAAATTACTATAGATCTTCCCTAAGGCGACACAGTCCCTAAAGGCCATGTGTGGCCCTGTTTTGGTTATTGGTAAATGGCAGCAGTTCCTGGTTCTCTGCCTTGTGACTGTGATAACAATGGTGCAGAAGAAGCAACTGGCTGGCAAATTTCAGGAATTTACTGTTCTCTGTATAACTTTTTGGGAAACAATTTTTCCAAGCTAAGTGGCTTTCAAAAAATAAATTATTGAGGTCTGCCTGTAATATAAAAAAAAAATGCAGTCTTAATACCGGGCTGCCCTGTAGTTAACTGCTTATCTGCTTAAAACTCAGAGCAGAACAGAAACAGCAACTGCCAGGGGGTTCTGGAGAGCCAGGAGAAGTGGAAGACTAGGGGAGGCTTTAACTCTTGAATGAAGGCACCAACACTCAGCGTTTTTTCAAGGCTCTTGCTTGTTGTAGGGCCAAGTAAGTAAAATTCACAAAACCTCACTGTCTCTGTGGAATTTGTGACAGGCAGGATCATATAAGAAGAAATTAGATGAATGTTTCACTTTAACCATCAGCAGTGGCAGTAGAAACATATTTAATTGTACATACATCCTTATTAATCAAAAATGTTTTTGCAATTAAAATAAGTTTGCTTTGAGCAAATCTACTAAATTCCTGCTGTTTTGCCTTGTGTATATGAGATTAAAAAAACGTTTCCTTTCCTGACAATAGACTGGTTCCTGGGCCTAGCATTTCTGCCCATCCGCCAAAGCTCGCTTTCATCTCAATATTAAGCTTTTATTAAGTATTTTATTAAGTAATAATATTATACTTTGTGGGGGGGGGGCTGGGTTGGGTTGGTTTGGTTTGGTTTTTGGTTTTTCGAGACAGGGTTTCTCTGCGTAGCCCTGGCTGTCCTGGAACTCACTTTGTAGACCAGGCTGGCCTTGAACTCAGAAATTCACCTGCCTCTGCCTCCCAAGTGCTGGGATTAAAGGCGTGTGCCACCTCTGCCCGGCTTTACTCTGTGTTTTTATAAATGACAATTTTAGCTGGAAAACAGCACTTGGAGAGGATAATTAACCCAGCTTCTCAGGTATAAAAACTGCAGCTTTGGATAAGTGGCTTGCCATGATGCTCTAGCTTGCATGCAGTTGTTTCAATTCCAAATCAGATATTCTTTCCACCAAGGGACCTCCCTCCCCTGTGGCCTAATGCCACTGGTGAGCGAACAGTAACACATTAAAAACAGCCTGCCTCCGATCCACCTGCGTGAGTTTAAAAAAGTGACACTGGACTGTGATCATTCCCAGGGCCTGCAGCATCTTCTAAGCAGCGGTGTGAAGCTTGTACTGTACGTGCACGGCTACATTTGTAACAGCAGGCTGTTGGTATAGTCACCTGGAGTGGCGGGCTTTAAAATGTTGGCATTAATATTTCATATGGCTTTTTTTTTCCTCTTCCATTTTCTCTGATTGCAGTTCTCCAGAACAAAAGGACAAATGGCTGTCTCTCCTTCAGAGGTATGTTTCAGTTCACACAGTTTTGATGTTGTCGTTAACCTGTGGTTAAACCAAACATGTTACTGCCAAATATGCCCCAGGGGTGCACCTTTCTTCTTGAATGGAAACTGACATTTGTCTGCTAAAAATAGCCTATGGTTCAGATTGTACACTGGCTAGAACATAGTATAAATAGTATTCTCTCGCTACAAGTACTTTTTTCTAGGAAGGAGAACACTGGGGTCTGATTAGATCCCATCAGAAAGAAAGGAATTACCAGTGTCTTCTCGGTCTGACGTCTCCAAGCTATGAGCTAGTCATTTCTTCATAGAGCATTTCAAGTCCCCATAACTGCAAGGATTTATTCAGAGCACCTCAATGTAGGGTTATGATCCCTACCACTGCCTGTACTGAATAAAACAGTCAACATAGGCTTACCACTTACAGGCAGAGTTCTTCCCTCTTTTCTTTCCTCTCCTCTTCCCACCCCATGGATAATCAAGATTTACACCGTGCCTAGCAGCTAAATGGGAGTGAGTTCATTGTACAGTATAGTATGTGGTCGGGTACTTGCCAGCAAGGTGAAAGGCCTGTTCAGAGGAGACAGGAAGGCTCTGAGAACCAACCGCCACTCAGAGGTACCTTCACCTGGTCCCTCCTCCAACATCAGTTGACATGGATATCCCATTCTTTAGCGAGTTCCATGCCTAATATCAATTTTTTTCTCTTTTATATAATCTGATTCTGCTGAGTTTTACCTGTATCCTTAAAAAAAGAAAAAAAAAAACGAGAAAAGAGAACATATAAGTATATTGACAATGTTATCAAGATAGGTTGGGTTTTTTTTTAATGAGCTATTATTAGTGAATCTCATTTGACTCAGCATTGTTTTGGGTTATCACATTTGATTAGATACATCGCTCTAGAAAAGGAGAAAGACTACCCGAAGAGCATCCCCCTCAAAATCTTCGCCAAGGACATTGGAAACTGTGCCTATGTAAGTGTTTCTAAGCCAGAAAACGAAATCCAAGGTCCCTGTATAAGAGCAAAAACATTGTGGATGTAAAAAGAGACAGGCAGGCTGAAAGACTGTGTGTGTGTGTCCTACAGAAGGCAAGCATTTAGAGGTCCTATGGTGGGGGTGTGCATCTATATGTATCTTTAATTGCATGAAAATCAAATTCTGAAAAGAATGGAAAAAGGGACATTCCTGCAGTATTTAACATGTAGCCCTGGATAGAACATTGCTGGTCAGAAATCTCTTCTCGGGGCATGAATACTTGTCTGGGTCCTTTCAGGAACAACTGCAGACTCTTGCAATGAAGCCACAAGGAGGAATTGACTGTTAGTATTCATCAGCTCTTCCCAACCTGCCAGTTCTTCAGTTGGGTGGTTTTGAAAATGTTTTCATTGAGTTCTTATGAATGAAATCATCATCTAGGAATTGCCATGTTCCTATGGTAAACATTCAGCCTTTAGCCCCAGTTATGGGGACTTTCTTGGCTGAAATTGTAGCCCAAGAGCTGAGCTTGTTATCAACAGTGAACAGGATGGGAAGAGGCCTTCTTATGATGCTGTGGGCTGTAGACTACACAGCAGCTCTCCGTAACAGTCACCTTGTGAGCACAAATGTAGTTCATGAGAATTATGTTTTAATTTGCTTTTAAAAAGTTAAATATTCTGACCAACTCCTAAAAGCCAGACCTTACTGCTTGAAGAAAACATTCAAAATGTTGGGCTAAGAAACTACCTATCTCCTTCAGTAAAATAGAAGAAACTAAGACAAAACAGACAAAAATCTATTGTATTGCTGCTTGCTTAAAAATGGTGAACTCTTCATTTATGACCACGTTTTTCTATTTCTCTCCGTACAGTTTAAAACTATAACAGTAATGAATTCAGACACAGCAAGTGAAGTTATCAACATGTCACTGCAAATGTTAGGGATCACTGTAAGTTGCCTCTCCCCTATCGTCTTCTTTTTGGAACATGGTCCTGCTGTGTAACCCAGGTTAGCCTTGAACCTTGAATGTGATTTCTTTGCCTCTGCCACCAAGATACTCCTTAAACTTTGATATTTTGATTTCAAAAATGATATATGGTAATTCGGATGTAAGTACAGTCCCTTGCATTATAACACAACCAATAACAAAGTTACATTTGTCCCCACCCCCAGATGTAGAAAACAGGAAAGTTCCTATGTTAGCACAATGGGACGGGTGCTGTCTATTTTAACACCTCTGTGACCCAAAGACCATAACGGTTAAAGTAGAACTTCAGAGTAATAATACACATTTTATTATATGTCCTATGTACATTCACAAAAATCTGGTGAAAGGTGCAGGAGAGAGTGTTAACTTCTGCTACTCCCTCCTTCTGTTCAACCTTGACCTTCCGATACTGTTTTTATTCTAAGACTCAATCTAAGGACGATTACCAGTTCTCAAGGCTTTACTTTGTTGTATGCTTTTGCATTCATATTGACTGGCTTCAAGTCCTGAAAAAGACATCTGGTTCCTCTTAAGAATCCGTAAATAAAAGCACAGCTTTGAATTCTGCCATGGATTTGAAGGCCTTACTGTCCTTGCTGTGTCTGTCTGTCTCACTTTTAACCTGACCCTTTGTTTTCTGGGGTGAGTTTGTGAAATGTTGTTAATGGAAATTATTGGAATATTGAGATTGAGGTCAGGGGGAGGAGAACTGGGCAGCTTCTCCCTTGGTCCCCCTGCTAGCAACCCACAAAGAATCCTTCTATTAACTGGGAGACTTCAGAAGAATGGAAACTAAGAAAAAGCATTTGTGAGGTTATTTTTAAACACACTGCTATATGAGCCATCGAGATGGCTCTGTTGTACAGGTGCACGCTGCCAAGCCTGATGACCCGAGTCCCATCCCTAAGACCCACTTGGTACTAAGAAAGAACTGACCCCTGGAAGTTTTCCTCTGAACACCACGTGTATTCTGTCATGCTGCTATTGTGTGTGTGTGTGTGTATCCTTGCACATGTGTGTGCACACACAGAGTCAATAAATGTGATAAATATTTAAAACTAGGCTGTGGTATAACAGATCGACTGAAGATGTCATACTATTACTGTGTCTATTTAGATTTGCTCTTCTCCAGTGCTGCTAAGCCCATTAATGACTCCAGGCCACCAAAATCTAGGATAAAATAATAAGTAAAAGTTAGTAATATGATTGAAATAGAATTAAATTTTATACACAGAGTAAAGTGTGGCTTTCTGCATTGATATCTAACCTGCACAAACATAGTGCATAGTTTTAGGCTAGGAAGGGAGATGAACCACCCCGATGCATTTTCTTAGGCTTCCTTAAAATCTGATCTGCTCAGGTTCAAAAGAAAAATAGAAGTTGAGACTATTTGATGACACCCATGTTAAGAGATATCTGACAGCGTTGTCTAAAATGTATTTTTATTAGATTGTTCCTCTCTGTCTAAAGGACAAAGTGGGGACTAAGTGATCTTTGTGTGCCTGCTCATGTGGCCAGGCACAATCTATACGACATGTACAGTAGCCAGGACCCTGACTTTTAATTGCAAATTAAAAGCAGGACAGCAAAATGCTTCTAACAGACTCAAATATTTCTATTATGGCTGTGACTAAGAATTCTGCTGTATCCCTTCTGGAGGATTCAGCAAAATCCACATAATTAGTATTTCTTTCAAGTGGGATTTATAGTTTTGTTAGATTATAATTCTACTAGTAAATACTTTGTTTTCCATGATTGGGCCTACTCTGTAGGAGAATTCTTAACCCTGTGTCCCCAGGACTGGAAGGAGTTGTTCAAAGTGAAGTCCATCCAGCCATCTATCCATTTCTAGAAAGCCCCTTGGTCATTCTGCTCAGAGCCCACTGAGCTAACTAAATAGGCAGCCTCTGAGACTTGACGTTATAGTCTCATAGACAGAAAGGTTGTCTGGCAGGGGTACGTTAGACGTTATGTCCAGTATTCTCTGAGAAGACGAGGGGATCTCAGAGGTTAGGATCAGCCATTTAGAACCAGGACGTGTATTCTTCCCTTGTCGAAGGCCTTTAAGATTTTCACACTCCGTGGGCCACTGATAGGAAGGTCTGATCCCATTGCAGTTTGCAGATCCCCAGTCAGCTCGGGGGCTGTGGGAATGAGGGGACCAACAATGATGGATCCTGGCTTTGAGTAGGATATGGTTGTAGGAATGAGTACTACTACCCCGTCCAAGCCAGATGCACCCGTGACTCTAAAGAGCAGAAAATGCCCCAAACTCCCGCCTCACTCAAGTACCTAACATGAAAGATTTGTTTTGATTTTTTTAATCCTTCTATCTCTAGGGCTCTGAGAGAGATTACCAACTGTGGGTAAATTCTGGAAAAGAAGCGGCACCGTACCCACTCATTGGTGAGTGTCTGTCAAAGTCTAAGATAACATCGCATTGCTTTGCCTCTACGGTCTTAAGCCTAAAAGTTACTGTATCGGGTGTTCACTGTGAACCAGACAGTGGGATCGTTTCTCTCGGGCTGCTAAAGATTACAGTCAGACAGTATACATTCTCCTCTTGGTATTTTTACTTTACAAGCAGATCTTACCAAGCCTTTTATGATGGGGTATCTTCTTCATGAGAGAGCAGTGCGCATTGAAATTCCTCTCGCTCCATGCACACGTCTGGTTTTCAGCATCTTGAGTTGCCTCTTGTCTTTCCTACTCTAATACCAGGGTTGCCTCAATACACAGAGTACTGTGTATGGTACAGTGGTGTACTGTCACCCACCCCTGAGTACATAACATCTGCTCTCTCCCAGAATCCCCTTAGCATCACAAAGGAAGTGACACTAACACATTTTGACTCCTGAAAGTCTTCACTGGCTTGCTAAACAACTAGTGTATAGTCCCCTTTACCATTTCTCCAGGGCAAGTTTCCATTTGTTTTTAGGATTTTTTTTTCCTTTTTTGCCTGGGAGACAATGTCCAGGCTGGCCTGAAATTCAAATTCCCGCTGTTCTGAGGAATTAGTGAGAAGTAAATTTTAACTTACCTTATTTCCACTATTTACTTGAACGTATTTACTGGTTAGTAATTCCACTTTGTAATGAACAGAAATAGGGCAATTAAAATAAATTCTGGTATCTGTTTCAGCTCCCGAAATAATAACCATAACAACAGTTAGCAATTTTAGAGTGCCGCCTGCCTGTTGGAGGCTGTGCAGCATGCGCCCGTGCAAGGTCACTCTGGGATGGTTGAGTATTTCAAGTGATCTTAGGAATTGAAAACAAACTTATCTAGAAAATGCTTGTATATTCTGCCATGCAGAAAATAGGACGCTGAAGGCAAAGCCAATTTCCTCAGACAGGTTTGGTTTTAAATGTCATTTATGCAAAAGCGAATAGGCAATAAGAAGATATCGTTTAAAAATGACAATTTTATTATGTTAGAACTAAGACCGTAACTCTTAGGCACAGAGCCACTTTCAACTTCACTGAAAAGCACAACTCTAAACTGTGCAATGGAAAAACTTCTGACTTACAAAGCAGTGTGGATTAGTGGGCCACTGTTTTTCAAGGTTACTTTTGAATTATGCTGGTATGGGGGTCTTCTTGCCTTAGTCCTTAGAGGTTTCTTAATGTGTGTAAATGTCAGTAACACATTTGCTTTTTATGCCTGCGTCAAGTGCAAAGGAAGGGTTTGCTGAGTTACATTCAGTGAGTCTAAGTGAAAATGTGCTGTCTTGGCTTTCAAAATCTGCAGCATGGCAGGATAAAAGGACTGAGCCACACCCATGATTTACCTGGAGAACTAACCAACAAAAACTGGGTTAAGGTCAGATGTCCATGCTCTGGTTTGTGAATTCGTTGTTGCATCTGTATCTGTACCCTGGACCCACTACAGTTTTGTTTAGATTGTTTCCTATGAATACCAGGCCCAGAGAGAGGCAAATCACACAAACCAGGGCTGCTGGACAACTAATTCTGCAACCAACAATCAGCAAATGGTTTTACACAGATGTGCTAGAATACAGGGTGAATCTTTGGGAAATGTGTGGGGATGCGGGGGTGAGAAATGGACTCTGTAGCCTAGGTCCTATCTCACTTTCAGTATGGCTGGCACCCAGGCTAGGCTCAAACTCACAGTGATACTCCTGTCTCAGCTTCCCAAGTGTTGATATTTCAGGCATGAGCCACCATGCCTACATATTTATATTCAGGAATGCAAACTTTTGTTGAGGAAGGCTCTATGGGGTGCGAGGGCTCACCAATCAATTGCTAGGTTGAAGTAATCTTTACCAAACAGGCTTCTTTGTCCTCATTTTTAGAAGCTCTTAAATATTCTTGATGCAAACCTAGAAAAGGTCAATTATGCAACCCACAAACCGATGTCTACAGTCATTCTAAGGAATCTTTTGAAGATTTTTTTTTCCCTTCCCTTACCCTTCATCTGCTGTGAGACAACCTCTCAGATTTGGTAGAGCCACCTGCAATATGCAGAGGCCCCGGCTGCAGACTGGGCACATGGATCTCTCGCTCGCTGAACAAAAGCATTCTTTATCCCAGATGGCCCAGGTGTAAGTCACAGTGCACTCCAGTTTGCAGCACTTGCTGGAGGTACTCGCTCAGCCTGAAGTCTACATTTGGATTTTATTCTTCTTGTAGGACATGAGTATCCTTATGGAATTAAAATGAGCCACCTCCGAGACACTGCCCTTCTGACGCAGGGATCAAAAGACTCCGCCAGCCCATCCCAGCTCCAAGAGCCTTTCCTCATGGAGCAGCTGCCCCGCGAGATGCAATGCCAGTTCATCCTGAAACCTACCCGCCTGGCGACAGCCCAGCAACTGAGCGGTGAGTTGCTCCCCCCTCCTTCCTAGAACCCCCCCCTTTCAGCAAAAGCTTGCATTCCCAGACACAAAGGCAAAGACCCAACTTCCACCCAGATGAACTTGCAAATATGAATTTTCAAGAGAAGAGAACGGAATTTTGGAAGATGGTTCTGTAAACTAGCAGCAGGTGTTAACTGACCTACACTCAGAACAAGAGGCCAGAACTCTGCCCCTTCTTCCCTTGCCAGCCTTCCCCCTTTAACCTTATGCCCACTGCAGAGTCAAGGCTCAGGCGATGCTGCAGGTGCGTCAATGCCCTCTTTGTATGGTAATACACTCCACTGTGTGTTCCCCTAAATAATCACGTTATAAAAGGGAGCCTGTCCTTCGTGGATGTCAGAAGACCATGATGCCCTGACCGGGAGGGATCCCGGTCCTGATAACTGTGTGAAGACTAATATGATTTCTGCCGAGGTCTCCCCTTAGCCTACTGATCTACCATGAATTCCCTGTGAGCAAAGCTGCCTCACTGCTACCCCGTAATAAAGGCTGTATTATGGCAGCTGTGGTGTTCAACAGAAGAGCATTATAGTTTGCCCTGACCCAAGCTTGCACTAAAGAGCTCAGTCTGAAGCAAGACTGTATAAAGAAACAAGAGAAAATTGAGACCAAAAAGTCTAAGGGTGATAGGAAATGGATACTGTACTTCTAAGTCTGCCTTGGTCAGCTGATCTAGCGGAGAGTGACATTGCCTTCTGCAGACAAACTCCGGGAGTAAGATTTAAAGAGAGGCCACCCACCCTCCCTCCACGGGACAGATTATTGGCATCAGCTGGGTGCCAGATGAAGCACTTCATTTTCTCCATTTTTTAACCGCATTGCTAAATGACCCTGCTTTAAGAAAAATGTGTGTTTAGTTATCCAAACTTAGAGGGACGTAGTAATGAATCCTCATTATACAAAAAGGTTTCCCCGCTTTAAGTGTTCATCCCATTAAGTTCTGATGTTTTATTGGGCTAAAAAAAGGGGGGGTGTTGTTGCAACAGCTTTGCTCCTTAACTTTATCCTATCTGTGAGCCCATATTTCTTCCTCTCACCTCCCAATTAATTCTTCTCCGTATTCCTTTCCCTCACCTACCCAGTCTACCGCTTTCTCACACATCTGCTTGTGTTTGCCTGCTTCTGTATCCATACATTGTTAACACCATCTCTCTCGCAGATGACTTGAGCTCTCTTTCATTCCCACTCACTTCACTACATGCCTAGGACAGTCCCGACCCCAGATGTCTGCTGAGCACTTTGAAGAACAGGTACAGAAGGGCAGAGTGGCATCGTCACTAATGACCAACCCCAGACAGACATTCATCCTGGCTGGGCAATCTGAATCTCCTGTCTCACTCACACCTCCACACATAAGTCAACCCTGCCAGTGCCTGATGACCTGGCCCTCTAGATGTTACACCTCACTGCAGTCAGAGCAGACATCAGCTGTGCAAATGTACTTAAATCTGTACCAGCCCTCGTTTTCTCTCCTATAACAGTAAACTGAGTTTGGGGTTCCAAGGCTGCTTGGGCACATCTTTGGGTTATTTTGAGGTGCTGCTTTGGAAGGATCCTTGATTTTATCCCCTACAATGAGGAGGCCGGATGCTGGTCTGGAGAATCTGAGTATTCAGTAAATACTTACTGGATGAATGAACAAGTTAATGGGCCTTTTAGTAGATGGATGAAAAATTCCCATAAGAATTTAACCGAGCCAAGGGAAATGATAGTCCGACCCTTCTACCTTTAAACTCGTGGTTTTCAAGTTCGTTTTTATTTCATCACAGTAATTACTTGGGGTTTCATCCACTCTGTCCATTGCCTTGCATTCTCTTGTTTTCTATTGGAAATACAGATGGTGCTTGCATCCTTGATGCTCAGGGTAAATGATGGAGGCAGAGAGTAGTCAAGGCCTGTGCTCTGGGTCACATGAATCACCTTCGCTGCAGCAGCCTCGACTCACTCAGCTCTGCAGTGTCTCAGTGCTTGGTATATAGATTGCCGTGGAGAGTGCCTTCTTGGAACTTTCTGGCTTTTTCTGTAAGGGGCCTAATAGTAAAAAGTATTGCCAATGAAATTCTGAAAACTATTTAGATGATACATGAGAGAAGCAATCTCCACAGATTTCTTATCGATAAGAGTTCATAAATCAAACACAGTGTCTGCAGATTAAGAGAGATGGATTTTGGGGAAAAGACATAGCATTTTGCTTTAGAATTTGAAGTTCTTGATCCAATCACAGAAGTTGAACACAAGTGTTATCGAAGATGAAACTTTTATATTTTATCTTAAAACATTTCACACAGCTAAGTGTAGCTAAATACTGATGCCATTATTAAAAATGCATTTTAATTGTGCCTATCTCTCTCTTGCATGACATTTGTAGAATTTTATTAGATTCTTCTTTTGGCATCTGCCTCTTACCATTTCATTGTAAACCAGTCACCTCACCCAGATTGTTACATGGGTTTTGACATGTGGAAATTTTCTTTGCTCTACATCAAAAGTTAGTGAGGAAGGAAGGGAGAATACTGCTGGAATTCGGATGTACTTATAACTTCTAATTGTTCCAAAGTGTTTTCAGAATGGCTTTACTGTAACAGTTTTATATCTTACAATTTTAGATTAGAGCCAGGTGGGGTGGTACACATCTGTAATCCCAGCACTCTGGATTCTGAGGCAGGAGAATTACAAGTTAAGAATGTTACAATAAAGCCGGATGGCGGTGGCACATGCCTCTAATTTCAGCACTCAGGAGGCAGAGGCAGGTGGATCTCTGTGAGTTTGAGGCCAGCCTGGTCTACACAGCGAGTTCCAGAGCAGCCAGGGCCTACACACAGAAACCCTGTCCTGAAAAACAAAAGAATGTTACAGAAAAGCATCTAGATGAAATTATCGGGCTCCGTATGATGGTATTCCTGCTATCCATCAGTTTTTACCTAGCACTTAGCATTTTAATGAATCCTTGATTGATAGATGAGCTTCCTCGGACTACATGTGGTATTGTGAAGCATAGAACAGTAGAAATTAAAACCTCCCCTATGCCGGCTGCCCTACTGTGTGTTGCCTGTTAACATGAATTCTCGTGAAACAGACCCCTGACCGCCACCACACCTGGAAGAAGCACTGTCAATGCTCTGCCTGCCTCTGCCACTCTGTTTCCACGTGGTCCAGTTCATCACTGGTATAAATCAGACTTTAAAAAAGAAACTCTTGAGGGCAAGGCAGGATTGCTACAGGTTTGAGGCAAGCCTGGACTACAGAGAAGGACACCATGTCAAACAAATAAAACACTACTCCATCTTCACTCTTTCTCACCACCTTCCGTCACAGCTCTATCAGGCTAGCAGCCTGACCTAGAAAGTTTCAGCCCATATTTTAAGTGTATAGAATGTGCCTGTATTTGCCAAGTGCACAGGACTCTTAGACCCACAGAACTTAAAATTGTAAATTGCTTAGTTCCAGTTTACCATGGTCTGTCGTGTAGAAAATAAGATCTAATTTGTCAAGGAGATAATATTTTGTGCTGCCTGGTTAAAATCAGCCATAATTAGTCACAAAACTGTTTATTACTGAGAGAGGGCTCCTCTAGTTAAGAAAAATATCATCTCAGGAAATTAAGGTAAAAGTGATAAGAATTGAAGTCTAGGGCCTAGGGAGATGGCTCAGGTGTTAAAAGCACTGGCTGCTCTTCCAGAGGACCCAAATTCAATTCCCAGCACCCACATTAACAGCTTACAACTGTATGCCAGTTCCAGGAGATCTGACACCCTCACACAGACATACATGCAGGCAAAACACCAATGCACATAAAAATAAATAAATCTTTTTTTTTTTAAGATAAAGAATTGAGGTCTAGCCAAGGCCATATTCATGAAATTGTGTTGTACCTGCCACCCAAAAGGAGTAGGGGTTGGTTAAAACTGGCTTTAAATCCCTAAATTATGAAAACTCATGAATTTTAAGCTTTTTGGATTAAGTTTCTATTATGAAAGAACCTTTAAGTTTTAGTCTTAAGGGAGTAAAGAACCAAACATTTAAAGAGTAAATAAAATAAACGTTCCTCTAGATCTAGAAAAAAATTCCTGAGATTTATCCTCGGGGTGATTAGTCTCTAATGAGCCCCATCTACTGTATTGGAAGGTTCCAGATATAAAAATTAAGATTATTCACACTCAGTACCTAAATGTCACTCCTGGCAAACCTTTGTCCCTTCTAGAAGATCATTACCCCTACTGTGCCTCTTACCTGTATCCTGTGTAACACCTAAAGATCAGCTGTGTCACTAGACTGTGAGAACATGCATCCTGAGGCTTTGGCTCAGTGGAAGACACAGCAGGAGGTGAATAAAGATGGCCCCCCCTTAGTTGCAGCCAGAGTGAGGCTCTGGGTGAGCAGTTTTGGTGGGAAGTGCGGTCAGAACCACACCTTCAGATCCAGGGCTAGACTGAAGGTGAACTGGCCTTCATAGAAGATGGTGGAACACAGACACCCCTTCGTTCCCTGTTGCCCGCATGCATGTGCTACTCTTTGGGGGAAAATACTTAATTGTACGGCCAGAAGAGAATTTCAAGTTAAAGCTTTTCAGTTAACAACTGTTATTCTTTAACCATGAAGTTGTATAAATTAATATTTTTAGTATTAAGCTTTGTCATGTAAACATGGAAAGGATCTAGGAAGGCTAAATTTACACATTGTTTACTGTGTGTTTACCCTTGTGGCTTTGGTTATTACGATTAATAATAATCAGTAGTAGTATTGGCGATTGCATCTTTTGGCGTCAGCCTTTGCCATTTAAAAAGAAAAAGAAGTCGGGCTGGAGAGATGGCTCAGCAGTTAAGAGCCAACTGCTCTTCCAGAGGTCCTGAGTTCAAGTCCCAGCAACCACATGGTGACTCGTAACCTTCTGTAATGGAATTCAATGCCCTCTTCTGGAGTGTCTCAAGACAGCTACAGTATAGTTATATAAAGTAAATTAATAATTCTTTTTTAAAAAAAGAAGTATGCACTGAAATGCTGCAAAAAAAAAATAATAAGCATCAGTTTTTCCTCAACCCCAGGGAACCTGATGCCTCTCGCTAATTTTATGCACAACAAACAGTATGACTGACACTAAAAACATTTAGGTACATGACTCAATTTTGACTTTATCCTCCCTCTATGCTCATAGGATAACAGGGTATGTAATTCGGTGATAGATCACTCTTACATGTGTGAAGGCTAAAACCAAATATCACAGTTTTGTAAAAATAGGTTAGGAGGTACAAACCAGACAGAAAAATTGGCATTCATGCTCTACAGACATTTGCGTGGCTTGATGGGCAAATTCCTCCCTGGATTTAAGGCAGGATTGGCTCCCTTTCCTGCTTCATTCTGTTTGGAATGGAAGTTAGATCCCAACAGGAAGGAAGGACTATATTTGAGCAGAATGACGATCATCTTTAATGGCTGCACACTTAACAACAGCTGTCAAACCCATGGAAAATGGGTACAAGAGATACCCTCTGCCAGGAGCGCCTGGTATCAGGATGGCTTTATTAGCCCACAACCATGCCCCTGGGTAAAGTTAAGGAAATGGGAAGATCTAAATGGATGTGGGAACCTGAAGTTTAAGTAGGCTCCTGACTCCACTGTCAAGAGAACTTCACACCTCCTTGTGGTTCCTGCTTACAGGAGCAACAAGATAAGTACAGGCGATGGT
Source organism: Mus caroli (assembly GCF_978045245.1). Lineage (NCBI taxonomy): Eukaryota > Metazoa > Chordata > Mammalia > Rodentia > Muridae > Mus > Mus caroli. The sequence goes on from NW_028227266.1 coordinate 49,781,544, forward strand.
TCATGGTCAAGATGCCGTTTAGGAAAATGTTGCTCATTCATTTAGCATCCCCCAATTTGGCTCAAGTAGATTATTCTGAGGAAAGACCATGTTGACTTACTTTATAATCAAGTGATTGATACAAGGGATTCTTTGAAATTAGTATTTGGTACTGCTGACTACATCTTCCATGGATTGTTTCCTGTCCAGTGCTGGTCAGCAGATCATCATAGCTAAATAGAAAGGCCGTGTGATGGTGTTTAGTGTCCAGTCCTCTGTGCTTTCCCTGGAGATGGGCAGTTTCTGGATGTTAAGGATCTCCAAAGCTCACTTCTGCTGAACCTTTATCAAGTGGTTTCGAATCTGCATCACAAGTGCTTGCTTTGGGTATTAGCCAGAGATTTGAGCTCTTTGTGCCAGCGACACTGTGGCTCGAACACCCTGCTTTTCTCCTGTCTGCTATCCCCCTTTACCTGCTGCGGCTCCCTCTGTCTTAGTTCCCTGAGATCTCCCAGGGGATCCATACAGGTCTCTTTCCAGATGTCTCCACCCCACCACCCTGGGGAGTCTCACTAGTCTGCACCATGCTGCCTTAAACACACCTTCTGAAATTGCATATTGAAAAAGACAGATTGACGATTTCCCAGTTACCAAGAAGACCTCAGCTTCCTGTCTCTGTTCCTGGTCCCATGATACATCAGAAAACAATGCAGTCTTTGTTTCTAGAAAAACAAAAGTAACCCCTCTTCCTTCTCCCTCATTTCTCTTTTATCATGTCCTCCCCTCCCCCTCCCTTCTCTTTTACTCACCATTTAATGGTAACCTAATTCACTCTTCCACTTTAATATATGGCTGACTCATCTTTTAAATTCACAGCATGTGTTGACATGAAGTACTATCTGCTTCAAGCTGTTATAGTTCAATGAGAAAAGAATGTTTGTTTGTTATACAGTGTTAGGGTTGGAACTCGGGGTCTTGTGTAAGAGAGTCAGGCGCCCTACGATGGAAGGACACCTCCAGCCTAGGGAATGTAAACCCTTCCCTAAGTTTTAAATGTTAGTGTCAAGGCTCAAGTCAGCAAGCAATGCAATGTCTTACCCCAGAAAGGGGTAGAAGAAACCAAACACCAGATTCTTCCTTAATTTGCCAAATATTTGCAATAGACTTTCATAGCTAGCATGGTTGGTAACAAGGGACCTCCATCTGCACTTCTCTGAGACAGTGTAATAAATAAACTACAACCTGGAAACTCTAGAAATAAGACTGAATGAATCACGAGTCTCCCTCCTGCTCTCACTTCTTAGATTCCAGCCAGAAGACATTTAAAAGGAGGCGCTCTATCATCAACTGGGCTTTTTGGCGGGGTTCTAGCACACACCTGGACAACCTGCCCATGTCACCAACATCCCCTATGCCAGGACAGCTCTTTGGAGTTTCTTTACCAGATCTTTGTGAGAACGACAATCTGCCAAAGCCTATCTTGGTGAGTGTCACTTGGGTCTGGAAACCAATGGGAAAGGCCATTTGTGAAGGGCACATGCTGCTGGGTAAATATGTCCCCAAAATGGAAAGATTATAAACACCTCCTGGCTTTAGCTAAGACCCTCTATCCTCACTTCAAAACCTAAAAGTCAGATTTCATCATAGCAGAATCTTCAGGAAATGTAGTAAGAAGAGACAATAGAGTTGACCCACTCAAACAAATTGGTGTGCTATGTCATCAGACAATCCCCAGATCCAGCCTTCAGCTCTTCTGTTCTGAAAGCCTTGTCCAATTGTGTTTTAAGCCTTTAAAAACTATTTTTTTCACATATTTAAGTGTCAAGCTATATTCTCTGGTATTTAGTGTTTGTACACAGAATGGAACGTAAAGTAACTGCTGGGTTCATACTGTCTGATAGATAAAAGAGCCACTAGTAAGCAGGGTTTGTTCCCTGTCCAGCATCCCCACAAGCAGTCTGCCCCACTGCACTCTGGGAGGGACCTCACTCTCTCATACATCCATAAATGCCAGGCACTGTGGCAGACGCTTTATTATCTTGTTCATCCTCCACAGTAAAGTTTACAGGTACTTATCATCATCACCCTTACTTTATGAATTTAAAAGTAAAATACAGACCCTAACTCAGATTGCACAAGAAATTGGCTTCCAGACCTTATGGATTGCTCGTCTCCACACACCATTGTCTTCTATATTGGATGCAGAAGACACGCAGATAGAAAGCAAATTTGGAGAACACTTAAACTCTATTCTCTGGAGTTTTTAAGATTACATACCTATTAACTATACTCAGCAGGTTATACAATAAATGTTGTGATTGTACATTTTCTTAGACCAGGTCCTAGCTAGATCCATGGCCTCAGATGATAACCACTCTATGTTCTAAAAATGACGTGCCTTACCGAAACAGCAAGCTTGCCTACCTGCTGCAGAACCCTCTGGGTGGCAGTGCCAAGGCTCACGTTTGTGAATAGTTCTACTCTGGAAGAGAATGTCTCCGAGTCTCTGAGTTCACTACGCTTTGCTTCCAAGGTGAACCAGTGTGTCATTGGTACTGCTCAGGCTAATAAGAAGTGAAGTCGGATCCAGAGCCCGATTCCCTTGCAAGCCAGTGCACATGTGTCCTCTGTTTTGGTGTATATGTATTCGGTGGGGGTGGGGTGCGGGTTGAGACATGATTTTAGTGGGAGAACAATATTATGTAATCAACTGTCCAATAAAGAAAATCTGTTGTAGGTTAAAAAAAATGTCATTTGAATTCTTCTAGCCATCCGTCCAGCTCCAGTCCTTCGGTGTATACACCCTGGCCTTCTGACTGCCTCGGAAGGCCGGCACCTGCTCCTGTGCTGGCGTGTGTAAAGCACCCACTTTAGTTTATTTCCTCTGCTTCCTTGCAGGATATGCTTTCCTTCCTTAACCAAAAAGGCCCCCTCACAAAAGGCATCTTCAGGCAGTCGGCCAACATGAAATCTTGCAGAGAGCTAAAGGAGAAACTGAATTCTGGAATGGAAGTCCACCTTGACTGTGAATCCATCTTTGTGATAGCATCTGTGTTGAAGGTAGGGAAGGCTTAACCAGCATGGACCCCAGCCTTTAGCTCCAGATGTAAAACTCATTCCATTTATTCCTGTGTGCAAAGAACCATGACAGATTTAGAATCAACATTTTTTAAAAACAAACAAACATTTCACAGAGCAGCCTTGGACTTTGAAGGCCACCCCACTGATGGGACACAATGGCTCATCATCACTATCACCACTTCAGACACAAAAGCAAACTTGAGTGAAACAGTGTTGTCACCATCAGAACACACAGAGGGTGTTTTACCACAACCAACATCCAACTTCCCCAAGTTCCTCCAAGTGTTTTCAAACCCAAACTAGTTTTGTGCTTGCCATGATATGGAGAGAAGTTGCTTGTGCCACCTAAAATCCCATGTTACCTGTAACCACTCATGCACTCTGTTCTAAACAGAGAGAGCAGGGATGGCTGGGCCTTCTGCCACAGAAATTTCTAACATCATCTCTTCGTCACATTCTTAGAAACGTCCTAGGATTTTGACAAAAAGAAACAATCGAGCTGTAAGCAGAACTTTTGACCATAGTGACAGTTTTTGCAGACTTGCCCCAGACTTCCATTTCCCAGAGGGTTTGTGATATACTGAGCCAAGGGTAGACAAGGCCCCAGTCTCATCTGAGGACCTGAAGCTAAGGAAAATATGGTGGACAGGGCTTGTCTTCCCCTGCCCCAGAGATTGGCCAGCTGCAGATCAGGTCAACACCATGACTTGTTAATGTGTTTCTTGATGTGCCATGTCTAAACTCTGCTATGGGCTTTGGCAGAGACAAATACCACTCCAGAGAATGAGCCAGGACCATCTGATCTGTTGTGCAGGCTTTACTCTTCAGTGCAGGATACACCATACAGATACGTGGTAAGCTAACCAGGTAGATATGTCAGACACAAACACATGCCATCAACTTTGCCTCGTCTCATAGAAATGTCTTAGAGGTTCTCACTCTCCTTAATTTAGGCAGGCACAGCCCATGTTGTAAAAGCAGTCCCTAGCTTTCTACTTTACAGTACCACACTTATTAAAATCCTCTGCTAAATTATTGAGACTGTTCCAAAGAAGCACGGTCCTAACTATGCCAAAGCAAGCAAAAGGGAAAAAAGCAACTGAATGATCGAAGACTCTGGCTAAACGGATTCCATATAACTGAAGTCTTATCACTGTATAATTTTATTTTTTATTCCCATCTATTTCATTTGCTTTTAGGGAGAAAGACAAAGCTTGAGCCCTCATTTCCTTTTTTTCTGTACATAGCTTTCTTTAGAAAATAGTCTGAAGTCACTTAAATATTTCTTTCATTTTTTTTTTTAACTTACGTAGTTTTGCTTAAATACAACTTTTGCTCTCCATGCTGTGACTGGTCAGAAGTGGCTCAGGACAGTATGACTCTGGCCCTTCCCCCCACTAAGAAAGCTCCAGAGACACATCTCACATGACCCAGAAAGTCCTGTCAGCTTGGGCTCTGATGTTGAAGGGAAGAATTTCATTGAGCACTGGAAGGCATTGTAATTCAGAGAGGGCTCCCCTCCTCCTCAGCTGGGGGTTACATTTCATAACCTGCGGTTCCAGCCCTGGGAAGAGTGCCCTGTCACGACAAGTGATCACTAACCCACTTCTGAAATAACAGAGCTCACTGCTGGTAACTGCCTGGTAAGGTGACGCTGCAGACGCGCCTGATCCAGAATTATGAACAGCAGTGGCAACTTTTGTGAGGGTATATCCGAGTCACACACAAGTGTCTAGGTACATTTATGAAGGAATCACAAAATCAGAGGAAGGTAGAAACAGCCAACCTTTCTTACCCACCCCCACCCCACCCCCAAAAAAATGAAGAGGAGGAGAAAAAAAGTAGGCAGCACAGCTACAGAGGTTTTTAATTATCTGGTTATGGTTGACATCTCCCTAATCCTCCATCAGCTTCCCCTGGGATACTTTGTAACAGTTCAGGAATCGCCTCCACTGTGTCAACCTACACTTTACATTGCTGTATATGCCAAGGGGGCAAGAGCCTGCCACTGCCCTAGTGGAACCCATAAGAAATAAGAATTCTGCAGAAGTAGCTCATTTTTCTTACCTTAATACATTATCCCAGCTTCTGTGGTAGAGAAGCACCAGGCTTCGAGGTGGCTTTTATTCTCTGCAGAGATAATGATCACAATTTTAGAATGCCTAATTCCAGACATTCACCTGTGTCTGTGGCATAAACAAGCACGAGTGAAAGTAGCCAGCCATTTCACTAACCTGAGTTCTCCCTGTCTAATACTGACTGGGTTGAGATCAGACTGCGAACTTGGCCTGGTTGGTGCTGTTCCAAAAGGGACACAGGTGGCCAAGAACCAGTGCCCACTGCTCTAATATAAGGACCAAATTCAGTTCATCTTTTAAGCTTTTTTTGTTTTGTAAACAAAGACTCCAATACAGCAATCATCTGTGATTATATCCTGTTTATGCCATGGTCTGGTTTTTCTACAGTACCCATCCCCACTTGTGGTCTTAGCAGAAAAGAGAACATAACACGGATATATGCGTTTATATACATGTGAGGCGCACGATGCTAGCCCTACCCAGCTATTAGACGTTTTCTTCCCCTCGAACACACAAGCACCTTCTTTTCATGGGGAATACAAGAATAAGCCAAGTACCTTCGTGTCATTGTGCACCAACACTGGAAAATAATGTTCTAAGGTCATGGCCACTTGCTTGACTCATTTCTATATCCCAATACACCCAGCAGTGCATATAGCACTTGTGAATAAGTACACATGGAGGGGTGGGATAAGTGATTGCCACGTTACAAACTTCTTAGATAACAAAGGAAGAAGGATTTGAGGTGGTGGACTGCCAGGTCCCATCATGCTAGCTGCCAAAATGCCTACTAAACTTCAGCAGAATCGGGTGCCTTTTTTTTTTTTTTTAACAGAAGTCCAGAATTGAGTATCCCTGTCAGTCCTTAGAAAAATGTCAACTCGTGAGCTTCCATTCACACAACTCAGTGGAGAGTTGAGAGGGGACTTTTTTTTTTAACACATAATTTGCATAAGAATCTTTCAAATATTAGGTTTTATTTTTCCCTTCATCTAGGATTTTCTGAGAAATATTCCAGAAAGTATCTTTTCATCAGATCTTTATGATCACTGGGTCTGTGTAATGGATCAAGGAAATGATGAAGAAAAAATAAATATAATTCAAAGGTAATGATTTAAGTATGAAATATATGTTAAAATACTTTTTTAAGTTTTTCTCTTAAAATATCAGTTGTGTTTCTTTGATTTTAAAACTTACAGTGTGTGTGTGTGTGTGTGTGTGTGTGTGTGTGTGTGTGTGCATACAACTTAGAAGTCACCTTCCACCATGCAGGTTCTAGGGACTGAACTTGGGCTACCAGCCTAGTCAGCAATAGCCCCTAAAGTAGTTTTTCATTTCCTTATCCTCTTTCTCACTACTGGGAATCAAACCGGGGGCCTTGTGCATGTCAGACAAGCACTTTGCCACTGAGCCATACCCCAAGCCTTTTCTCCCCAGTCTTATTTTGTATACCCTCTACCTCTATTGATCTGTATCTAAGAGGAGCTGAAATTTGTTAGCCCATTGGATGCTGGGTCTTCCTGCATCTACCCCACTAGATGACTCTCTCTGTGTATTCATTTGGTGACTGGAGCAATGTAGAGAGCATGACCTATCCCCTTCAGGAAGCCCGGTAGAGTAGATATGTGAAGTAGATGTGGCTAACAGTAGAAAACCATTGCTATAAAAAGTATTTGTTGAGTTTGATGAGGGTTCTTATAGGAAGGCAGTTAGCTTCTTGAGAGGAAAGGAGGTTTACAGAGTCTCAGGCTCTTAATAAAGAATATAGTGCCCGACCCAAGTGTAGTGGCTCATACCTGTCCTCCCAGTACTCAGGAGACCGACACAGGGGCATTACTACCAAGTATAGTATCAGATTTGTCTACAGCGTAAGACAGAAACGACAACAAAGAACCGGCTGTATTTAAAGCCATCCAGTGAGACCCCTCATAGAATCCATTACCTCATGTTCCCGAGTATTTCCTACACTGTAAAAGAATATGTAGTGTGCATTAGTGCACATTAGAAAAATGAAATATTTCTGGTTTATGAAAATCTTGGATCCCAAATATCACTTGTTTAGTTTTAATGTGAAATTGTGACACTTAAGCCAAAGCTTTTATTTAATTTGCATACATTAATTTATAACAGGGCCAGTAAGCTATGTCCCATAGCCGGGCGTGGTGGCGCACACCTTTAATCCCAGCACTTGGGAAGCAGAGGCAGGAGGATTTCTGAGTTCAAGGCCAGCCTGGTCTACAAAGTGAGTTCCAGGACAGCCAAGGCTACAGAGAAACCTGTCTCAAAAACAAAAAAAAAAAATATATATATATATATATAAAATAAAATTAAGATATGTTCCATACAATCCACTCAACAACAGATTGCAGAAACTCCAGCTTTCAGGATCTGAGTCAGACGTGCTAATGGGAGTTTACAGATGGATACAGGATTGGCTTTTCTTGTAGGCCAAGGATGCTGACCAGTCAGCTGTCCTTCTCAGACAGAATTTATTCCTATAAGCAAGTACTGGATGCTCTGCTATCAGTTGCTCAGTATAGAAGCAGCCCAAAGGCTTACAGATGACCTGAAAGCATGGGCGGGATGCTTCATTTCCTACAGGAAAACACCCAAGTCATCTTTTGATTTCAGGGTCTTTGATCTGGAGTCACTGTCAGCAGCCTATTGTACTGAAGAAGGGATTCTGCTATTTGTGCAACTGGTGTCAGAGCACCTTATGTCCTAAAGTTGTAGGTTCTTGTAGAAAAAGTAACACACACACAGAGAAAGGGAGAGGTAGGGAGGTGTGTGTGTGTGTGTGTGTGTGTGTGTGTGTGTGTTGAGTGATAGTAAAAGTAATTTTTGGTGAGTAATTTAAAACTCTATCACTTACATAAATGAGAACAGTGGGAAACACAAGGGAAATATAATACTAGTTTGATTGACATATGAGAATGGGTGCCAGAGAAGGCAGATCTGGGGCACAACTGCCTTTGGAACCTGGGTGGTTCCAAAGAGAACCCAGCTCCCAGACCAAACCAGGAAGTCTCCATGCCTGAGACTTGGGTTCTCACCAAAAGCGAGCACGCCCGCCTTGCTGCTCGAAGTCAAGGCATACTTTAATCTTGCAAGGATACCTTTTGTGGGTTTGCTTGGGAATATTACAAAATGCTGCAGGAGTTGCCCGAATCAAAAAATACATCGGCCTGCTTTCCTCGGAAGTAATAACAAGCAACGTGCCTTATGCATTCTTCTACACTGCCGTTGAGTTATAAAGATGATGAGAGATGCAAAAAATAAACTGCCAGTGCTTCTGTGTCACGCCCCTGCTCCGCATGCTGCCCAGCACCTGTGACTCTTGTACGTCTGCACTGTGGTTTGCCTGTGTGGTTTGCATGGTTTCCCATGCAGGTGAAGTGAGGGGTGCCTGTCTTTACAAGTTTCTTAATAAAACATCCTGCATTTTTCTGTCTTTAGGCTATTAGATCAGCTTCCCAGAGCCAATGTTGTTTTCCTAAGGTATCTGTTTGGGGTATTACACAACATTGAACAACATTCCTTGTCTAATCAGATGACTGCATTTAACTTAGCAGTGTGTATCGCTCCAAGCATTCTTTGGCCTCCCGCTTCCTCCAGTCCAGAGCTAGAAAATGAATTTACAAAAAAGGTAATGACGTTTTTCATTCTTATGTCCCTCACTCTCCATTTTGATACGTTTGAAATTCATGGTGATCTTAAACACAATTTCTTAAGTGGCTAAAGTAGACTTCCTTATGCCGGTTTATTGACCATGCTGTCCTGGTAGACTATGTATGGCAAGTTAATATCTAACAGAGGGAGAAGAAAAAAAAAATCAGTTGTTAGATTTTCCTTCTCAGGAGGCTGAACCAAGTGCTAAGAAAGCATTAAAAAAATAATAATAAGAAGAAGAAGGCGGCCTTTGAGTTCAAACAAGCCTGAGTTCAGTTCTCAGCACCAACATTTGCCAGATACACAATGCTGAGAGAGAAGTTCCTTACAGTGATTCCTTTTCCAATTATATTAGAGACTGAGGTCCCACCCCTGTGACTGGCTGTTGATCAGGAGTCTGAGGCAGAGAAACCATTGATCAGTTCTCATTCACCTCAGTGGCAACACAGAGCCGTCATAAACTAACCTCATATGCACCTTAGAGTGTGTAGTAGGGAGCCATGCTAAGAGTAGTCAGAGATTGCCCGAGTTTCCTTGATGTCTTCCTATCCCTCCCCTTCCTTCTGGACCCCTAGAGGAGACTTCTTCCAAAATTACAGCAACCTGCCCTTTACACAAGAAATCCTGTGTGAGTCCTCATTACTGATACTTGATAAACTTGAACAACAAAGTATGTTTCTGCACCTGAAACACCCTATGGAGAATGCTTGGAATTGCCCTAGTCTAAAGGGCAGTGCTGTTGGTCTAAAGCATTCGTGTCACCCCAGTGCCAGAGAGAAGTGTCAGCTGCTGACCCAGACACAGCTCTGTACACAGACTACTGTCTATAGTATTAGCAGTGGGGCTTTTGTATCCCTTGGTATACTTTTCCCTATTCTTTTTCGTTTTGTGGCTAAGATGAGGATGTGTATATGAAGTGTGACGTAATAAGTGGGTTCTATGGATAATAACACTTGAATTCTCTCCATCTGGCACAGGTTTCTCTTCTTATACAATTTCTGATTGAAAACTGCTGTAGGGTATTTGGAGAAGAAATCGCTTCTCTCTTGGGGGAGCTTTCTGAGAGAAGCGACAGAGAACACACCCCAGGTACGGTGAAGAACTAGGTATTTGTGAGGATGACAAGGCTGGTTGTCCTCTAACCTGAGTCAGTGGGGCCCAGGGCTTTCCTTCCTTCCTCCGAAGTCCTGCTGATGGGGTTAAGATGAACATGGGATTAGACCTCAGCCTACAAGATGTCCACCGAAGATTTGAACACTTGTTTTAAATAAACAGAAGCTCTGCATTAGAGCTACTGTTATTGAAACTGGAAACAAAGGTTCGGAGGAAGTAGGGGAAGTCCTGGTTTGGGAGGCTTCTTATCCCCCCAACTCCTAGTGGACTCTAAGACCTCAAATTCTAGTAGGCTGTGACCCAGTTTGAAACAACTAGCATCTTTGAGGTTGGGAGTGGGGGAGGGCTCTGAATTCATAGACATACTACCTGCGTAATCTAACTTCCTTCCTTCCAATTACAACTATGCTACCTTCAATCCATAATTCTGTGCCAAAATGCATCAGTATTTCATCTATGAAATACAAATAATCTTTACAATAATCATAAGAGTCAAACAAAGCAATAACCTAACTTTAAAGAGCTTTATGAAAGATTTTAAGGAGACTGGCATGTATCTTGTATACTGTATGCAGCACACCCATGCTAGAAAACAAACTCCTACTCAGAATCCAGGTCAGCTTGACACGAGTTCGTTTATTTTTCATTATTTCTTCATTTTATGCCATATTCATTGCTTTGAGAAACCCTTACCTTAAAAAGTTCCTCCTCTAGAAATCAAGAGGAGTCTAGAAGATTTCTGTCTTGGGGGCTAACATTTGGGAGGATGAAAAGACTCAGACAAGGTGGCTTGGTGAGGGGAGGTGCTGACCCTGCCCACAGTCAGGCATGACAGACAACCAGAGTTTAGTTCCCAGTTGCTGAAGACCAACATGGTAGAAGGGAAGAACCAATTTCAGCAAACGGTCCTCTGACCTCCTTCCACATACATTGGCCTACGGATGTCGCCAACTCCCTCCACACACAAAAATTTTAAGCTCTTTTAGAGCTCCTCTCCTTCTCGGAGTAAGAGTTTGAACTCTAGTCATGAAAATGGCAGAGAAGCAGCATGGCTTGCCTTAAAGGTAGTGCAGGCTGTATCTGTATGAATGTTAACCATGATGTAATTTCTGCCCACAGATATGACTTGCTTCCAAATGAACGACTCCTCCTATGACAGCTTGGAAAACGAGCTCAATGAGGAAGCTGATGCTCCGTGCAGTGACCTGGTCAAAAAGCTTGGCCAGGGTAGCAGGAGCATGGACTCTGTCTTAACCCTCAGCGACTATGACCTTGAACAGCCTGAAGTGGAAGGCCTCTTAACCCTGAGCAACTTTGACTTAGATCAGTCTAAAGAGGAACACATTCAGATAAAGCCACCTCTGGAGCCCAAGCCAGTGAATGTTTTCGTAGCCTACAGGAAGGTTTCACTAGGGGAGCACGCTAGGGCCCCAGCTGGCCCAGGCACACTCAGTTGCCTGCCTGTGGCTGCAGCAGATGCCCCGAAAGTCCTGCGGCGGCTCCGGCGCTCCTCAGAACCCAGCATTGACTATCTAGACACAAAGCTTTCCTATCTCCGGGAGTTTTACCAGAAAAAGCTGCGCAAGTCCAGCTGCGATGCTGTTCTCTCTAGAAAAGATGAAGATTACCTGAAGCAGACCCAGCCTCAGAAGAAAGGGGATAAGGTGTGTCTTAAACAGAGTTCAGTGACAGGCACTGACGTCAGCAAGAGAAACGCAACTAATGAAAACATTAAGAAGAAAAGCTTGTCTGGTCATGAAGGAACTCAAGTGACACTTTTTACTAAGTCCAAGCCAGTACCCATTTCTGTGGCATCTTACAGCCACGGGTCCTCCCAGGATCATCCCAGGAAGCAAGCCTTTGATGCAGACCCATGCAGGTTCTCCCCACCACACCTAACAGATGCCCAAAAGAGTTCAAGGGTGCAACATCGGCGCTGTTCGGAACCCAGCATAGATGACCAGAACTACAAGCTGTCCTATCTCAGGGGGATCTATTCAATGAAACAAAATAAAGCCAGCTGTGAGGCTGGCCTCTTGCATGGGGAGGAGGATTATCTCAGAAGGCATAAGTCTTTGCAAATCGAGGGCCAAAAGCTTATTAATCAGAGTTTGGTCATGGGCATTGAGGTGGGCAAGAGCAGCGGCTCTCACCAAAGCACTGAGAAGGTTTTGCCCCCAAGACTAAACCTTTGCCCAAGGGCAAGCTATTCAAGCTTATCTTCCCCAGGCTCGTCCCCATCCGGCTCCTCTGTAAGCTCCCAGGACAGCGCTTTCTCTCAGATCTCTGAGCACTCCGTGTTTACGCCCACTGAAACCTCCTCACCAATAGATTGCACTTTCCAGACACAAAGAAAACAAGAGCTGTCTTCAGACTTTGACAGTCCCAGCCTTGTTTCCGGAATGCCCGGTCCCTCCATGGGGCAGGCCAGCAGCCACCTAGCTTATTTAAGAAAGGGTACCACGGAGCAGCCATCACAAATGCATTCTGTAACCCTTCACCCCAGTGCGTGGTTGAGAAGTGGCTTGGTCACTTTAAAAAACTGGTCCCTCAAAAAGAAAACAAAAGCAGCCAGACCAGAAGACAGGAAAGTCTGTTCCCTGAAAGAGCCTCTGGAGTTACCGTCATGTGCTTCCGGTACCCCAGAGGCTGACTCTCTACAAGAGAGTCAGGATGACTTACAGGGAGATGAAGGACCTGGGCAAACAGCCTGTGGATTCAGTTCTTATGCCTGTCAGGACTCAGAGCAACATGCCGGCTCTCCATTCCACCTGGCAGAAAGCAGACTCAAGCCTTGTATGAAGTTATATAAGGGAGAAGAGAGTGGAGGGCAGTACCCTTGTGATAACCCTTGGGAAGGAGCCTCTTCAAGTCTGGAGACCTCGGAGGATGCAGCCAACCCAGGTGCAGAACCTACAACGTTTGCGATGACGGGAACAGATATTTAACCAAAGACCGTTACCTACAATAAGAATCTGATATCAAAATAATCCAATGTCTTTAAGAACAGGAACTGGGCCAATGAAAACACAGACAGTAATTAGATAACCCCACTTATAAGGCACCTGGGGGCATGTAGCACAAGGACAATCACTGCTAATATGGCAATTTCTTTGTTAAGATTATGTGGCAAAAATTTGTTGAGACGTTACATGATCTAAGGTTTTGGAAGGCTTTTCCTATTAAAGCATGGGTTAAGTCCTTTTCTGAGATTTTCAGATACTGACAGAAGGGTAGAGGAAGTATCCTCTGTAGAAGATGCCTTCATGTCAGCAGTCTAAGAGTTCAGGTGTTTTGAGAAGACCAGAGTACCTTAAATTCAGCATCGGTGACACATAGAGAAGAGTGGGAGAGAGAAGCCATCTTTATGCCATGGAATAAGTAGGCAAGAAAAGGGGGGGCCACTGAGACACTCAGAAAAGCATGTATGCTCACTAAGGAAATCATGTAAAATCTGTCCCTAAAGCCAAATCAGTGGCCATTTCTGTGGCTGTTCTTAGTCACATTTATCTTCACTGGGTCATTTTTGGGACCAGCTCGTTGATGAAGTCAGAGTAGAGAAAACTAGTGGGTAAAGTGCCATGGGTGCTGGGCCAACACAGCCTGTAATCGGGCAGCTCGGTTGGTTTTTGTTGTTGTTGACTTTCTCTTAGGGTTGAGTGCATTCACATGTATCTTTCTGAAATGGAGATACAAAGACAAGGAAGGAAGGGTTTGCCCATTTTAGTGTCCTACCCACAGTCCCTATGCAACTGTGTTCTGGGAATGTAACGTATCCCTACATAAAGGAACCTGCTGATAGCATGCATCTCATAGCGCAGAAGAATAGCCACATAAGAATTAGGGAAATTAATCTCGATGTCAGTTTTCCCTAGCTGACTAATCTCAGGGGCAAGACTTCAGAGAAACAAGAGATGCTGGAGTTGGTAGCAGCCATGCAATGGTATTGTGCTGTGATCAGTAAGTAAATATGTGCATAGATGTACCCAGATCAGGAAGCTGGGTCCTGTAGTACATACAGTATATTACAGAAAGTGGCCTCTCTTACTTAGACCTAATGGCCAGTTGCCATGTGACACTTGTGTACAGAGATATACCCAGATCAGGAAGCTGGGTCCTGCAATACATACAAGATATTACAGAAAGTGGCCCCTCTAACTTAGACCTAATGGCCAGTTACCATATGACACTTCTCTATAGAAGTCATACTTTTCTCATTTTGAAAAATGGCAGTTTCCTGCAACAGCTCTCCCTTCTTGGTTCCACAAGCAGTATTTATCAATATGGCATCTCTGTGGAATGTTTCACTGTAGCCCTTCCTGTTAGATTACAGTCAGCCAAGAGGAGACAAGGGACAACTGTTAATTATTCTTTCATTCTACAGATTGTTCCCGATTTGAGTTTGGCAGACTGTAAGATTATTGAGTAGAACACAATGACGTTGCTCTTGGGTGGTCTCTGATGGCCACTGCCTTTGGGGTTTCTTGCTGAAGTTCTCCACTTTTCACAAATGATTTGTAGTTTATAAATATTCAAGTTTAGACCCTGGCAGTTTATCATAGACCTTTGTCCTCTCTCTCTACCTTCAAGGCTACATCAGTATGTCTTCCTTCCACGTCCAGAATGAAATGGAAGGATACACCCTAAGATAGATGCGCATCTTCCTTCATTTGAGCTACTCCCCTAGTACAAAAGTTTCCTAAAGTCTATGTGATCTCTTGAATCCCTGTTTTAAAAAAAAAAATCCACTTGAAAAATAGCTTATCCCAAATTATTACTCCTACCAGTCACCAGGAAACTCGTGGCAGATGTCTCCTTCTCCTAAACATCACAGTGTCAGTTATAGGATAAGGACTTATCTCAGTATTAAATATTGAAGTGCCACCTACCTCTCAGGCATGGCCCTGTTTACCCTAATCATAATTAACTTTCAAACTCTGTGTCCAGTGAGCTCCTTCATGACACTTGGCAATCTCAACCAGATGTAAGCAACCACATCCATATGAAGACGCCTCCATGTCCTCCACATCCATATCTTTTGTGGTATTAGTATATACAGTTGGCAGATCAACGCTTCCCTTTAGAGCATACTACTGTCAGAACTGCAAGATGTGAATGAAGATCTTATGGCTTAGATTGTCTCTCTGTAAGAAATGTCTCCTAAACAAAGTAAAGTGTCCTGGCTTTTCTCTCCCCACCTCATCCCCACCCCCTTTCATAATGGTCCAGTAGAAAATCATCCACTGAGTTTGAAGCATAGAAGAAAATAGCTGGTAAGGTTCTCTGCCAACCATTCTGACTCTGTTTCCTTAGATGCTCCCAGGATACTTAATGTGAATAGTCTGTTAATATTGCTGTAAAGTATTGTATGAAGGCAGACATGTCATTTTATTAGACTCCATCAATCTATAATATATTAGACTGATTCTTTATCTCAAATGCGATGAGTTTGTATAATATATCTTGACAAATTTTATTACCGTGTTATGTAACAAATGTGTATTTTTGTACCTTGCAGAAACTGCTGCTAACTTTTAAATTGTTTGGTTTTTCAAGGCACTGAAAATGGACATGTACCAAGTCCATGCTGTCAAATAAAATGCCACCCTGCAGCTAATAGTCCCACAGAGACATACTGACTGCGGAGGAGAGTTCTTTCACTCAGCAAGCCCGAGCTCCCTTTGAGTTGACCATTTCATACATAATGAGTTGTGGCCTTAAGTTTTTACTCATAGTTTTTCTAGGGGAAAAGGAGTGAAATTGTTTTTCCTTTTTATATTTTTAAATCTCGTTTACCAAACAAGTTATGTTTTATACCTAGAAGTTCCCCTTTTGTCAGAAATTGTGTTCTTTCATTGTATTCCCGGAGTGATACAGACAAGTGTGTCCACATGCCAAAAGAAATAACAGCTCACTTTGATTGCATGTATGAGATTTTCTTTCACATTTAGGCCATTCTGACAAAAGGACCAAGTTGACTTTCTACACATACCAGGATATCTGTTCTTTGATGTATGACAGTTTCCCAAGACTACTGTGTCTCCTGACTTCTTGAGGTTTATTGAGCAGTCTCTGTATAA
Source organism: Mus caroli (assembly GCF_978045245.1). Taxonomy (NCBI): domain Eukaryota; kingdom Metazoa; phylum Chordata; class Mammalia; order Rodentia; family Muridae; genus Mus; species Mus caroli. The sequence goes on from NW_028227266.1 coordinate 49,797,544, forward strand.
ATCTAACCACTATTTCAAAGGGATTTATAACCTAGAAAAACTAGATTTGCTCCAGCCAGGTGGAAAGGACAAATCCACTTTGACAGATGTTACTAATTATATTTCTACAATGTATAAACACACACACCACACTAAATTCTATCCAAATTTTAGAGAAACAGAAATTTACTTTTAATGAGGACTCGATCTTATGTTAATAACTATCTTCTTTATAGTCTACTTAGCAGGTCATAACACTGAATCAGAAGGTTCTAATTTGTCAACTCAAGAACAAGCTTTTTTTTTAATTACTCCCAGTAAATTTTATACTGTGAATAATAAATTTGGGTAAAGCATTTGCTTCAGTTTCTTTCATTTTGGTTAATGAGATCTTCTCAAAAGCAAAGTTTCCTAATGAAAGTAAGAAATCCCCTTGAGGGCTTTGTGGCCTGCCCCGTGTGTTGCTCTGTCTCTGAGCGACCTTCATGTTGCAGAACTCCTCCCCCACCCCACCCCTTTTTTTTTTAAATACAGTAAACACCTTTATTTCATCTTTGTACAGTGTGAATTGTTCTGGTAGAACTGGAAGAAGACTCTAAGGTATCATTTGCAAACTTTGGTTTTAAAATCTGTTTACTTCCCCCACTCCACACCCCCCCCCCACACACACATACTATTAATACTATTAGATTAGAATATTGTTCTTTGTGTCCCTATTAAGATAACATCAGGACACATAAACATATTTTAGATGATATCTTAAAATGTCTTTCAGTATTTTCATTCATCGAAGTAAAAGTAGTGTTTCTATTTTTACCTCACATACCAATATAAAATGTAGGTTTGTGGATATTAAGATTTTAAAACTACTTTTTAAATCTGGGCTTTAGATTACATTAACTTAAATTTAGAAATTATCTTTGCAGTCTGAATAAATTAGCTAAAACCTTCTGAAATAGTCTGTTACTCAGAGGAAAGAAAATGGGTACCATGAAGACTTATTTCTTCTCTACCAGATCACGGGAACTAGATTATTGCTGCCTAGAATTTTCAAATGTAAAGGAAATATTCCGTATCTTTACTCCCAAAATGAAATGACTGAGCTTACAATATCAGAATGTAAAAAATGTTAAGGCCATTCGTGTTGGGATGGCACATCAAATGTGATAGACAGACCCGAGGTGAGTTAACTCAAGAAACAGAATCACAAAGATCTCAACAATCAAGACTTCAGGTAAGACTGTCAACTAGAAACCATCTCCATGAGATTAGTGTGCAAGAAGAGTCAGGATTAGGGGAATAAAAAGTCAAGTTTTGTCTATTAGAAAAAGTTAAGACAGCATATGGGGGAGCCTTCTTGGGTTCCGAGATTCCACCAAGTCTGGTCTGCACAGGTGAGCGTGTGGACTGCAGAGGCTAACACCTTCTGGGACAGGCAGAAGCCACAGAGCTTCTGGGGCAGACCATGTTTCAGGCTCCAGACACCCGGGAACCTTTCCTACCAGAGGAGAGGTGTCCACCCTTCCCAGGAGGGCTTTGCCACAGCATCTGGGGGAAGACATCTTGGTTCCCGGATCCCGCCCAGACTACTCTGCGAAGGTGAGAGTGTGGACTACAGAAGCTACACAGATTCGGGGACAAGCCCTGTTTCCGGCCTTCATCTTCTGCCAGGAGGCAGGTCCGAAAGCCTCTGGCCACCTTCCCTGCAAGAGGAGAGCTTGCCTGCAGAGAGTGCTCTAACCACTAAAACCCAGGAGAGAGCTAGTCTTTCAGGTCTGCTGATAGAGACTGACAGAATCACGAGAGGAACAAGCTCTAACCAGAGACAACTATAACAACTAACTCCAGAGATTACCAGATGGTGAAAGGCAAACATAAGAATCTTACTAACAGAAACCAAGACCACTCGCCATCATCAGAACCCAGCACTCCCACCTCAGCCAGACCTGGGTACCCCAACACACCCGAAAAGCTAGACGCGGATTGAAAAGCATATCTCATGATGATGGTAGAGGACATCTAGAAGGACTTTAATAACTCACTTAAAGAAATACAGGAGAACACTGCTAAAGAGTTACAAGTCCTTAAAGAAAAACAGGAAAACACAACCAAACAGGTGATGGAAATGAACAAAACCATACTAGACCTAAATAGGGAAGTAGACACAATAAAGAAAACCCAAAGTGAGGCAACTCTGGAGATAGAAACTCTAGGAAATAAATCTGGAACCATAGATGCGAGCATCAGCAACAGAATACAAGAGATGGAAGAGAGAATCTCAGTTGTAGAAGATTCCATAGAGAACATCGGCACAACAATCAAAGAAAATGGAAAATGCAAAAAGATCCTCACTCAAAACATCCAGGAAATCCAGGACACAATGAGAAGACCAAACCCACGGATAATAGGAGTAGATGAGAATGAAGATTTTCAATTTAAAGGGCCAGCAAATATCTTCAACAAAATTATAGAAGAAAACTTCCCAAACCTAAAGAAAGACATGCCCATGAACACAACAAGAAGCCTACAGAACTCCAAATAGACTGTACCAGAAAAGAAATTCCTCCCGACACATAATAATCAAAACAACAAATGCACTAAATATAGAATATTAAAAGCAGTAAGGGAAAAAGGTCAAGTAACATATAAAGGCAAGCCTATCAGAATTACACCAGACTTTTCACCAGAGACTATGAAAGCCAGACAATCCTGGACAGATGTTATACAGACACTAAGAGAACACAAATGCCAGCCCAGGCTACTATACCTGGCCAAACTCTCAATTACCATAGATGGAAAAACCAAAGTATTCCACAACAAAACCAAATTCACACATTATGTTTCCACGAATCCAGCCCTTCAAAGGATAATACAGGAAAAAAAAAAATACAAGGACGGAAACCACGTCCTAGAAAAAGCAAGAAAGTAATCCTTCAACGAACCTAAAAGACAGCCACAAAAACAGAATGCCAACTCTAACAACAAAAATAATAGGAAGCAACAATTACTTTTCCTTAATATCTCTTAATATCAATGGACTCAATTCCACAATAAAAAGACAGACTAACAGACTGGCTACACAAACAGGACCCAACATTCTGCTGCTTACAGGAAACCCATCTCAGGAAAAAAGACAGACACTACCTCAGAGTGAAAGGCTGGAAAACAATTTTCCAAGCAAATGGTCTGAAGAAACAAGCTGGAGTAGCCATTCTAATATCGAATAAAATCGACTTCCAACCCAAAGTTATCACAAAAGACAAGGTGGGGCACTTCATATTCATCAAAGGTAAAATCTTCCAAGAGGAACTCTCAATTCTGAATATCTGTGCTTCAAATGCAAGGGCAGCCACATTCATTAAAGAGACTTTAGTAAAGCTCAAAGCACACATTGCACCTCACACAATAATAGTGGGAGACTTCAACACACCACTCTCATCAATGAACAGATCGTGGGAACAGAAACTAAACAGGGACACAGTGAAACTAACAGAAGTTATGAAACAAATGGACTTGACAGATATCTACAGAACATTTTACCCTACAACAAAAGGATATACCTTCTTCTCAGCACCTCATGGTACCTTCTCCAAATTTGACCATATAATTGGTCACAAAACAGGCCTCAACAGATACAAAAATATTGAAATTGTCCCATGCATCCTATCAGATCACCATGGACTAAGGCTGATCTTCAATAACATAAATAATAGAAAGCCAACATTCACGTGGAAACTGAACAACACTCTTCTCAATGATACCTTGGTCAAGGAAGGACTAAAGAAATTAAAGACTTTTTAGAGTTTAATGAAAATGAAGCCAAAACATACCCAAACTTATGGGACACAATGAAAGCATTTCTAAGATGAAAACTCATAGCTCTGAGTGCCTCCAAAAAGAAACTAGAGAGAGAACACACTAACAGCTTGACAACACACCTAAAAGCTCTAGAACAAAAGGAAGCAAATTCACCCAAGAGGAGTAGAAGGCAGGAAATAATCAAACTCAGGGGTGAAATCAACCAAGTGGAAACAAGAAGAACTATTCAAAGAATCAACCAATCACGGAGCTGGTTCTTTGAGAAAATCAACAAGATAGATAAACCCTTAGCCAGACTCACTAGAGGGCACAGGGACAGCATCCTAATTAACAAAATGAGGAAGGAAAAGAGAGACATAACAACAGATCCTGAAGAAATCCAAAACACCATCAGATCCTTCTACAAAAGGCTATACTCAACAAAACAGGAAAACCTGGATGAAATGGATGAATTTCTAGACAGATAGGAGGTACCAAAGTTAAATCAGGAACAGGTTAATGATGTAAACAGTCCTATATCCCCTAAAGAAATAGAAGCAGTCATTAATAGTCTCCCAACCAAAAAAAGCCCTGAACCAGATGGGTTTAGTGCAGAGTTCTATCAGACCTTCAAAGAAGACCTAATTCCAGTTCTTCACAAACTATTCCACAAAATAGAAACAGAAGGTACCCTACCCAATTCATTCTATGAAGCCACAATTACTCTGATACCTAAACCACAGAAAGACCCAACAAAGATAGAGAACTTCAGACCAAGTTCACTTATGAATATTGATGCAAAAATCCTCAATAAAATTCTCGCTAACCAAATCCAAGAACACATCAAAACAATCATCCATCCTGACCAAGTAGGTTTCATTCCAGGGATGCAGGGATGGTTTAATATATGGAAATCCATCAACATAATCCATTATATAAAAAAACTCAGACAAAAACCACATGATCATCTCCTTAGATGCGGAGAAAGCATTTGACAAAATCCAGCACCCATTCATGATAAAAGTCTTGGAAAGATCAGGAATTCAAGGCCCATACCTAAACATGATAAAAGCAATCAACAGCAAACCAGTAGCCAACATCAAAGTAAATGGTGAGAAGCTGGAAGCAATCCCACTAAAATCAGGGTCTAGACAAGGCTGTTCACTTTCTCCCTACCTATTCAACATTGTACTTGAAGTCCTGGCCAGAGCAATTCGACAACAAATGGAGATAAAGGGGATACAAATTGGAAAAGAAGAAGTCAAAATATCACTTTTTGCAGATGATATGATAGTATATATAAATGACCCTAAAAATTCCACCAGAGAACTCCTAAACCTGATAAACAGCTTCAGTGAAGCAGCTGGATATAAAATTAACTCAAACAAGTCAATGGCCTTTCTTGACACAAAGGATAAACAGGCTGAGAAAGAAATTAGGGAAACAACACCCTTCTCAATAGTCACAAATAATATAAAATACCTTGGCGTGACTCTAACTAAGGAAGTGAAAGATCTGTATGATAAAATCTTCAAGTCTCTGAAGAAAGAAATTAAAGAAGGCCTCAGAAGATGGAATGATCGCCCATGCTCATGGATGGGCAGGATCAATATAGTAAAAAAAATGGCTATCTTGCCAAAAGCAATCTATAGATTCAATGCAATCCCCATCAAAATTCCAACTCAATTCTTCAATGAATTAGAAAGGGCAATCTGCAAATTCATCTGGAACAACAAAGAAACCTAGGATAGCAAAAACTCTCAAGGATAAAAAATACCTCTGGTGGAATCACCATGCCTGACTTAAAGCTGTACTACAGTGCAATAGTGATAAAAAAAAAACTGCATGGTACTGGTATAGCAAAAGACAAGTAGACCAATGGAATAGAATTGAAGACCCAGAAATGAACCCACACACTTATGGTCACTTGATCTTTGACAAGGGAGCTAAAACCATCCAGTGGAAAAAAAGACAGCATTTTCAGTAAATGGTGCTGGCACAACTGGTGGTTATCATGTAGAAGAATGCGAATTGATCCATTCCTATCTCCTAGTACTAAGGTCAAATCTAAGTGGATCAAGGAACTCCATATAAAACCAGAGCCACTGAAAGAGGAGAAAGTAGGAAAAAGCCTCGAAGATATGGGCACAGGGGAAAAATTCCTGAATAGAAGAACAATGGCTTGGGCTGTAAGATCGAGAATCGACAAATGGGACCTCATAAAATTGCAAAGCTTCTGTAAGGTGAAAGACACCGTCAATAAGACAAAAAGGCCACCAACAGATTGGGAAAGGATCTTTACCTATCCTAAATCAGATAGGGGACTAATATCCAATATATATAAATAACTCAAGAAGGTGCACTCCAGAAAAATAAAATAACCCCATTAAAAAATGGGGCTTAGAGCTAAACAAAGAATTCTCACCTGAGGAATAACCGAATGGCTGAGAAGCACCTGAAAAAATGTTCAGCATCCTTAATCATCAGGGAAATGCAAATCAAAACAACCCTGAGATTCCACCTCACACCAGCCAGAATGGCTAAGATCAAAAATTCAGGTGACAGCAGATGCTGGCAAGGATGTGGAGAAAGAGGAACACTCCTCTATTGTTGGTGGGATTGCAAGCTTGTACAGCCACTCTGGAAATCAGTCTGGCGGTTCCTCAGAAAATTGGACATAATACTACCAGAGGATCCCACAATACCGCTCCTGGGCATATATCCAGAAGATGTTCCAACCGGTAAGAAGGAAACATGCTCAACTATGTTCATAGCAGCCTTATTTATAATAGCCAGAAGCTGGAAAGAACCCAGATGCCCCTCAACAGCGGAATGGATACAGAAAACGTGGTACATTTACACAATGGAGTACTACTCAGCTATTAAAAAGAATGAATTTATGAAATTCCTAGGCAAATGGATGGACCTGGAGGGCATCATCCTGAGTGAGGTAACCCAATCACAAAAGAACTCACATGATATGTACTCACTGATAAGTGGATATTAGCCCAGAAACTTAGAATACCCAAGATATAAGTTACAATTTGCAAAACACATGAAACTGAAGAATAACGAAGACCAAAATGTGGACACTTTGCCCCTTCTTAAAATTGAGAACAAAACACCCATGGAAGGAGTTACAGAGACAAATTTTGGAGCTGAGACGAAAGGCTAGACCATCTAGAGACTGCCATACCCGGGGATCCATCCCATAATCAGCCCCCAAACGCTGACACCATTGCATACACTAACAAGATTTTGCTGAAAGGACCCTGATATAGCTGTCTCTTGTGAGACTATGTTGGGGCCTAGCAAACACAGAAGTCACAGAAGTCAGCTCATATTCAGCTATTGGATGGATCACAGGGCCCCCAATGGAGGAGCTAGAGAAAGTACCCAAGGAGCTAAAGGGGTCTGCAACCCTATAGGTGGAACAATATGAACTAACCAGTACCCCCCCAGAACTCGTGTCTCTATCTGCTTATGTATCAGAAGATGGCCTAGTCGGCCATCAGTGGAAAGAGAGGCCCATTGTTCTTGCAAACTTTATATGCCTCAGTACAGGGGAAAGCCAGGGCCAAGAAGTGGTAGTCAGGTTGGAGGGGGGGGGGACTTTTGGGGTAGCATTGGAAATGTAAATGAAGAAAATACCTAATTAATTTAAAAAAAGAAAAAGAAAAAGTTAAAAAAAAAAAAAGATTAACCTTAATGGGATTTTCTCCACAAAAAAAAAAAAAAAAAGCCCATAGCACACTGTTTACACCTGTTTATACAGTTTACAGGCCAGGGTCAGCAGTAGCTACCTGCTCACAGACACAGGCCAGGTTAGGACAGCCACCTATGGAGATGCAGTGTGTGCAGAAAGTCAATAGAATGAGCTGCAAAGACAATTGTGATGAAGTCTGAACTGAGATTCTCCACAGATACCCTAAGGTCACCTGAGGGACAGTACCCTCACCATCCCTCAGACTACCCAAGTATACTGAGATGGAAGCAGTCTTCTGGGAGCCATGCCTTGGAATGGGACAAAACGATTTATTCAAAGAGATTATAGCAGAAACTTCCACAAACCTGGACAGAAAATGGACAAACATTAGCATTAGAATCCCATCTAGATATAACCAGAGAACCATTCCCCAGTAAGCCATAGTCAGTGTGGCAAAACTACCAAGCAAAGAATGTTTAGTGCCATAAGGAGAAAACTCTTACTCATGTTTACTACGAAATTAATGTTTTTAGTGATAAAGTCAAGAAAAGCATGGAATTATGTATTTCAAACCCTAGAAGCATTGGCTTACCATTGGTATACCCAGCAAAAGCATCTGAGGTAACTAGAGAAATAAGAACCTCTCAAGATAAGTACCAAGTAAGACAACTCAGTTCAAGCCAGCACCAAAGACGACATAGAAGAAACTACACAACAGTTCCATCCACCAGAACACAAAGCAATATTTCATGAGAGAAATGAGCAAAGAAGAGCTGGGAAGTTAATACACGTCTCTAAGAGTAGACCAGCAAATCCCTAGTCCATACCTGTCCCTACAAAAATGAAACAAAAACAAGAAATAGAAATCACAAACTCAACAATGGCATTAAGTTCGTTTAGTCCCTAGACACAAAGCTCACCCAATATACTCAAATGTAATATGACATTTGAAGATCTAAGATATGACCACGTGATTTCTGTCTTAACAGATGCAGAAAAGGACATTTGACAAAATTGCAACTTTCCTTCATGATAAAAACCCACAGAAACTAGTAACAAAAGAAACATAATAAAATCATGTTCAAAAGAAAGCTAAATCCAACACAGTGGGAGAGACAAAAAATTTACTCTAAAATCTGGGGTGAGACAGGGGTTCCAACTCTCTACTCATTCCATAAAGTACTTAAGACACTTAGCTACTGCAGTAAAACAGGAGAAAAAATGAAGGAAATACTAATAGAGAAAGGGAAGTCAAATTATACACGAGATAACACAAGGGCTGCACCAGAACTCTGAAAAATCAGCATAAAAACCATTTGTTTTCCTATATAACAGTAATGGACATACTGGAAAATGCTCCAATCACAGTAGCTTAAAACTCCAGAGATAAATGAACCATCAAGGTGAAAGACTAGATAAGTAAAAACTTGAAGACACAGAAGTCAAAACATAGACAATAGGGAAACTTGCCATATTTGTGGCTTGACAGAATCTACATCTTAACTATTACTGAAAGATGTCTTCAGATTCAACATAGTCCTCTGTCAAAGCTCTAATCACATTCCTCCAAAACAAATATCCTGAACTTCATATGGAATCACAAAGGACACAAATATCAAAGTCAAATATCACAGGCAATGTTGAAAGTGCCATAACACCTGATCTTAAATTATACAGCGGAGTCATTGTGACAGCAACAGCAGGTCTTTGGCACAAAAATAGATGTGTAAGTCCAGTGCACTAGAACACAGAGCCCAAAAAAAATCTTTGTCAAATATCAGGTTGTTATATGCTATCAAAACTGCACATTATTTAAAGATACAGAAGGTTCAATAAATAACACTGGGAGAGTGAGACACATGCAAAAATGAAATTAGTTACATCTCTCTCATCCTGCTTTAAAAATTCTAAAGCATGGAAAGGATCTTATAAAGCCTGCAAATGCTGAAACGTCTAGAGCAAATATAGGGATGGTAGCTTAAGATAGCAGCAGCAGGGTGAACTCTTTGAAAATGATTCCAGTAGCACAGAAAATAATTTCCAAGTGAGATTGCATCAAGTTAAAAAGCTGCTTCACAGAAGAATAAAAGCAGAGTGAAGAGAAAGGCTACAGAATGAAAAGCAATCTTTGCAACTGCATCTCGGGATGAACATATACTATAGATAAAACAACAACAAACTGTAAACATAGGTCAATAAATGCGCTAATAGTTTTAAAAAGAAGAAATAGAAATAGCCAATAAATATTTGCAAAAGTGTATCATGGAAATATAATTAAAACGACCTTGAGATATGAGCTACTTCCAGTAAGAACCAAACACAAGCTACACGATTCCTGCATGTACACCAAAGGGACTAATCGTTCCCACAGAAACACATGTACACCCATGTTTATTGATACAATATTCACAATAGCTAAGAAATGAAACCATTCTAGTTATACATCAACATACAAATGGTAGAGAAAATGTAGTATTTATACACCATAGAATTTTATTCAACATTACAAAAGAAGGAAATCATGACATTCGTGGGAAACTGGATATCACAGAAACTCATTAAGTAGAACTAATCAGGTTCAGAAAAAGGCCATCTTCCCTCTCAGACATGGGTCCTAGGCTTTAAATAGATCTCATGTTTAATATGAAATCTTATGTAGTAAGATCTTTAAATAGATCACACACACACATATATATACACATACACACACATATATATATGTACATATGTATATATATGAAATTTATATAGAAGCATGAGTCTTTAAATATCCCAAGTACTTGAGTAAATATGAATTCTGGATGTATTATCTAATTTCCAAATATAGTTCAAAGTAGTGGCAAAAATCCCAGCTTCATATGCCCAAAGAATAGGATAAAGAATGCAGACATAAACTCACACAGCTACCTAAGGTAATCAGATTCTTGAGGAAGGTGAAAGAGACATATGTTGGCCAAAGAAGATAACCCCCTTTAAGAAATGGTACCAGAACAACTGGATTGAGACTCTAGCTTACTCTGTACAAAAATCAACTCTGGATAAATCAAACTATATCAAGACTTTTGAAACTACTAGAAGAAAATGTACCAGAAACACCCTCATCCTCATAGTCATGCTGAGGTAATGACTTCTTGGACCGAACTTCAAGTTCTCAGGAAATAACTATGACTGACAACTATAACTGAATTACTGAATTAAATTAAAAAATTTCTGAACAGCAAAGGAAAAATTAGAGTGAAGACACAGCCTTGAGAACAAAAGAAATGCCAGCTGTTTCTCTGAAAGGGGAGGTTGATACTCAGTATATATAAGGAATTTTTAAAAATGAACAACAGTCCAGTTAACATGTGAGCATATTGTTTGAAAAAATATTTCTCCAGCCATAACAGAAAATTTCCCAAACCCATGGAAATAATGTCCATCTAGGTATAGGAGGTGTTTAGAACACCAGATGGACATACCAGAAAAGAACTCCCCACATCCCATTATAGTTAAGACACGAGAACAGAGTGTGGCTCCCAGCACCCGTGTCAGATGGCTCCGAATGCCTGTAGCTCCTGATCTAAGGGATTTAATGTCCTCCTTTGGCCTCTGCAGGCACATTTGTGGTGTACATTTATTTATTTCACAGGTACATATACATGCAAAGATTTTTTTAAAACAAGATAAACTAGCAAAAAAACAAAAAAAAAAAAGAAAATAAGGATCAGAGTAGACACTGATATAACTAAAGAACAATATTTTAAAATTCAGGGAAACTACAGATAGGTTTTCTGAGGAAAAACAAAACTGGCTAGTGTCTAAGATCACAGGCAATGGTGATCACACCTGGCTTGCACATGGGGTTGGGAATCTGAACTCAGGTTCTCACACTTGTGGGACGAGCACTTTCCCTCTGACACATCTGTGTGCTCGGGGTTGATTGAGTGGTTTGTTTTTCTGTTTAATTTTTGCATCCTTGGCCGGGTGTGGTGGTGCATGCCTTTAATCCTAGCACTCAGGAGGCAGAGGCAGGTGGATTTCTGAGTTTGAGGCCAGCCTGGTCTACAAAGTGAGTTCCAGGACAGCCAGGGCTACACAGAGAAACCCTGTCTTGAAAAAAAAAATTTGCATCCTTTTGACCAGAAGGAAATAGCTGTCTCTGAATGCCCCCACCCTCCAAAGTCACTTACAGTGACAGTAATGAACAAGCCTCGGGATGTCAAAAGTGGGACTGCAGAGCCAGTAATTATTTAATGTATTAGATGGTAGAGAGGGCTGAAGCAAACAGTGATGTAGGGAAGGAAGATGGGGCTGACAGGAGCCATGGCCTGAGGAGGAAATCTCTGGCCCAGTGTCCAGGGGGACTCCCTGAGGGAAGCAGGGGTTCTGAGGGCATCTAGGGCAAACACATTCCTGGCAATGAGGAGAACGGGAAATTGCCCAGACATTTGGAACACTTGACATGTGTGCAGCTGAAGGAGAGTAGATCTGACAGCTTAGGTATTTTGTGGTCTATTTTTCCTTCTGTTGCTTCCAGGTTGTGTCAAAAAATTATAAGTATCAACGAAAGCCAGAGCCATCCAAAGTGACCTAAGAAACCTACTGGCCAACCTCAGATGACCTATAGAGCCACATCTGGCAGTTGTCCTGCAAGCAGGAAGCAGCAGGGCGTCGTTTCTCCATGGCCCACATTCGTTCCTCACAGTTGCTGACTGGAAAAGCAGGTCACCCAATGCTTAGAGACTAGCCAGTGGGGCGAGATGCATCCAGGTTGAGACCCAGAGACAGCCTTCCCTTGGCCCTGCTTAAATGTCAAATCCTCTCCACACCGAGAGTCTGAGCTTGTGGCGTTGACTTCCAGTCCTCACAAAAGCCCTGGTACTTCTCTGGCCTTTATCCAGGTGTCACATACCACTGGTTTCACACATGGACTCTGAGCTATGGTAATAGGACAGAAACCCTTGGTTCTTTAAGGACACAAAAGCAATGCTCGGTCCTAAGCAAGCCAGCCAATGTCTGATTCATTTGGCTCTCAGATGAATTCTTGCCTTCCTTCGACATGGTCTCAAGTGCAGGCTACATCCACTGGACAGGTGGCTGGTCTACAATCAAATAGTTCTGTGTCGTGTGGCACCAATCTAAACCGCTGGCCTGGTGCCCAGTAAACGGCTAGGCCACTAGGCTTTTACCCTTCACCCAGCTTAAGGTGCCACAAGTCTGGGTGGGATGTGCCTAAGATCTGGGACCTTCCCACCTATCCCTCAGAGGCAAGGTGCTTGGTTCTGAGGGCAAAGGAGCATACAAAGTGTAGTGCTGAGGGACTGACAGGTAGTCCGGGAGCTCGGTTCCCCTTCTCTTTCAGAGTGACCAGCTAAGGCTCTGACATTCGCCTCAGTCCTACTCTGTGAATGACTGGTCAGTCTACAACAAAGGCTTTCTCTCAGAATCCGAGATTAAGGAAGATGAAGGCCCTAGGCCGCCTGCCTATCTGTCTACAGTGGGCATATTGCATAATGAGAGCTGTCTCCACATCTTCCCGGCAGCTTTGTAACAAAACACCAGGCCACGGCTTCTTATCTTTGCTGTCTTCCTCATCCACCTCCCATCTTCCCTTCTCCCACAGATGCACAGAGAAAACTAAGCAACTCCAGCTTTGAAGCCCTCCAGATTGGCTCTTTTCCCTTAGCACCCATTGTTTGCTGAACTCGCTATTGAGAAAGACCTTTAAGCTGCCCACCCCTCCTCCCACATCTTCAGCCTAGCTTCATTTTCTCCTCTAGCAGGTGGTTAGGCAGTCAGGCCTCCAGGTTCATAGGCTTTGAAGGCCCAACTGGAGTGCGGCAGAGCCCACATTTGAATATATGAACGGGCATTTTCCAGTGGTTAGATCAACTCAGAGGAAATTAAAAACAAGACTTTTCTTAGCTTTTAGACTTTTTAAGTCCACCTCAATCCAGAAGAAATGGCATTTTCTATAGATGCTGAAGCATACATAGAAAGACCTCCATACGCACTGCATTTAACACAATGTCCTCTTGGTCTCTGAGAAAAAAGGTGAATAACTTTAAAACAAGGGTAGAGAAAATTTTTCTCTTCATAATTTCTGCCAGTCTAGGTATTTTCTCAAAGGCATTTCTGCAAAGAACAGAATTTTGGCCACAGCTTGCTGGGGTTCCTCAAAGGTGGAAAAACAGGCCCATAACTTTTTCAGAAAAAACAACAAGTCAAAACAAACAAACAAACAAACACCAAAAAACTGTACAGTCTGCTGGCAGTGTTGGTGCCCTTGACTTTGATCTGTGTTTCCTTCTGAGAAAATCAACCACTTAAATCATAGAAGCGAGATTGTTTGTGGAAAGTGTGTTTTAGCATTTTTGTGATTTTTTTTATTTGCTCTTTCAGAATTTTCTAGGTGTATATTTTAAAATTATATTGGTGGGACTGTTTAGCCATTAAAGGTGAAAGGGCTAGATAGATGCCTTTGGTAGCTTGCTTGGGAGTTCCTGTTGGGTCCTCTTGGTTGTCACCTTCTAGCTCTCGTGTGACCTTCCTACCTGCACAAAGCTCCACAAGGCATTCTGCTCCACAGACTAACATGCCTTAGAGATATTTTTCTAGAAATGCAAATACATATTGAGTCAGATTTTAGTTTTCCCATCTTCCCTTCTGCCTTTCCATAACCCTTCAGGGGGACAGAAAGGCAAAGGATGTTTTTGAGCAAGAGTTACATAGGAATTGCATAGGATGGAGAAGGAGCAGGAAGTGCGAGCAGGATAATGAGCTGTTGTGGGGTTCACAATCACTAAGTTTGAGCCTTCTCAGGGCCATACTCCTGGGCTGCTTTATACCCTCAGAAGATCAAGGCTCCACCATCATATTGCATGCCGTTAGATCCCACTCAACTGTACCTGAGAGCTGGAAAGTGCCTCTCAGTTGAAAATTAGACAACTCATTAAGGAAAAGAGCCAGTCATCAAAATTAAATATGTCTCTTAATCAAATGATAGCATGATGGTGTGAAGGGGATGGTGGTACATCCCGTCACCCCAGCACTCAGGAAGCTGTAGCAGGAGATTCAAGAAACCGACCTGAACTATAGGATACCCTACATCCTGCCTAACTAAAAGGTGATGGACAGATCTGCATCAGACTGCCAGACTTGGGGATGGCAGCTTTACATAAAGCATATCTAACAAGTTTAAACTGAAGAAATACTACACACCAAGCATAGACACAATCCAACTTACAATGTTGGCAAAAAGATCTGAAAAGGTACTTCACCAAAGGGCCTAAACGAATGTCCAATAAACACTTGGGAGATACCCAACATCATTAGTAATAAGAAAATGAAAATGTGGGTAGACAATGACTCTCTCAGAAGACATGGGTTTCTAAATGTACATCTCAGTGCCAGAGTGTTGGATATCCCCCTACAACAAGCTGTTGGGCAGAAGGCCCCAGAGACCCCCTGAAGAACATAGGCAACTGCCATTACTTTTGGTTGCCCACCAAACTTGATGGTAAAGACCCTATTACTGAAGGCATCATAAAGTCAAATACCTGGAACTGACCTGAAAAATTCCTCCCCACTGGCCCCCTCTCAATGGGCCAGAGGTTCCTATGTAGGCTTCTGGGGGAGAAAAGCCATTAATGATCATACTCAGCAGTGAATCCTGCATGCTGCCATATTTAAGATATGCCTGCTGGTACAGTCACACTGGCATGACTGTTGTGGGAGTAGTCAACCACTTTCTGAATCACATGTGGGGCCTACTCCACGAGCAGCAGCCATGTCTAGTACTATGAACCTTGTCAAAAGCCAATGACAGATCATAGTCTGGTGGGGGTTGGGGGGAAAGGGGTTACTACTGTTGTTTTGCTAAATGACATGTTCTCAAACTGCTTTCTAGATATTTGTTTATACTCATCGCTTCATCTGGATTAATGCTGCTCTCGGCCCTAGGAAGAGGGGCTTCCTTTTGCAGTGGACGGTAATTAATGCAGAGACTGATAGCAGGTCTAATTTCTGAGAATGAGTTGCCATTGGGCACTCATCCCTGAATGGGAGGTCTAAATCAACCCCCTCAAGGCTCAGGAAACATCTCTTGGAGGTAAGGGTAAAAATCATACTAGCCAAGGGGATGGGGAAAGAATGCAGAAATGCGGATACCCAGGCTTGACATGACCTTTGTCCTCCTGACCTCACAGCAGCTGTGGTCACTTGCGTAAGACCTGCACACGATCATGCCACTCAGCATTCCAATGTGGACAGGGAAGGGGACTCATGAGGCACTCCCTCTTGCTGGGGAGCTATTGACATGTTGGCTGCTGTGGAAAAGAGAGTCATTTTGTGTAACGGCTTCTGGAAGATTCCCCACCCTTGTGTGCTTGGCCTCATACCCGCGAGCACTCAAGGAAGCACTAATTAGACTCTGGGCCATTTTTACAAAGAAGAGAACATGAAGATAGGGGGAGGACTTATTGAGGAGTAGGACCCAGGAAGAGGGGCAGGGAGGAGTTGGGGGTGAATATGATCAAGACATATTGTATACATGTATGTCATTATCAATAATTTCTAAAATTCCTAATTTATAAAAGCAGAAATGAAAATCTACAATGAGAGCACTCCATACTACTGGAACGGCTAAAATATGAATGATGTCATTAATGTATATGGAGAAACTGGAACTTACACGCTGATATATGAAATCAGGAAACAGATACTTTGGGAAAGTGGCCATTTTTTTATGAAGGGACTGTATTTAGAGACTTACCTCACAGGATTGAATATCTATCCATACTTGTGCAGAAAGACTCATTCCTGTTCTTGTTCATAAGAACCCAAAATTTATGAATGTAGGCCAAGAGACAGAGACAGAGGCAGAGACAGGCAGACAGAGACAGAGACAGAGACAACCACTGGGCCTGAGCTTTTGAAAACTCAAGGCCTACCCACTAGTACCACACTTCCTCCAACAAACCACACCTCCTAATCCCTCCAAACAGCTCTTCTGAGGACCAAGAATTCAAACATATGCACCTATGGGGACCATTCTCACTCAAACCACTGCATTCTACTGTCCAATCCACGTACACCTGTAGCCATAGTATAATGTAAAATGCACTCAGTCCAATTCCAAAGTCTTTTCATAGTCTCAACACTGTTTTAAAGTCCAAAGTTTCTTCTGAGACTCAGAGCAATCTCTTAACTGAAATCCTCTGTAAAAATAAAATCAAAAACAGCAGATCACATGCTTTTAACATCCAATAGCAGAATATGCATTACTATTCCAAAGGGAAGAAAGGGGGAGCACAGGGAGAGAATATTGCACCAAAACAAGATTGAAACCCAGCAGGACAAACTCCAAATGCTACATCTCCGTGCCTGTTATCAAATGCTCTTCAGATCTACAACTCCTTCCACGTTTGTTGGCCACAACAGGCTTCTCTCTCTTGGGGTAGTTCCATTCTCTCTTATCAGCTTTCTTCAGCAGATATCCCATGACTCTGGCATCTCCACCATCTTGGGGTCTCCAATTCAATCCAGATTTCACCTTCACAGCCTCCATACAGGGACACCCCTGCCACAAGCCTGGCCTTGGCACCTTTTCTTAACTACAGAGGAGGATTCCAGAACTCCTTTCCTGTATCCTTGACACCCAATCCAGAACCACATGACCAAAGCTACCAAGTTCTCCTGCTTGCTTGGGCAGGAACCTGGCCTCTTCCTTGAATTACATCTGCATAAACTTTCCATTGTTGTTTAGGCCTGTGAAATCCCTCACACCTTTCCCTTGGGAGATGGGGGGGGTAGCTTTGCTGGGGTGGGTTGCAGGATTAGCTGGGTTGCAGGATTAGCTGGGTGGGGCCTTGCCCAGGGGTTTCCACTCCCTTTACTGCATTAAGCATCAGACATTGCTTTAACATTTTCATCACCTAGAGCACAAGATTTGGCTCCAACATTACATTTCCTGATGCTCCTTTTCTCCCCAAACTGTACTTTATATTTCTCTTTGCCTCAGATTGCTCTCTTGCATTGTAGATTTACATACGAGTACTCACTAATAATGTAGCATAGTCAATACTAGGCTGTCTTGAAATTCTTCTGCCAACGATTTTATTTTAGTCTAAAAGTCTTCAACTTAGCCTCAAGCAGTTTCTTTCTATGGACAAGAGCAAGAATGGTCTGTAGCCCCGCTGTTAATATTGTTCCCCTCTGAATCCCCTTGACCTGGGCTTCCACAGACCAAATTGCCCTCAGCACCATTGTCTTCCATGCTCTGACTAGGATGGCCAATTAAGAATTTAACCACTTTCCTAATCTAATGTCAAAAGTCCACATTCCACCAACAAGCAGCATAGCCTGTCACAAAAATACCCCAGTCCCTGATATTGTCTTAGTGGCCTCCTGCTATGATGAAGTACCAAGGCAACTTAGAGGAAGAAAGCATTTAACTGGGGCTTACAATCCATGGCAGAGTTCTGTGGCAGCTAGACAAGCATGGTCACAGAGCTAAGAGTATCTGATCTCCAAGGTGCAGGTCAAAGGGAATGCGGCAGAGGGTAGGAAGCAAGGACGTGGTGGAAGAAGAGATGAAGAGAGAAGGTACTACCCTGTCATGGGCTTTTGGAACTTCAAAGCCCAACCCCAGTGGCACACTTTATCCATCCAGGCCATGCCTATTCTAACAAGGCCACACCTCCTAATCCTTCCCAAACAGTTGCAGTAGCTGAGGACCAGACATTTAAATACACGATCCTGTAGAGGTCATCTCATTCAAATCACCATACTCTCATTCGCCCAGCTAATAATTCCTGAACACCTATGGTGTAGTTTACATGATAGGACGAATCACCTGCAGACTTAGCCCTGAGAAGTGCTCAGTGCAAAACCATAGATGTGAGTACAAGTCACTTAAGACAGAGACAGCAAGCAACAAGCATAGGTGGTAGGGCCAGTCCAGAGGAGAGAGGGATTGCTTCCAACTGCAGCTGGGCTATCCAGAACTCTCACTAGTCATTTTGTATTTTCTCATTTGGTCCAATGCTAGATAGATAGATAGCAGGGCACTATTATCAATGCTGGTAATATGACTGAATGAGATCATTTGTCATATCCTGATGAGAAACGACAAAAGTACATTATTGTGAAACACTGTCTTATAGGTATGGCATAGGCACTGCAATCTTGAACTCTCCACAGCTGTAATTAACTACACAAGATCAGGTGATTCCCTTAAGGAAAAGGGAAAGGTTCGTGACACTCCACAGGCACACACACCCAAGACCGTAAAGGCAGTGCACTGCTGCTGAGGGTAAGAGTGGAAAGGGGTCATGAGGTATGGCCTATAGGCAATTAGTAGTGGCTGGAGAAGAGATAGACATTTTCTTCAGTGGTGTAGATTGTCCATGCTCATTTAAGTAAACTTACTTAAATTCGTTGGAATCAGAAGAGAAGGAGAAGAGAAATAACTAGTAACAGTGGACAAATATCATCCAAATAAATTATCTACATCTAACACATTATTATATACAATCAGTACATCCTAATTTTAAAACACAAGGGGCAAAGTGTGGTACCAGGTGGTGACTGGTCTGAATTCTTCAGTCATCTTTGGACAACAGAGCAGGCCATTTCCCTCAGCTGCAGTGGTCCCCACCTCAATGGGAAATTGAGTCCTCAGCAGCCAGCAGCCATACTTAACGACCACCACCATGTGCCCCCACCCTGGCCCAAGTCAGCTGAACCCCCCCTCCCCCTGTGGGACCTTGCTTCATCAGCCACGCAGGCCCCTCGGCTCTCCACCTTTGTGCCCATCATTCAATAACTTCCACTCTGTTCACAGATGTTTGTTTGTTTTTACTTTCTCACAGTTCTAAAGCTCCTCGGCTATTCCCCAGTGGGTATTAGGCAAGATCTCATCTGGATTCATCCAGTTACCATGTAAGGAGTCACAGAAATTGCATGATAGAATGACCATGCTCCCGTGACCACAGAACTACCACTCATTATGGAACTATATCAATCACTTCTTTGTAACAAATGCTGACAAGAAGCAACATAAGGACAGACTTGAAGGAACAGTCCACCGTAGTGGAGAATATGTGCTGGCAGGAACGGCTTTTAGCAGTTTGGAACTCAAATATCAGCGGGCCAAAGGTAGAGAAGAGGAACCCAGGCACTCACCTGGCTGTATTCACTTTCCAATTTCATTTAGTTCAGGAACCCAGCCTGTGGAATAGCATACCACCACATCCAGAAGTCCCTGCACCCCCACCCCTGCCCCCCAGGTCAATGCTTTCTGGAAACACCCTCACAGATGTTCACCAAAAAAAAATGTTTTAGGTACTTCTTAACCCAATCAAACTTACAAGTGAAATGGACCATTGGAGGTCCTTACGTCTTACCTCAAGTGTTAAGACAAAACCCATGCCACCCACCACAAGTGCTTCGTTTTGTTGCCAGACTGCTTAGTACTTGCCTCTGTGCACATTCCCTCTATCATCCCACCTGTCTCACCGCATGCTATGCCTCACTGGTTTGCCTGTAAAATACCCTTCTTGCACTGGATTCAATGTCATAGTGGCCCTAAATGTTGATATTCCTAAGATATGTCCTGAGCTCTCTGCTCACCTCTCTGTTACATCTTAAATCTAAACACAGCATATATTCTGGAGACTTCATCTTCTGATGAGAATGAAATATCTTGAGATACTGATGACCCAGACATCACTAGCATGTGACAAAGATGCACAGCATGTACACAGAGACTGGAGCGTGTAAATTGATGGGATCTGGTCAGTTCTATGAATTACGTCATCGTCTGTGCCTTGCTCTCAACACTGTGCTCGTATAAAACACAAGCATTAAAAGTCTGGGAGAGAGACTGCATTAGTTAGGGAAGCAGAAACCGGCCTGAGTAGGGCCACAGGCCTCATCCGGCCGGAACAGCACCAGGGTAGCTAGAGCGCAGGGTCGGCTGACACCCGCCAGCTACCCACGACCCCCGCCACAGGATTTTGAGACTGCTGGTGAGTGAAACACAGCTTCTGCTCCAGTCCAATCACATGGGACCTGAGACTGCTTTGGTTGGGGAGGCAGAAATCCGGCCTACATAGGGCCACAAGCCTCTTCCGGTCAGAAAAGCACCTGGGTAGCTAGGGTGCAGGGTCGGCTGACACCCGCCAGCTACCCACGACCCCTGCCACAGGATTTTGAGACTGCTGGTGAGTGGAACACAGCTTCTGCTCCAATCTTTAAACAGTGACAACGACAACAACTAACCCCAGAGATTACCAGATGGCGAAAGGTAAACGTAATAATCTTACTAACAGAAACCAAGACCACTCACCATCATCAGAACCCAGCACCCCCACTTCGCCCAGTCCAGGGCACCCCAACACACCGGAAAAGCTAGACACGGATCTAAAAGCATATCTCCTGATGATGGTAGAGGACTTCAAGAAGGACTTTAATAACACACTTAAAGAAATACAAAGGAACACTGGTAAACAGGTAGAAGACAGTAAAGAGGAAGCACAAAAATCCCTTAAAGAATTGCAGGAGAACACTGCTAAAGAGTTACAAATCCTTAAAGAAAAACAGGATAACCTAATGAAACAGGTAGAAGTCCTTACAGAAAAACAGGAAAACACATCCAAACAGATGATGGAAATGAACAAAACCATACTAGACCTAAAAAGGGAAGTAGACACAATAAAGAAAACCCAAAATGAGGCAACACTGGAGATAGAAACCCTAGGAAAGAAATCTGGAACCATAGATACGAGCATCAGCAACAGAATACAAGAGATGGAAGAGAGAATCTCAGGTGCAGAAGATTCCATAGAGAACATCGGCACAACAATCAAGGAAAATGTAAAATGCAAAAAGATCCTAACTCAAAACATCCAAGAAATACAGGACACAATGAGAAGACCAAACCTACGGATAATAGGAGTGGATGAGAATGAAGATTTTCAACTCAAAGGACCAGCAAACATCTTCAACAAAATTATAGAAGAAAACTTCCCAAATCTAAAGAAAGAGATGCCCATGAACATACAAGAAGCCTACAGAACTCCAAATAGACTGGACCAGAAAAAAAATACCTCCCGACACATAATAATCAGAACAACAAATGCTCTAAATAAAAATAGAATACTAAAAGCAGTAAGAGAAATAGGCCAAGTAACATATAAAGGCAAGCCTATCAGAATTACATCAGATTTTTCACCAGAGACTATGAAAGCCAGAAGATCCTGGACGGATGTTATACAGACACTAAAAGAACACAAATTCCACCCCAGGCTACTATACCCAGCCAAACTCTCAATTAACATAGATGGAGAAACCAAAGTATTCCAGGACAAAACCAAATTCACACATTATCTCTCCACGAATCCAGCCCTTCAAAGGATAATAACAGAAAAAAACCAATACAAGGACAGGAACCACGCCCTAGAAACAACAAGAAGGTAATCCCTCAACAAACCTAAAAGAAGACAGCCACAAGAACAGAATGCCAACTTTAACAACAAAAATAACAGGAAACAACAATTACTTTTCCTTAATATCTCTTAATATCAATGGACTCAACTCCCCGATAAAAAGACATAGACTAACAAACTGGCTACACAAACAAGACCCAACATTTTGCTGCTTACAGGAAACTCATCTCAGAGAAAAGGATAGACACTACCTCAGAATGAAAGGCTGGAAAACAATTTTCCAAGCAAATGGCATGAAGAAACAAGCTGGAGTAGCCATTCTAATATCTGATAAGATTGACTTCCAACCCAAAGTCATTAAAAAAGACAGGGAGGGACACTTCATACTCATCAAAGGTAAAATCCTCCAAGAGGAACTATCAATCCTGAATATCTATGCTCCAAATACAAAGGCAGCCACATTCATTAAAGAAACTTTAGTAAATCTCAAAGCACACATTGCACCTCATACAATAATAGTGGGAGACTTCAACACACCACTTTCACCAATGGACAGATCATGGAAACAGAAACTAAACAGGGACACAGTGAAACTAACAGAAATTATGAATCAAATGGATCTGGCAGATATCTACAGAACATTCTATCCTAAAACAAAAGGATATACCTTCTTCTCAGCACCTCATGGTACCTTCTCCAAAATTGACCACATAATTGGTCACAAAGCAGGCCTCAACAGATACAAAAATATTGAAATTGTCCCATGCATCCTATCAGATCACCATGGACTAAGGCTGATCTTCAATAACAAAATAAATAATAGAAAGCCAACCTTCACGTGGAAACTGAACAACACTCTTCTCAATGATACCTTGGTCAAGGAAGGAATAAAGAAAGAAATTAAGGACTTTTTAGAGTTCAATGAAAATGAAGCCACAACATACCCAAACTTATGGGACGCAATGAAAGCATTTCTAAGAGGAAAACTCATAGCTCTGAGTGCCTCCAAAAGGAAACTAGAGAGAGCACACATTAGCAGCTTGACAACACACCTAAAAGCACTAGAACAAAAGGAAGCAAATTCACCCAAGAGGAGTAGACGGCAGGAAATAATCAAACTCAGGGGTGAAATCAACCAAGTGGAAACAAGAAAAACTATTCAAAGAATCAACCAATCAAGGAGCTGGTTCTTTGAGAAAATCAACAAGATAGATAAACCCTTAGCCAGACTCACTAGAGGGCACAGGGAAAGCATCCTAATTAACAAAATCAGAAATGAAAAAGGAGACATAACAACAGATCCTGAAGACATCCAAAACACCATCAGATCCTTCTACCAAAGGCTATACTCAACAAAACTGGAGAAACTGGATGAAATGGAGAAGTTCCTAGACAGATACCAGGTACCAAAGTTGAATCAAGATCAGGTTAATGATCTAAACAGCCCTATATCCCCCAAAGAAATAGAAGCAGTCATTAATAGTCTCCCAACCAAAAAAAGCCCAGGACCAGATGGGTTTAGTGCAGAGTTCTATCAGACCTTCAAAGAAGATCTAATCCCAGTTCTTCACAAACTATTCCACAAAATAGAAACAGAAGGTACTCTACCCAACTCATTCTATGAAGCCACAATTACTCTGATACCTAAACCACAAAAAGACCCAACAAAGATAGAAAACTTCAGACCAATATCCCTTATGAATATTGATGCAAAAATCCTCAATAAAGTTCTTGCTAACCGAATCCAAGAACACATCAAAACAATCATCCATCCTGACCAAGTAGGTTTCATCCCAGGGATGCAGGGATGGTTCAATATACGGAAATCCATCAACGTAATCCAGTATATAAACAAACTCAAAGACAAAAACCACATGGTCATCTCGTTAGATGCGGAAAAAGCATTTGACAAGATCCAACACCCATTCATGATAAAAGTCTTGGAAAGATCAGGAATTCAAGGCCCATACCTAAACATGATAAAAGCAATCTACAGCAAACCAGTAGCCAACATCAAAGTAAATGGTCAGAAGCTTGAAGCAATCCCTCTAAAATCAGGGACTAGACAAGGCTGTCCACTTTCTCCATACCTATTCAACATTGTACTTGAAGTCCTAGCCAGAGCAATTCGACAACAAAAGGAGATCAAAGGGATACAAATTGGAAAAGATGAAGTCAAAATATCACTTTTTGCAGATGATATGATAGTATATATAAGTGACCCTAAAAATTCCACCAGAGAACTCCTAAGCCTGATAAACAGCTTCGGTGAAGTAGCTGGATATAAAATTAACTCAAACAAATCAATGGCCTTTCTCTACACAAAGAATAAACAGGCTGAGAAAGAAATTAGGGAAACAACACCCTTCTCAATAGTCACAAATAATATAAAATATCTTGGCGTGACTCTAACTAAGGAAGTGAAAGATCTGTATAATAAAAACTTCAAGTCTCTGAAGAAAAATTATAGAAGATCTCAGAAGATGGAAAGATCTCCTATGCTCATGGATTGGCAGGATCAACATTGTAAAAATGGCTATCTTGCCAAAAGCAATCTACAGATTCAATGCAATCCCCATCAAAATTCCAAATCAATTCTTCAACGAATTAGAAAGTGCAATCTGCAAATTCATCTGGAATAACAAAAAACCTAGGATAGCAAAAACTCTTCTCAAGGATAAAAGAACCTCTGGTGGAATCACCATGCCGGACCTAAAGCTTTACTACAGAGCAATTGTGATAAAAACTTCATGGTACTGGTATAGTGACAGACAAATAGACCGATGGAATAGAATTGAAGACCCAGAAATGAACCCACACAGCTACGGTCACTTGATCTTCGACAAGGGAGCTAAAAACATCCAGTGGAAGAAAGACAGCATTTTCAACAAATGGTGCTGGCACAACTGGTTGTTAACATGTAGAAGAATGCGAATCAATCCATTCCTATCTCCTTGTACTAAGGTCAAGTCTAAGTGGATCAAGGAACTTCACATAAAACCAGAGACACTGAAACTTATAGAGGAGAAAGTGGGGAAAAGCCTTGAAGATATGGGCACAGGGGAAAAATTCCTGAATAGAACAGTAATGGCTTGTGCTGTAAGATCGAGAATTGACAAGTGGAACCTCATGAAACTGCAAAGCTTCTGTAAGGCTAAAGACACCATCAATAAGACAAAAAAAACACCAACAGATTGGGAAAGGATCTTCACCTATCCTAAATCAGATAAGGGACTAATATCCAATATATATAAAGAACTCAAGAAGGTGGACTCCAGAAAGTCAAATAACCCCATTAAAAAATGGGGCTCAGAACTGAACAAAGAATTCTCACCTGAGGAATACCGAATGGCTGAGAAGCACCTGAAAAAATGTTCAACATCCTTAATCATCAGGGAAATGCAAATCAAAACAACCCTGAGATTCCACCTCACACCAGTCAGAATGGCTAAGATCAAAAATTCAGGTGACAGCAGATGCTAGCGAGGATGTGGAGAAAGAGGAACACTCCTCCATTGTTGGTGGGATTGTAAGCTTGTACAACCACTCTGGAAATCAGTCTGGCGGTTCCTCAGAAAATTGGACATAGTACTACCGGAGGATCCAGCAATACCTCTCCTGGGCATATATCCAGAAGATGTCCCAACCGGTAAAAAATACACATGCTCCACTATGTTCATAGCAGCCCTATTTATAATAGCCAGAAGCTGGAAAGAACTCAGATGTCCCTAAACAGAGGAATGGATACAGAAATTATGGTACATCTACACAATGGAGTACTACTCAGCTATTAAAAAGAATGAATTTATGAAATTCCTAGCCAAATGGATGGACCTGGAGGGCATCATCTTGAGTGAAGTAACACAATCACAAAAGAACTCACACAATATATATTCACTGATAAGTGGATATTAGCCCAAAACTTAGGATACCCAAGATATAAGATACAATTTGCTAAACGCATGAAACTCAAGAAGAATGAAGAGCAAAGTGTGGACACTGTGCCCCTTCTTAGAATTGGGAACAAAACACCCAGGGAAGGAGTTACAGAGACAAAGTTCGTAGCTGTGATGAAAGGATGGACCATTTAGAGACTGCTGTATCCAGGGATCCATCCCATAAGCAGCTTCTAAACGCTGACACCATTGCATACACTAGCAAGATTTTGCTGAAAGGACCCAAATATAGCTGTCTCTTGTGAGACGATGCCGGGGCCTAGCAAACACAGGAGTGGATGTTCACAGTCAGCTATTGGATGTATCACAGGGCTCCCAATGGAGAAGCTAGAGAAAGTACCCAAGGAGCTAAAGGGATCTGCAACCCTATTATCGGAACAACATGATGTACTAACCAGAACCCCAGAGCTCTTGTCTCTAGCTGCATATGTATCGAAAGATGGCCTAGTCGGCCATCACTGGAAAGAGAGGCCCATTGGACTTGCAAACTTTATATGCCCCAATATAGGGGAATGCCAGGGCCAAAAGAATGGGAATGGGTGGGTAGGGAAGTGGGGGGCGCTATGGGGGACTTTTGGGATAGCATTGGAAATGTAACTGAGGAAAATATGTAATACAAATATTAAAAATTAAAAAAAAAAAGTCTGGGAGAAGTGCTGGAGGGGAATCACTGAACCTTTCTTTGCAACTCTGTCCCAGGAGATCTATACTTCAAGATCAAAATTAAAACCCAAAACAGATACATGTTTGTGAAAAATAAACACATAGCAAGAAAAGCCTTCCATGAGTCTCCACTTTTCCAAAGACAAAAATACTGATTTATTTGTTACACACTCAGGGCCCTACATGATGAGCCCTTGAAGTCTGTGTCTAGTTCATCATCCTTAGACTTGACATCCATGCTTTAGATGGGTACTGAGAACCCACACACTAAAACACAGTTCTAAGCAAAACGGATAAGGTGCCTGCAACCAAGAACCTGAGAGAGCCAGTTAAGCAGTTTGTGCTTCCCTGCACTTGTGATCCACCACTCTCCCCCATGCTATCACATCATTCAATCATAAACAAACACTCCCCCAAGCACTTCCCTGTGCCCTGCCGCAGCTGTGCTGGAGTTACAGCTGTGACCCACAAAGCAAGGCCTCTGCCCCAGGAGTCTCACATTAGTGAGAGAGAGGTGATCCAAAACCAGATGGGAAGACACAGGAGGAGGAGATTTAAGGCTGTGATCCAGGGAGTGGAATAGGCTAGTGGACCAAGCAAGCATCCCTCCAGCTGGTGTTCTCTAAATGCTCTAAACGCATACCCAGATGACAAGAAAGGACTTGACATAAGGGAAGACGTTGGTTCAAGGCTTAAGAAATGTTTGACCTTGTTAAGGAGTAAAAAGGTTATTGTGAGGCAAAGGAGGAGGAAGAGGTAATAAAAGTGGAGAGAATCAGAAAGGTGCGCAGGAGCGGGTTGCAAAGGGCTCTGGTTATCCGGAAGGCGTAGATGCGGCTTGCATGTAGCCACGCGGGACGCGGCTTGATCAGGAGAGTAGACTCAGAGAAAACGTACTGCCACGGTACTGAACACGAGTGGGGGTTGGGTGAGGAAGAGAAAAGCTAGAGTCCAGAGATGCCAGGGGTTCTAAAGAGTCTCCATGGGGCCTTGTTCTCCCTCGCCCCGCCGTTAAGGTTTCTGGTTTTGCCTTCCTGACTGGACAGGTGCTGACAGAGCAGAGGGACGTTGTAGTATTCCTTCTTGGTTCCCTCGCGCCTACGAAGTTTATAAATTAATTGCTCGTGTTCAGCTTGGGGAGAAAGGAATGGAGATCGAGGAAGGTTTTAGAAAGTAAATGGCATTTGAGGTAAACCACTAAGGAGGGGGAAATTAGACACATGGGACTCGGGAGGGTGGAGAGGGCAGTGTGTTGAAAGGGGGGAGAGAAGACGGGGATGTGGGGGTGAGCACAGCAATGCTGGGATCTGCTGAGGCCGAGCCTAAGAAAAGGTAAATTGGAAAGACTAGAAAACTGGATTAGGGTGGGATTAGGGCAATTTCTTAAAAGCTTTTTTTATCTAAGGACAGAAGGGAGCTACTACACGTTTTCCAGCAGAGGAATGAGGGGGGAAAAAAATGAATCCTCTAAGAAACTTAAAATGAAGCTGCTGGAATAAGGAAGGATGAGAACCAGGAAAGGCAAGAATATGTGAGTTCAGGATAAGGGTGGCGGTGAGTCACCCGGAACAGCCGCTGCTCTTCCCCCGGAGCAAAGCATGACCTTTCTGAAAGCCTGCATTCATGCCATTACAGGATATTTATTTGTGGACTTACAGCGACAGCAAGTCGCCACGACTTGTACCTGCTCCCTGTACGCTGCGACAGCTGAGTAGACTGTATGGTGATTTACAGCAGTAGAGTCTAGAAGTCCAAGTGGGGCACTGGCACGGGGGAGCGTCCTTGCCGCATGCTCAAACCGCACAAACACAAGAGAAAGAAGGCGAGCCCTTCAGCTCTTTTATAAGGGTTATAACTCCAGTCCCGGTGAAGGGAGCCCTTGTTGTCCAATCTTCTCAGAAGGGCCTCACCTGTTGAAAGTACCGGTTCGCCATGAAAGTGTAGCACCTGTATTTGGGCGGACACGCCCTTGTTTAAGCCATAGCATTTCTGAAAGTGCTTATTCCAAATGAAGTGCTCATCATCCAGAACATGAGAAAATTAGAAAGGGCTAAGAGGCAACATCAGAAGGCAGACCAGGGGCAGGGGAGAGGCAGGGTGCAAAACAAGCTTGGCTGTGAGGAGGTGTTTGTGTTCTCTTTGCATTTTTCTTCTCGTGGTCTAGTTGCCATCCACGTGCAGCATTGGTTGTTTTTCCACGAAGATGCTCAGCTGATTTACTCCCTGCCAGCTGTTGCTGAGTGCTTCCTCCATCACAGGGCACCTCTCTCCCACCGTGCTTGGAGCACTGGTGGGGAACAGAGCTCTGCCTCAGGTTCCTCTCTGCCCTCCATTCCACCACCATCTCTTCCTGCCCTTGTCTGTGTATATAGCCTGAGCCTCAGAAGAAGAACAGGAGCTGATGGTTAACAGGCACTAGAAGTTTTTTATTTTTAACATGCAAAATGTTTTTCTAACATAATCTATCTTCATAGAAAGTCTATAAGATAGTCGAAATTATGGTTCCCATTTCACAGATGGCAAAGCTGACAGGCAGCTAACACACATATGTGTGGAGGATCTGACCCAGGTCAGTGACCCTAAACACAGATCATCAGTATTGCTTTTATAACCCTAAAGATATAGGAAGGTGTTCACTTAAAACTAGCTCCACATACATCGCTAGAGACCCAGCAGAAAGTCCTGTCACTCCATCTCCACCTGACACTGGTGTGCCCTCTTCTGTACATGCTTAACCTTCTGCCCACACAAAGTTACAGTTTCTAAAATTCACATACCGTGACAACAAATGTATCCATTTAATTAACTTATTTTGGAAATCTCTTTTTAGGAAAACATTACATGAGTGGATATTTTGGTCTTTTCTAGTGCCCTGTTTTATATATATATATATATATATATATATATATATATATATAATGTATATATATATATATATATATATATAATGTATATATATATAATACATATTATACATATATAATACACATATATACATATACACATATACATATATATTCTAGTATTTGATACATGTGTCATGCGAAATACTTTTAAGATACAGACTTAAAAATGGGACTTCTCAGTGTTTGGGGTTTTATTGTTATTGGTTTGTTTGTTTTGTTTCCTGGTCTTTTTTGTTTGGTTGGTTTGGTTTTGATTTTTTTGAAACAGTGTCTTATGGCTGGCTTTGACAATTCCTCCGTAGTGGAGGCGGTCTTTGAACTCGCGTTCCTGCCGTTTCTCCCTCCTAAGGGTGGGGGGTAAGAGCTGTTTACTCTGGGTGGAGACACGGGAGTGTGATGAGGCATTTATTCTCTACACCTTTGAAATATTTCATAATTAAAACGTCACTTTGAGTTGAAGGGTTATGATTTTTTCTTTTTGCCTGCCGTTGTCAGTAGCTTAAATTAAGACTTAGGAGCAAGATCTGTTAAAAAAAGATGTCCAGATTAAAATAACCTTAACATAAATGTACCATTCCAAAGAAAATCAAATTTACTAGAGATAAATTAAAGGTTAAAAATGATTTTTTTTTATGCACACAAGCTACAGAGGCATGTTTAGAAATAGCCTTAATATAAAGATGTCAGCTGGGATGAGAAGGCATGGGTTGGAATGGACAAAACAGAAGCATGAGGCCTATGTTTATTTTTAATACACAGAACTTGGCTTCAACTAGCCAAAGCTCTATGGTTGTGAGCAACAGAAACTTACTGACTGAAGCACAAAAGGGAATGTGTTAGAAAGCTGATGTCAAAGAGGCCAGGAGGCTGCAGAGCCAGGATGGGCTCCATAAACACCTGGAGGACCAGGCAGCACGGACCAGGGAGAAGTTAGGTGAAAAGTTGGCAGAGGCTGAGCCTCCATGGCTACAGAGACATGGCCAGGGCCACAAGAAGCACTACCGTTCCCATTAGACCCCAAACTGGCTGGGCTGACTAAGCCAAAGCTCCTGGTGCCTTCCTACCTTCAAAAGAGCAAACACGGGTCAAAGTGAACTATATTTAGGTAGGACAGTATAAAACTGGCTTTCACTGAGCAGCATGGCCAGGGCTGGCTGCTCTCCATAAACTGAAGAGTGAATTCACACCTTGCAGAGTCCCCTAAAGCTGCTAATCTTAGTTAAGTGTACTGACTTGTTTTGTGTGTCAACTTGACACAGGCTGGAGTTATCACAGAGAAAGGAGCTTCAGATGGGGAAGTGCCTCCATGAGATGCATCTGTAAGGCATTGTCTCAATTAGTAATCAAGGGGCCTCCCCCTTGTGGATAGTACCATGTCTGGGCTGGTAGTCTTGGGTTCTATAAGAAAGCAAGCTGAGCAAGTCAGTAAGAAACACCCCTCCATGACCTCTGCATCAGCTCCTGCTTCCTGACCTGCTTGAGTTCCAGTCCTGACTTTTTTTAGTGATAAATAGCAATGTGGAAGAGTAAGCTGAATAAACCCTTTCCTCCCCAACTTGCTTCTTGGTCATGATGTTTGTGAAGGAATAGAAACCCTGACTAAGACAGTTAAGGTTTTACTACTGTGAACAGATACCATGACCAAGGCAACTCTTATAAAGAAAATGCTTAATTCGGACTGGCTTACAGGTTCAGAGGTTCAGTCCATTATCATCGAGGCAAGAGCATGCACTGTACAGGCAGATGTGAGACTGGAAGAGCTGAAATTTCCACCTCTTGTTCCGGAGGCAGCTAGGAGAAGACTGACTTCCAGGCAGCTAGGATGAGGGTCTTTAAGCCAATGCCCACAGTGACACACTTCCTCCACAAAGGCCGCACCTCCAAATAGTGCCACCCTCTAGGCCAAGCATATTCAAACCACCACACTGCTCACATACCTTTCAGGCACCAAGAAGTTACAAATGGCCCAGGAGGACCTAAGGGACACTGAGCAACAGTGGATATCTGTCGTAAATGGAGACTGGATTTTAAAGACATGACTCTGATCATACTTGGCCCTGAGTTAACCTTGAATAAGAAAATTTACAAATAATAATGCAATATGAAGACAGGCCTAGTCTGGGTGTCTCTCTCTGAAGACCATTGAGCCACCAGTCCTGGACATTTACTAATTCTGGAAACAATGCTCTTGTAATGTTAGTTGTGTGTGTGTGTGTGTCTGTGCGCGTGTGGTATGGTGTGTGTGTATGTGGGTGGGTACATGTGTGCATGTGGATATGCATCTGTGGAAGTCCTCACCTCATCTTTGAGACAGAGTCACTCACTGAACCTGGAGTTCCTTGACTGGCTAGGCTGGCTGGACCATGTGTGCCAGGGAATTGCCTGTATCTGCCTCTACCTGTCTTCCGTGCTAGTGTTACAGATGCAGGTCATTACTGGCTGTTGTGTCTGTGCTGAGGATCTGAACTCAGGTCTTCACTAACACAGCAGTCACTCTACTTAGTGAGACATCTCCCTGGCTCCTAGTTGAGTTTTCTGTGGCATGCATCTAAGGAATGTGGATCATTTCAAATGATGAAAAGTGCTTCTCTTTATCACCAAATACAAAAACACTATGAAAGCCAGCCTCTAGACACCCTATCAGGAAATACCATGGGGGCTGGAACTCAGTGATAGAATGCTTACCCAGAATGTTTGTGACCCTAGGTCAAAAACCAAGAATCACCTACTTCATATAACCCTGTGTGTGTGTGTGTGTGTGTTCATTTTACACTGAAATATATATATATGTGTGTGTGTGTTCATTTTACACTGAAATATATATATATATATATATGTGTGTGTGTGTGTGTTCATTTTACACTGAAATATATATATGTGTGTGTGTGTGTGTTCATTTTACACTGAAATATATATATATATATATATGTGTGTGTGTGTGTGTGTATTCATTTTACACTGAAATATATATATATATGTGTGTGTGTGTGTGTGTGTGTGTGTGTATGTGTGTGTTCATTTTACACTGAAATATATATATATATGTGTGTGTGTATGTGTGTGTGTATTCATTTTACACTGAAATATATATATATATGTGTGTGTGTGTGTGTACAATGAATATATATGTGTATATGTGCATATATACATATATACATACACTGAATATATACAAGTTTATATGTGTTGGAAAACTATACTGTATGCTATGCCACATTAGTATTATAATTACTACATTCATTTTAAAATGTAAAGAGAAAGAATGCCAAGCACAAGAGCTCAGGCTTGCAATCCTAGCATACAAGAGTTAAGGCCAGCCTGGGCTACAGAATGAGACCTGTCTCAAAGCCCATTTTTTTTATAAGAAAAAAGAATACTGCTATAATGTGAGAAGGGTTTCTCACTGCTGGGCTGTACAAAATAGTTAGCATAAGTATAAATAAATGTTCTTTCCTGAGAGGGAAGAACTCTAGTTGACAGATTAATTAACACTTCTTGTTGTTGTCTTGCTAATAAAGGAAAGGCTAGTTTCTTTCTTCATAGAAAAGAATTGTCAGAGCCAATACGGCCTGAACTCGTGACCAGCCTCCTTTGCTTCAGGTACCTTCCCAATTACACACCTTGCTTTAACTTTCTACACAACTGGAAGATTGTGTGCTCAACTGGAAGATGAATAAATGAATGTCTTAAATAAACACTAACTAAACATTCTCCAGAATTCTACTAAGGATGCCAGACCCAGTTTAAGAGTTCCTACCATGAGAGCAAAGCTAACAAGATGGCTCAGTGTGTAAAGGTACTTACTGAAAAGCCTGACTTAGGGAGTTCAATCCCTAAGTCATCTTGTAAAAGGAAAGAGCTAACTCCCATGTGTTATCCTCTGAATCCACACTCACGCATGTGCATGCACACACACACATGTGGCAGGTGTACATAGCTGCATGTTCTAACACACACATAGATAGATGTTAGATAGGGAGATACATACATAATACATATATACATACATACATAGATGTTAGATACATACAGACATACATACATACATGTAGAGATGCATAGATACATAGATGCATAAATAGATACATACATAGTTAATACAAGAGCTGAGAGCCACTTTCTCAAGAACATGCTGAGTCTCTGATCTAAGCTTGGCTGAGAAGTAAAACAATTCCAGGATTGATGAGATCCATTAGAACTACATAGATCAAAGGCAGGACGTCACCACTTCACTCTACCCCTGCTTCAGCTTTTGACCCCATCCACAAGTGGCAAATTTGTATTACACGTTCCTGGTTACCAAGCCAGGAAAAGTGCTGAGAGAGGAGATGCCATTGGTAACGGACACAAACCAATCTCTGCCCTCTGTTGTTCACAGGTTAGTACAAAGATGAAGTCTATGCAGCACCTCCCCCCAAAAGCAACAGCCTCAAAATTGGGTGTTGAGGGGCTGCTGTGGGAGCCAAGATGCTTCTCAATGGTAAACTTTCTCAAATGACAGGACTTGAGACTATTATTCAATGCTATCCTACGGTCAAATGCCTCAATAAATCGGTGTGAATTAATCAAGTCATTGCTCCTGCATATGCTTTGTCTTGTGCTAGTGATGGCAGTTTCTTGGTTATCTTTTCCTACATTGGGGGTAAACAATGAATATTTGCATCTGAGATGAGCCAGGCTTCATCAAGCAGTATCAGGTTCACCAGTGCCCTTGATCACACAGTCACTCCTCAGACACTAATTCAAGAGGACTTCAACTGAAGAGTTGGCCCAGGCCCATGGTACTCCCTGGGCTTTCCCCACCCTGCCTACCCACACTTGGCCCTACCTATGTCCCTAAATCATGCACTTCTCTTATGCAGCATGCTTCTTCCCCAACAGCCTTATTTCCCCTCCCCTCTGGAGGGAGAGGTGCTGCATTCTTGTGCAGACAGGAGGCATCCCGCAGAGCCAGCACGAGTTGGCTGCCCTTTCCCAGAGCACTGAACATCTTGAAGATATTTGTAATTCTACTCTCGACTGGAGGATATAATTCATTGCCTGCTGAATCACAGCCCACCAGCTGCCAGGGGATTCCAGAGGCCATTTGTGTGATTCTGAAATGTAAAAACAAAAGCGAAAGGTTCAATCCTCATCCTTTTCTCTCCCCTACACACAAATATGTGCAATCCCAACCAAGCCAAGAGCTCTTGTTCATCACTCCCTGCTTGTCCCTGGATTCACACTCCTTGATTTTCAAGGAATGGTGATCCAACTTGTATTTGGGACGTACAGATTTTGCAGGTACAAACCAACTCCAAGGTTAAAAGTGAAAGATGGTCCTCTGGAAGGGGCTTGTGGGACCTCAGCCAAAGAGAGGGAAGCATCCTTGCTCTCCTAGGCAATCCATCATCCTGCAGTGTGAACGGTGACTGCTAAGAAGGTACATAAGGCTCGGTGGCTTTCTCGGGCTTTGCTTTCCAACCAAGGTCACAGGGCAGAGCAGCTGGCCAAGGCCTCCTCGGTGACTAAACCTGGGGTCATGAGAAAGCAGGTTCCTCACCAGCAGGAAAGACTAGAATCGGTTTTTACCCTGCCTCTGAGAGGACAGCAGCCACCGACTTAGTCATTGTTGCTTTGGTCTGATTCTTCCTGTGTCTCCTTCACATGAAAGTGGAACAAATATTCATAATCACCTACATTCAACCTCTCAAGGGGCTGAGAATAGAAGTTGTAATTCCTCTGAACCAATGCTAGCTTGTCTCTACTGAGGTAAGGGTAACTGCAAAAAGAACACAAAGAGCCTAGATTTGTAACAGCTATATATATATATATATATATATATATATATATATATATATATATGCATATGTACACATGTTCTCCCCATGACCATTCTCTCTGCTGTCTACTTGGCGAGTATATAAATGGATTTTCATACTCCTCCCCCACCTGCTACCCCTATCTGAGGGCAAGACACATTCATATCTTTTATATGTCTTTGCTCTCTCTAAGCATGAGTGAACACTGTGACATGAAGCCCAGCACATAAGAAAGTCATGGGCTTCTCCATAAGGGAGTCTCTTCAGTTCTTGCAGATGCCATTACAAATCATATGACGTCCTAATGTGACCATCTACAAACAACCAGCACTGGACGAAATGTCTCGAGAGCTCGGATGGATTAGTTATTGGGCATTTACTAAGTGAGCATTTACTAAGTACATGACAAAGTAAGTTATGTGGAAGGCTTACTACTAACTTAATTTGCATTCAGTGACTCAGTGTTCATCCCAAACACCGAGAGGTAGGACTTACTATTATACATATTTTGCAGATGAATACCATACCAAGCAACATTAAACAAGTCACTCCAGGTGAAAGGCAGAGGCAGGGATCAAATATGAGTTTAACTCTAAGCCTTCAGTCTTAACCCCCAAGCTACAGGGACAAGTAGGAGGACTCTCTTGACTCTGTAGGAAATAGGTTGATAGGTTTAGTATATGCTTTCTACCTAGTTTTGCCACATAGTCCCTTTTTGCTCAGTTAAGTGATGCTCTTAACTGAGCCCAAGCAAAAACACAAGCTGGCAACACAAGCTTGTTCAACCCATCTGTCAGGTTCTGCTCATCTCCCAAAGCTACCTATGTAAAGTCTCACCATCTGGGGTGTGTGATGGCCACTCATTAGTTTCATGACGTTGCTCAAGTTACTTAACTTCAGTGAGCCTTCATTTTCGCATCTGCAAATGGGAAGCCATTCTGCCTAGTTCACTGCATGGAGTCGTTGAGAGAATGGAAGATGGCTTATTAAATGAAGGAGGCTCTGCCAGAGTCGTTGGCAGTATTTCTGCATCAAGGCCCCTTAGAAAACATGATCTAATCGGGTGATTCAAGCAGGCTTCCCAAATGCATTACAGATCATTGCTAGGAAATGCTTAGTGCTGTTTGAGTCCAACCAGCCTGAAAGGTTACTCTCTAGGCTCGTGAGTAAACCACTGTTATATCATATTGGGCTGCTGGCCACTTGGTTGGGGGCCAGAATAGCTACAGGCTTGCTCCATTTAGACTTGGTTTGACCACAATCATATTAAATATTAAATCATCCAGTGGCCATAGCAAAGAAGAAAACTATGTCAGAGGTTAGCTATTCTGTCTTTTGTTACTACTCACAACAATTTCATAAGTGTTTCGGGCACTCAGTGTTGAGCCCGGGCTTAAAAGAAGTGGTATCAAAGCCCAAAGGAACTTTGCCTTAATTTCATTGGAAGTTAATACTAGGCCCTTACACACAGAAACTGTGTGTCTTCATGCTCTCGGCAAGCAAGAGATGCAGAGGAAGTACAAGCTTTCTGTTCTTGAGAGGGAAGCAGTGGCTTTTGGGCTGGAATTCGGGTTCTTTGTCACTTTCTACCATTCATGACATTGACACCTGGAGCTTTCTCCTCACTTCTCTTTCATTAGACAACAATGGGGCACAAAATCAAACTTAATGTCACCAGCAGAGGGACAACTGGCATCGTGAGCCTTCTCCCTTATTAATGGAAGGGCATCTCTCACATATATTCTTATCCCACTAAAAGATGTCACCATGATCTCAGTATGGGGAAGCAACCAGAAGCTTCTAGAATATGAGGCATGCCAAGACAACTGATTGGGACCCTTTGATTTTGCCCATACTATTTTTTATAAGAACCCAGGAGACTGAAAAGACCTGAGTGAGTATAACAGTTGGATTCTAGACCTCTATTAGATTTTTCATGGAGAATTGACAATCTATTAATATGAAGTGCAGGTAAGATGATATTGATGAGGGATAGTTTTTCTTGATGGGATAATGGTAACGGGTAGGTTGAAGAATGTTTTTACTCTTAAGAGCTGCTTTAAGGATATTCCACCCTGGGAACTAGTTTTCATAGTTCCAGGTGCTGGGCAAGCTTCCAAGAGAGAGAAGTAACCAATAGTTCTATCTAGCTGTGTCATCTATGAACTACAAGCATGACCAGCACGGTCCAATACCCTTAAGGGTGCAATAATGGTACTCATATCTGGTGGCAACCAATGCCTCTCTAATAGGACTTAGGATAAAGAGCAGGGAAGTTGTCTGGTACTAGAAACCTAGCCAACCATCCAGAAGAAGTGAGGTCATGGGTCTTACAAGAAGTCCTATTTTCCTAACTGCGATTCTAAGTATTTGCTCTTGTACCTACCAATAAGTGTAGCTATCACCCCTTATCAGCACTAGATAGGAACTATAGGCAACAAAGAAATTCTAAAAGCAGGCAAAATAGTCATCTAAGAGTATTCTAATTGGGTAATCTCCCTAGTTGATTATTCAATACCAAGTGGTCAGCCATGGAATCATATACATATAAGTAATACAAGTGGACTGAATAAGCTATGATTATATATTTAGGCATATATGTGTGACACACTGAGATGTGAACAAGCAGCCTCACATCCGCACTTTCACAGCCTGGAGCTACTCCTGCATCCATGCCGTCACTACCATGATGTTGTGTTCAAGCTACGAGCTGAAATAAATCCTTCCTCCTTGAGGTTGCTTCTGGCAAGTATTTGGACGTAGTGAAATTAAATTAGCACATAGGGTATCAATAAGCATGCTACAGTCTCCCAGGCATCCCTCCCTCGGCCCTGCTAACTTTTGTTCAGGTCATCCATGATGATGTCCTTGAGTTTACCTCTGATCCCTCTGAACACATGTTAAGGAGCCTGTCAAATCAGAGTAGAAATGTTCAGAGATTTGGGGAAATCAAGTAAATCTCTGAGGGAGAAGACACCATTTCACATCAGTTTCATTTACTAAATGACCAGCCGACTTCTGAATGGAAAACACAAATGTTTGGTCTTGTAAAAGCTGAGAATATACAAGAGTCCACAGGGTGATAAGGTATAAATGCACATGTTAGAGTGTAGAGGGAGTCAGCTTCAAGTTGGGGTGCAAAAACATGGGATAGCGGAAGAAGCAGAAATGTTAGGATAGGTGTCCTTCCGGACATATGGGGAAAAGCCAACAATAACAGCATAGCTTCCTGGTTCCAGGAATCTGCAGGGTGCAGTAGGCTGGCTGGGGAGACGTTTTCTTTCTCACTTTTTTTAAGATGGTTTGAACTTGAGCCTCTGAAGCATGTTTGTATATGAAATCACGGTTTACACTTATACTTACCATTAGACTCAAAAGGCAATGTCACTAAAAAGAAAATAGATATGAAGGTATATCCTGAAACTCCAGACCATCCTCCCCAGTCTCTAGCTCCGTTTTGCCAACAGCCTTGCATCTCTTCATGTCTCCATGGCATTATTCTAGCCCAAATGACTCAGACTGGGAGAAAAACATTTCATAGAGAAAAGGGAGATAGATCCTTTCTGTGGCAGAGAGGGAAGATTCTGAAAAGGGCCTAAGTCAAAGGGCCAAAGGATAGAGAACTTGGGCCTGACCCCTGATCCTCCTGTGTTTGCCCAAGAAAAGCCTATGGTGTAGAATCTGGACCATTACCTCTATATTAAAATTGCCCAGCTACACCAGAATTCCTTTTGTTTTCCTCTAGCCCCTGGACAAACAAAGAGAAACAAGGGGTAGAGAGAAAGAATGAGCGATAGATGACAGATAGATTAGAGATAGATAGCTATAGAGGGTAGATATAGCTGGTAGAGAAATTAAATAGATAATAGGGAGGTAGATAGATAGATGAGTGATAGATTGATAGATAGGACAAACGTATTTTAGAAATAATAGATTAGATGAGTTACATAAATGGCTGTATGTGTTAAATTATATGGATTTAGATGAAGATAGGTTTTATATACATATATACACAGATATATATATATATACAGATATATATCTGTGTATATATATATATACATATATATATACAGATTACACAGATGATAGAGAAGCTAGAGAGATGGCTCAGCAGTAAAAATTCTTGCTGTTCTTACAGAGAACCAGAATTTGATTCCCAGCACCCACATGGAGCAGCTTACAATTACTTGTAAGTCCAACCCTAGAAGATTTGACTCCCTCATCTATCTTCTGCAGATAGTACATACAAACACACAAACACACACGCATACACACACACACAGTGTTTGTGACATATATGATAGATAGATAGATAGATAGATAGATAGATAGATAGATAGATAGAAAGAAGATAACAACAAATTGGTCCTGGGCATGAAAAAATAGGTTAAAATGGGAAGAGAACAGACAATGGCCAAGAAAAAGAAACAGAATGGTTCTGAGAGATCATTTGAATATAGCAGCAGAAGATGGACTCCTTCATTCCCCATGAAGGAAGCCCATGAGGACATTCCCTTTCTCTTCATCCCTTTTAAGAGAAAAGAGGAAAAGTTTGACAGCAACCTGTGGGTGTCAAGGAAGGAAGTGGAATGTCTGAAAAGGCAGACAGGGCCACATACACAGAAGGTGGCACGCTTCCAATGGGCTGGAACTTGCTTGTTTCAAGACAGAACAATACACTTGATACTGACTGGCCTTTGAAATTGTGACAAGGGGCATCTAAAAACCTACCATCTTAGTTAGGGTTTCTATTGCTGTGATAAAATGCTATGAAAAGGGGCAGCATGGGGAGGAAAGGGTTAAGTTCAGCTTACAGCTCTCTAGTTACAGTCCCATCAGTGAAGAAAAAGTCAGGGCAGGACCTCAAGGCAGGAACTGAAGCAAGGAATACAAAGGAATTCTGATAACTGGCTTTTTCCTCACAACTTGCTGAATTTATTTTCTTATATTAACTAGGACCATCTGCCAAGGGGTGCCCCATTCACAGTGGGCTGGGCCCTGCCACATTCCCCCATCAATCACTGATTGAGACAATACCCACAGACATGCCTACAGGAGCATTTTCTCAGTTAAGATTCCCTCTTCCCAAATATGTGCAGATTAACACAAATATGTGTTAATTTAACAAAAACTAGTGAGCATACCTACCATCTAGTCCTTATAACAGTTTTATGTTCACATTCGGGTTTAAGCACATAGAGGAATGCCACCAAATTCAGCAGGTGGGTTGGTTATGTCGGCAGCTGTAGAGAGGCAAGCGGCCCACTGTGAGTAACATGGCCTTTGTCTGTGTTCTTTGCTAACTATAACAGATGAGGAATCTCCTACATGAGGATTTCACTGTCCTAGGGATAACCAGAAACTGAACACCTATAACGTGAGCAGAGCTCGCCTGTGTGGGAGTGTGTAGGTGTCTGTCAGGAAGCACCCAGCATCTTCACAGAGATCCTATTTGCTGGACTCTGTGCTATCGACAGCACCTGATTCTGTTCCCTCCTTTATTATATTGTCAGCACTCAACCCAGGAAAACTCAGTGCATAGCTGCTTCCAGATGAGAGCGAAGCAAATGAGAAATGCCATGCTGAGGTTCCTTGCAAGAAGAAAGTATTTGGTGTTTCAGAATTAAAAATAGCAATCAGGACTACATAGATGTCTCTGCGGTTGAGAACAGTTGCTGCTCTGACAGAGAACTCCCGTTGGCTTCCCAGTACCCGTGTGGAAGTTCACAGCCATTTGTAGTTCCAATTCTAGAGGACCTGGTACCCTCTTCTAGTCTTTGCAGGCACCAGGCTCATATGTGATGCAAGCACAACCACCTCACACATAAAATAAAAGTAAGCAAACAAAAAAATAAACAAACTAATAAGTGTTTTCAATAAAATTGCTATTTGTAGCCACAGGCTCAAATGCATGGGTTGTAAAAGTCAGAGCATTCCAGATCAGTGTGACTGAGACATTCCGTCTCTGGCTTTTGGTGAGGTCCGTTATTCATCTCCTGTCCGGGTCTTGACAGCCTGCTGTAATTCCAACTATCCCACTAGCCCTTTAGAACCTCTTCTTTGCAAATAAAGCCCAGCCTTCTCTAACGATTCCCTTTTGTCCCATTGGTGATTGACCACCTACCAGGGATAATTCCTCTAAGATGAACTCTCAAACATATGTTCAGTGAAACAAAGTTAGCCGTTACACTTAGCTGGAACAGCTCAGAACAGAATGTGATGTTGCTGTTTCTAGCACTGTTTTCTTTTTCTTTTTAACTAATAGATCATAATTGCATATCTATGGAATCTCTGTGGCATGTAATCATCTTCTCCGGACTCTTTTTTCTTTAATTTTTTTGAGGACCTTCTAACATTATAAAGAGAGTACATCCTGGGGCTAGAGGACCCTAACTTAGTAGTTAGGAGCACAGCTGTCCTTTCAGGGACCCTGGGGTCAATTCCTAGCACTCACATGGCAGTTCACAACTGTCTATAACTCCAGCTCCAGGAGATCTGGCATCCTTACATAGATGCACATGCAGGCAAAATACCAATGCACATAACATTAAAAAAAAAAAAAAGCCAGGTCATGGTGGCACGTGCCTTTAATCCCAATACTTGAAAGGCAGAGGCAGGCAGATCTCTGTGAGTTCAAGGCCAGCCTGGTCTACACAGTAAACACATTAGAGTAATGTCCAGGTCAGCCAAGGCTACACAAAAAAACTTTGTCTCAAAAAAACAAAATAGAAAGAGAAAAAACAAAGGGAAAAAAAGGAAATGTTGGCGTGCTAGCCTGGTTCCCCTGTTCACTTGCACAGGATAGTGATGATGATGATGGTGGTGGTGGTGATGGTGATGATCTCATATGTATGTATATTATGTACACACATAGTCTAGACTTGTGATAGGCATTAATGAGTGTCATAAAGGAACAGAAATTAAGGATCAAATGGTTCAGTCTTTTCCCCAAGCATCCTGTCTGAGGCTGTCTATTGTTTCATTGGCTATTGCTACAATAAATATTTCCTGTCCTTCTTGCAGTGAGTTATAATTTAACCAGTTTGTTGTTCTACTTCATGTTTTATCCAATAAGACC
The DNA here is from genome assembly GCF_978045245.1 of Mus caroli. Lineage (NCBI taxonomy): Eukaryota > Metazoa > Chordata > Mammalia > Rodentia > Muridae > Mus > Mus caroli. Next base: position 49,839,866 of record NW_028227266.1, read on the forward strand.
TAGGGTCTAGGATTGTTTAATTATCCTCAGACAGTGACACTTATTTCCTTAAATACCTTCCATAGTTTCAATGAGTTGAATACAAGTTGAGTACAAGTCCCAGATTAAACAGATTGCTTGCAAAGTGTCCCCTCCTGCTTCATGTTAATTTTCTTCTCCTGTGTGTACAGAAATGGTCAGTGGCATTAAAATGCTTGGAAGTCACGTGGTGTGGAGGAAGCATTCCATTGTCCAGGTCCTGAGGAAGCACAATCAGCCCTCTCTCACCACAAGGGAAGAATGTGGCTTCTGTGAGAAGGACTTGAGTTTCACATTTCTGCTGAGAGCCATGGGAAGTCTAAGCCTTGGTCCTGCAAAGCCTACAGCTTACCAACCTGTTGATAGAATGGAATCTCTCTTGGATGGCCCAGATGGCTTCAAGGGCCTAAGCTGTGAAGACAGAGAGACCTCCAGTCAAATCTTGACACAGAAATCACAAGCTGGATGACCTTGGGCAAGTTAATTAAATCCTCAGCCTTAAGTTCACATTTAAAATAGGACAGATCATACTGTTCATATCATAGGGTTGTCATAGAATATAATCAAGATAAGACTATATGTAAAATGATATGAGTAATGCCAGTCATGTAAGTAGGCATGAAAGATACATGTGTCTGTATATGTGTGTATAGTGTGTGTGTTTATGTGCATACATATACATAGACATTTCTCCTTTTTCTCTTGGTTCATTATGTCCTGGATTTGGCTGTCTCTGCCTTTCAAGTGTACTTCATTTGTTTGTTCAGTGTCTGGATTTTTTTGAGGAATCACTATAGCCCAGGAGCCTGGTCCAAGTGTTAAGAGTCATTCACTACATAGAGTGGTATCCTGTAACCCTGGACAGAACTACTTTGATTTGGGAAGTCACTGTCATAGGTGCAGGTGTCAGGAACTCTGAAAAATAAAAATAGTCTCAGTTGACAGTGGGCTCAGAAAGCTAGACCACATAGACCCTCTACCCTAGACCACCGGATTGCCATGACCAAAGGAGCTCAACCAGGAGAACAGGAAGAGAGCTACAGGCCTCTCCACTCTCCATGACCCAAAATAGTAAACATTTTTCTATTTCTAATAGACATAAAAATACTTGTGCATATTTCTGTGGAGTGAAGTATGATATTTTAATACATCTAAGTGTGTGAACTCAGGGCATTGGTATATTCAAACATTTGCTATTTCTTTGGCAGCATCTAGAATTCTCTCTACCAGTCATTTCAAAATGTCAGATTAATTTCTATCAATCATGGTTATTCTTCTATACAGTAGAATTTTAAAGTTACTCATCCCATCCTATTGAACCCCAGTATCTCTGTTCCTCCCAACCTCTATTGGCTACCACCCTACTCTCTACATTCTTAAAACCAACTTCCTTAGAGTCCCCCTATAAGTGGGAACATGTAGTATTTGTCCTTTGAGCCTGGCATTTTACTTAATGTGAAGTCTGTCGTCTTCATCCACGTGGCTGCATGTGATAGTGTGGCACTCCTTGTCATGGCTAGAAGGTGTTTTGTTACATATACACACAGCACACATTCTCCATTCAAAAAACCAATGAATAACCAGATTGATTCTCTGCTGGCCTATTGTGTATACTGCTAACATAAACATGGGAGTGCAGATGGTCTTTGACATGCTGATTTCCTTTCCCCCAGATATCTACCCAGTAGTGCTATTTGTATGTCATATGGTATATATTTACATCTGTGATCCACATATGAAACAATATGTTATATTTGTTCTTCATTTTTCCCCGGATATCTACCCAGTGGTGCTATTTGTATGTCATACGGTATATATTTACATCTGTGATCCACATATGAGACAATATATTATATTTGTTCTTCATTTTTCTACCCATTTCCTTTCTTGTTCTCCCAACTCTCCCCATAGTCTACTTCCTACTGTATATTGAGAGTGTGCATAGTAAATGCTTTTATCGCATATACTTTAATCTAAATTTCACATATGAGAAAAATACAAAATGTTTGTCTTTTGAATCTATTCAGCTCCTTTTTAAACTGTGTTTTGAAACAAGGTTTCAATAACATGTCCAGGCTAGCCTTCAACCCATATCTCACTAGAACTTTCAATTCTCCTGCCTACAAAACCTCAAGGACCTGGGATTCTAGGCCTGTGTTACTGGACCTTATAAACCAGAATTCTTATAGTTACTTCTTTTTGCTGGCTAGAGTCAGAGAGCTGAGGTGGGGACCTAAGGAAGACCCAGCCAGAGCTCTATGGGAGTAGTCACAAGCCCAAAAGAGCACAGCCAAGCAGGGCATGATGTGAGTCCCCTCCAATCTCAGGACCATGCCCAGAGGCCCACCAGAAGCACATGAAGTCAAGGATCACAGAGGCATCTGAACAAAATGATCAAGGGACCTTGAATGCCTGGTCTGGTGGCTCTTCCTCTCTTGATTAGCTGTTCATCATGATTTCATTGTTATCATTAATTTTGCCAAGTCACCACTAATTCTTGCAAGGTCATGCTCAACATGGAATACCAGAAACTGTCCTAAGCATGACATATGGTATTGTATAGTTTGTAACTACATTTGGAAGACTGTATAAAGAAACTTCCAGAAGCTAAGAAAGATATTAACAAATGGCAGCAAGAGGCTACCTGTGTCCCACACACACACATACACTGAACACTGTCATGAGCGTGAGTGTACATCTCCTTCATAGCTGAGCACACAAAATATTAAGCTGTTCACTGGCCTGGCATGCTTGACATGCATTTCTCATTGGGAAAAATGACTGTTCTGGATCTAGGGCAAGCCATTTCCTCTTTTCCTTATTTTACATGCAAAGTTTTGTTCCAATTTGCACAATCCTCAAGAAACTACCCAAGTGTCCACCATGCCTCAATTCATGTGTTAATCCACAGGCTCCCGCAAGCCATTCTCTGTGGGTCCCACTGCGCTTGATAGATTGACTTTGGGGCTGGAGTTGTACCAAGAATCTCTCCATTCGTCTTTGCCAGAATGACTGTTTCCAATTACATGAACCTCTTCAGAAGAAGGTAACTCCTTTTCGAAGGGGTTAAATCAAAATGTGGCATTTGGAAAACGTAGCTTTGACCTACTGAGTGAGTCCCAGTTAAAATGAGTCTGAACCCCGACCTACAGCCTCCCTGAATTCTCTCCAAGACAGCAATAGGGTTGCATGCCACACAAGTAATTCATGCTTTAATGCCTCATTGTGTCTCATTTGTAGTCAAGACAGGGTTATCTGTGATGGGGAAGATTTTCTGTGGTCACAGTGCCTTAGGTAATCAGCCGGAAGCGAGACGGGGAGGGTAGCTCCTGTGTTCCTCCTTGCCACTCAACGGCAATCTGGAAGTAGAATTCAGATCCTTGTAGTTCAAGGATATGCAAGCCTTCGTGTCAAATAGGCTGATGGGGAGTTTTTAAATGGGGTGAAACTCCCCTTTCTTCTTCCTACGCAGAGTCTCTGACCTTTCTACCCCTCCCAGGATCCGTCTCCTTTCCTCCCAGCCTAAACTCAGGAATCTCCTTACAGCCTCACCATTTCCCATGCCACCCGTGTTTCCATATTGAGGTTGCCACATCCACTAAGGGGAAGGCAGGGTGGTTGGAAGTTTCTGGAAGCCAGAGGCCATGTCTTGCCACTCCTAGCTGTCCCTCCAGCTAGGAGTTTCATCCCGTTTCACTGTGTTCCCATTTTACACAGGCCAGAGGTCAAAGTACTGGTGCCAAATTCAATGTCAAGATAATCCTGGATCAGCCTCCCTTTGACTGATGGTTTCCGCCAAGTAGATTTTTCTTTCCATTGCCTAATGGGCTCAAGCCCCATCCTGTCCCTGCTACCCTCTGTCAGTCAACAACTGCTCAAATGGGGAACTCTACCCTGTATGGGCTCCAAGGGAAGGGGGACTTTAAGAACGAATTCTTAAAGACTGTGCTAAAAATTAATCTTTCCTCTAAAACTTTGATAGGGTTTATGGGTGGGGAGAGCACCTGGTTTTAGCCAGGGTCATGCCATTTTGGCTAAATAATGATAATTCTTGAAACTAAAGTGATTTTGTTCCCAGCAGTAAAGTAACGTTCTAAATTCTCGCCGCTCCCTGACCTATTGAACCCCAGTGGTGTTGAGTAGATAAACACAAGAGGTGTTTATCAATCAGCTGACGTTTTTAAACCACCACCTACCTTATTTCCCTAGCAATGGCCAACTGGGGATAGGGCAGTCAAACGCTCAGCCCCTTTTGCCTTTTCTTCTTTTCTGTCCTATAGCTGCCCCTGCCTGTAAAAGATGATAGTAGGCTCCCTGGTTCTTGCACTAAAGAAGACCCTTCTCAGGCCTTTTCCCACCAATAAAAGCCTATGCTATCTATCACCAAGCCACTCATTTCCTCATGCGTGTCTTTCCTTCATGATGACCTTACAATAAGAAAGAACTCTGTAGTTTTTTCTGTAAGAAAGGCTCTTGGAGGGGAGGACCTCACAGTCTGATGCAGGACCAACATATGTGATGACAAGTATCACAGATGGATTGTGGGATGTGATGGGCCCAGGTCAACCGTGATGCTACAGAGGAAAGCTGAGGCCCACCATCTAAATCCCCATTCAATGAAAGGTGGTACACGTTAGACTGGGACTCCGTCTTTTTAAAAAAACAAAACAAAACAAAAAAAAACAAATTATGTATTTTCAATGTGCAAATATACATTACCATTCCAAAAAGGAGCAACACAGGTGTAATGATAAAACCCACGACCAAAGCAAGACCAAAAACGGCGTAAACAAACATCGGGACCCTGTGCAGCCTCCCTGGTGTTTCAGTCTCCAAGGCCTGGATGGGTCTGCCCCTCCAGCTTAGCTGCCTGTAACAGGGCTGTTCTTGGGGTTGTTTGCATTGGTGGGCTTTGACAGGTGTATTCTGAACCATCTTCACCATTGTAGTCTAATCCCAAATCATCTTGCCCCCTGAGTTCTCCCTGCCTGAGTTTTTCCCTCTTCGCCCCCTCATTCCTGCTCCCTACTAACTTGTTTTTTTTTTCTTCTAATTTTTTATTAGGTATTTTCTTCATTTACATTTCAAATGCTATCCCAAAAGTCCCCTATACCTTTCCCACCCCCCACTCCCCTACCCACCCACTCCCACTTGCCCTGGTGCTCCCCTGTACTGGGGCATATAACGTTTTCAAGACCAAGGGGCCTCTCTTCCCAT